>NC_036456.1:8642122-9001453 GCF_002775205.1 Xiphophorus maculatus
AAATAATTTTTCACAAGATAATGTCACATTATGTTAAACTTCTGTTCCATCTTGTGAATATTTTCTGTAAATTAATGTACAAGTTCTGCTATATTTGGTGTTCCTTATTTCTCCATCAATTAGCCAGGCTTCATGTTCCTCTATTGACAAAAAATAAATTCTGCCCTATGAAGGTAAATATTTTGTTCAGATTTAAAACATTTCATTTCCTAACAAAGATTCTAAAATCATAACTTAGTCGAAACCAACAGGACTTTTACAGCCTTCTGTACTTCTCTGATAAATCTGCTTTGTTTTGTCTGAAATTATAAATTGACACTCCAGGTCAGTCTTGAGAATCGGCAAATAGACACAAAGAGGAACAAGTTGTTCTGCGCAACCATAGGTTTCAAAATTAGTTTTCTTCTTTGTTCAGCTTCTTCTCATCTACTGTACATCTTAACATGTCAATATAATATATTCCAGTAATTGTAATTGTAATTCCAGTAATTAAAAACAAGATTTGTGCCGATTACTACAGTGTTTGTTCCTATACTTGCAAAATTAGGCTCAATTTCTACACAAAACAAAGGTAAATGCATTGGAAAAACAACATATTTCTTCCTTTAAGTTAAATGCAAAACAACTTACTTACCATCAGCACGTCCATGAAGCAGACAACTGAGCACTGCAATAAAGATCAAGGTTTGGTCAGACATTATCCAGCTGGTTAAGAATAAAAATCACAATGTTATTTTATTCACTTTAGATGAAGATTCAAATAAAAATGACGGTTTAAAAATAATAAAGACATAAATATCACATTATGTCCAATGTTTGTCAAAACAGAGACCAAAGCCGCTTGAATTGCAATGCTGATTATAAAATGAGAAAAAAGACTCGAGTCTTCTCTTTTCAACGCGGTCAGATCGTAACAGAGATACACGGCCACATGTTATCATGAAGAAATATTTTCATTAAACTCTGAGCAGAAAGTCAGTGATGTACTTACAGAAAAAGCCCAGCATGCAGAGCAGAGCAGGTTTCATCCTGGCATCCAGAACGGCTGCACAGCTCAACTGAAAGGCTTCTACTTGGTTTGAATTGTGTTCATATAAAAGGAGAAGTTAAGTCTAAAATATATATAACATCAATAAGTTTCATGCGTCTTCTTCTTAGTATCCCCTCTCTGTGTTTCCTTCCCTTTCATACTAACTTCACACCACAGCAGCCACTGAGGCTGCAGCACTTGATGCTGGTTTGTATTTCCTGTCCGTTGCAGAGATTTTTTAATCTTATGCACAACATTCTGTTCAGGATTGCAAAAAAATATACAAATAAACAAAAAACACTAAATTTGAATCCATGTTGCTATACAGAGTTGCTATATAATAGTTTGCAAAAAACAGTTTGCTCATTCTCATTTTTAAACATTCTCCTGTTTTGATGTGTGAACTTTACACAGAGAGAGAGAAATATTAAAACAGTAACTTTGACTTTCTGCCACTGACTGACCTTCATCTGCTGAGCACCATCCTGTCTAGTTTTACCCTCTTACCTGTTATAGGCTGCAGGTCACCACCACCAGAACAGAACAACCTCATAAATAACATTTGCTCAATGAACAATAATAGCTTGCTGTACAGATACTGTGCATACTTGTGGATATTTTGAGGAAGTTGTGAGAGAAACTAATCATGCAGAAACATTTCTGGGTAAGACTTAAACTCAGGGCCCTTTTGCTGCCCAGCAACAAATCTAAGAACGATGGGGGAACATGCATCTCACAGAGCATCACCATGGAAACTTATCAGCACATTTCTAATCACATTTTGTGTGAATGTGTTTGTGTGTAGGAACGGAAGTGGACGTTAAGTGTTAAAATGGCGGTCATATCAGATAATCAGTTGTACGTGTTTCCTGGAACAAGGTCTGTGAATAAAAGATGGCTGATCTGGTGAATAACATGTAGAACCATGTGTTAAAACGCCATTTTAGCTTTAAGACATGAGGTGCAAAGGATTATGGGATGAGTCGGGCATTTGAATGGCTTTAGGTGTCGTCCTGGGTCTAGAAATAAAGAGCATGCTAATTTGTGTCACTCATGTTGGAGATTTAACAAAATAACATGCAACACATTGTGGTTAATGTGTCAGCTAAAGGTAAATGAACATTTTATAAAATATATTGACGTTGTATTCAGGATGTATCCATCAGTCCATCTATTTTAGTGCTAAAGCTTAGTGACAGTAGCATTTTTAATGAACCACATATAAATTGCATTTTTCTCCAATAAATTACAAAGAAAATTAAGAATTCCCACTACAAGACAAAAGTATCACATGATAATAAAGCAGAGGCTATATATAAAACCCTCTATAGTGGGCAGTTAGAATGAATTAATTTGTTTTAGGTTGTAAATCCAAACTGCAGTTCACACTATTGACCACAAGATGGGACCAAAGAGGACTGTGTTGAAAAGTTGTGAGTAATAAAACATTATTTTAAAACCAGTAAGCTTCATTTGACCATCACTAATGATGTCATCCTTCGCATTGGTTAGTTTTTGTCACCAGTCTGACAGTTCTTCCACTTGTAACCATGGCAACCTTCTCTGTCCAGTGCATGTCCACACTGGTCTTGTTTATGTTCTAGAAATAATCTGGTCATGTTTTAAGAGTTCATCTTTAGTTAAATCTGGCCAAAGTTTTAGAACAGTTCATCCAATTTCAGAATCAAAATTTTGTAATTTTGCTATTGATGCCCAACGTGAGTCAAAGAGCAAATGAACAAATTATTGCAAGTTCATGTCCCACAAACTCTCCAGTACTACAGCTCCACACAGAGGATAATAGGTTGAACTGCTTTTAATAAAATAAATTCACATTTCTAATGTAGTTAGTGTCTTTATATTTTGTTTTTTGCTGCTGAGACTCTGAACTTAAATACAGCATTGAAACAAACTCACTTGTTACATTTCCTTTTTCTACTTAAAGAGACAAAGTAACAAGAATGATCTTATGCACCATTTTCAGATTGGTGCATAATCTGAAAATTATGCACCGCTTTTTTGTGAAGCGAGATCTTCACAACAAAGCTAAAATCTTAATATAGTGGAAAATATGTTTGTTTTCATTGTGAGACATTTAAGGCTATATTTTATGTGTAGCACTATGAGAAGTATGAGTTGGAAGTTTTTTAGCTTTAGGGTTTCACAAAAAAAAAGAAAAGCATGAATAAATTTAAGTCCAATCACATTTGTCAAGAGTTAAATGTGGGCCTGTTACAATTAAAGGGGCAGTATAATGTGCTTTCAAGTCACATAGTACAATTTTATAGTACAGTCAATGAACTATGTTAACTAACTTGACTTAAAAGAAATTTGACTTTATAATTTATTGCCTTGAAATTGGGGCTTTGTCTCTTTAAAAACTCCTGCTCTTTCTGAAACTTTGTCTTCAGGAAGTCATCATAGCATCGCTCCTCTATTAACCTTTGAAGGTGTATATATATATACACTGCTCAAAAAAATAAAGGGAACACTTAAACAACACAATATAACTCCAAGTAAATCAAACTTCTGTGAAATCAAACTGTCCACTTAGGAAGCAACACTGATTGACAATCAATTTCACCTGCTGTTGTGCAGATGGAATAGGCAACAGGTGGAAATAATTGGCAATTAGCAAGACACACTCAATAAAGGAGTGGTTCTGCAGTTGGGACCACAGACCACTTCTCAGTACCTATGCTGTCTGGCTGATGTTTTGGTCAGTTTTGAATGTTGGTGGTGCTTTCCCATTCGTGGTAGCATGAGACGGACTCCACAACCCACACAAGTGGCTCAGGTAGTGCAGCTCATCCAGGATGGCGCATCAATGCAAGCTGTGGCAAGAAGTAGTGATGGTGAGATGAAGCCTCATGAGGCATTGAACCACTTGAGCCAACTGGTTCGAGAAAGGGTTCATTTCTTGAGGCTTCATGTGCACACGAAACCACCTACTGGCCAGGTGTATAATCACAGCCAGCTGTATCTTAACACGTGTGATGCATTGAATTTTTGTCTATTATGGCTCTTGGGAATGACTTCACAAAAGGTGTAGGACGAAATCATTTGTCTACATAAATTATGTATACACATATGTGTATAATAAAATATTGTTTGAATGTATTCTCTGTGTGTAATTATTCCCAAAATAGTAGTGTCATGTGATATGGCACGTTGTGTAATAATGTTTTTCTGTGACTCTAGAAAAATGGCATGGGCTTAATCAGGCAGAGGACAGTGAAAGTGCTTGTGGAACTAGGGAGGGGGTAGTGAATAGGCTAATGCTTGTGTAACTTGGATGATTTTATGCATTTTTATTAAGAAACAATTTCTCCACAGTTTTTGGTTTCAAACAATTTCTCTTTTTTGACACTACATGGATGAGGTGTTATTATTGTACCCCAACTCCTTGGAGCACAATAAACACCTCACCTTTACAGAAAATAAGAAACAGTGAAAAATACAGTTCCTCATAAGCAAACCTAATGCATCTGCAAATGTTCAGTTCACCTTACCTTGTTAGGGCTTATCAAATCGAAATGTTCCCACATAGGGGAAATCCTCCTCTTTCTCGCCGGCTCCATCCTACTCCTATCCTGTCCTCGCGCTCCTAAATCTCCTATCTATCTATCTATCTATCTATCTATCTATCTATCTATCTATCTATCTATCTATCTATCTATCTATCTATCTATCTATCTATCTATCTATCTATCTATCTATCTATCTATCTATCTATCTCTCTCCTAAACTCTCCAAACACCAAACTAACTGTCTCAAACTAAATAACCACTATCCAAACTCTGCTATCCAAACTATCAAAACTCTATCCGCTCTCTCAACTGACCGCAACTCGCCTACAACAACCCACATTTTGAATGGAGCCTGTGGGGTTTTTAAAGCTGTCAAACCCCGCGCCAAACTCTGAGCCACTTCCCGAAGCAGTCACGTGGTACAGCCAGGCAGCGAGGCTTCGGACGTCATCGTTTTTGGCTCCTCCCCTAAATGAAGCAAGCCTCGATACGCGCTTTACGGAAACGCCCCCTCCATTACTCGACACACGCCTCGAAGCCTCGGCACATCACGTAACATCACTAGCAAGAAGGTTTGCTGTGTCTGTCAGCGTAGTGTCCAGAGGCTGGAGGCGCTACCAGGAGACAGGCCAGTACACCAGGAGACGTGGAGGAGGCCGTAGGAGGGCAACAACCCAGCAGCAGGACCGCTACCTCCGCCTTTGTGCAAGAAGGAACAGGAGGAGCACTGCCAGAGCCCTGCAAAATGACCTCCAGCAGGCCACAAATGTGCATGTGTCTGCACAAACGGTTAGAAACCGACTCCATGAGGATGGTATGAGGGCCCGACGTCCACAGATGGGGGTTGTGCTCACAGCCCAACACCGTGCAGGACGCTTGGCGTTTGCCAGAGAACACCAGGATTGGCAAATTCGTCACTGGCGCCTTGTGCTCTTCACAGATGAAAGCAGGTTCACACTGAGCACATGTGACAGACGTGACAGAGTCTGGAAACGCCATGGAGAGCGGTCTGCTGCCTGCAACATCCTTCAGCATGACTGGTTTGGCAGTGGGTCAGTAATGGTGTGGGGTGGCATTTCTTTGGAGGGCCGCACAGCCCTCCATGTGCTCACCAGAGGTAGCCTGACTGCCATTAGGTACCGAGATGAGATCCTCAGACCCCTTGTGAGACCATATGCTGGTGCGGTTGGCCCTGGGTTCCTCCTAATGCAGGACAATGCTAGACCTCATGTGGCTGGAGTGTGTCAGCAGTTCCTGCAAGATGAAGGCATTGAAGCTATGGACTGGCCAGCCCGTTCCCCAGACCTGAATCCGATTGAGCACATCTGGGACATCATGTCTCGCTCCATCCACCAAAGTCACGTTGCACCACAGACTGTCCAGGAGTTGGCGGATGCTTTAGTCCAGGTCTGGGAGGAGATCCCTCAGGAGACCATCCGCCACCTCATCAGGAGCATGCCCAGGCGTTGTAGGGAGGTCATACAGGCACGTGGAGGCCACACACAATACTGAGCCTCATTTTGACTTGTTTTAAGGACATTACATTAAAGTTGGATCAGCGTGTAGTGTTATTTCACTTTAATTTTGTGTGTGGCTCCAAATCCAGGCCTCCATTGGTTAATAAATTTGATTTCCATTGATGATTTTTGTGTGATTTTGTTGTCAGCACATTCAACTTTGTACAGAACAAAGTATTCAATGAGAATATTTCTTTCATTCAGATCTAGGATGTGTTATTTCAGTGTTCCCTTTATTTTTTTGAGCAGTGTATATATATCTATATATATATATATATAAAGCATCACCGGCAGTGAATATTGAAATTAACCAAAAGATGACAAGCCCAAAAAATTGAACAAGCCATTGATGATGTTACTTTTATTTCAGCACACAAGCAAAAACAAAAATCACTACCGAGAGAAATCGCTGAAGTCCATGCAGATATAAAAACTAAGAGACATATTTAGAACTTATGAATGAATATATTTTTAATAAAAGTCAACATGCTTGCTATATATATCTAATTCCAAAATATACAAAAAATCCGGATATTGTGAAGGAGCATAACTCTACTGCAAACTAACTTAAAGCAACAAGAATAGATAAAAAGATCCCATATTTTACTTATTTCTATTTCATCATTTGAAACAGAAAATGAATCAATTCAGCTGCTGCTGCTCAACCAATAAACATTATTGGTTAGAGTTATTTCACAAATGTGAGCTGCAAGTTGCCTATAGATGCATATTCTACACATACCAAAGATTGCATAAAGTTCAGTACTTTCCTGTCGTCAAGCTGTTAAGGTGTAAAAACTCCATCTAGCAGCAAGTGTGCAGGTTTAAGCTTCAACTGAAATACTATAATAACAAAAGAGCAAAGATATATATCTAATAAATGTCGCTCAGTTACAAGTAGCATTAATAAAACAATCTATTTACCTGAGACTGTAAAAATCATTTTAATCACTATTGTGCCCAATTATGTCTAACATCTTATATTGATTTTATGTGTTGCATTCAAATGATCAATCTACTTAATTTACAACGTGCTTGACGATAAAAATACAGTCACAAGTTTTTGATATAAATAGTTAAATGTGAAGCAAAGTTGCTTCACATGAAACCAAATCAAACTGTTCCAAATCAAATTTAGTAACTTTAATTGCAACATACTTCTAGAAAAAAATAAACACAAAACAATTCACAATTTGCGTTGTGTTAAAAAAAAACGATTTGTGAGTCTTTATAAAATGTTGCATTGCAAAACCTTTACTAAAGTTTAAGCACATCTGACGATTTGGATCTCAGAGAATTATTCTTTGAGTGATCAATACAGATTCTCTAGGAGATTTCTTATGACGGATAAAAATATTGTGTGATCAAAGCAGTTGTTGTGAGTCTTGTAATAGACTGCAGGATAAACTCAGAGCCTGCAGCCTACATGGCAGCACTGTTTTCCACAGCTGGTGCTGATCTGATTTCAGAATAAACTGCTGCCTCCGCTGCTGCAGGACCCGACTTCCCTGTCAAGGAAGAGATTTATTTAAAACATCAAATCTAAAATAAAAGCGAAAAAATGAATAAAAAATATTCCAACACATTTAATTCTGTAGAATGTTTTTTTTTTTAAAGTATGCTCAATAAGAACTAAAGATAAATGCTGACCTTTGTCCTGAGCTTTTTTCTTGACTGTCTCCTGATGGTCGATCACAGCAAAGGTTTGAGTCGAGTCTGGAAAGAGGAAACGGGTTTCAGGAAACATTTGACTCATTTATGTTCCTTCATATAGAGCTGATGGATTATAATACAGACAGAGAGCAAAGAGAAAAACACTAAGAAGGTGAGATGTTCAGAAACTAAATCATCTTTCATTGCAATCTAGATTATAATCTGTTTTTGGAGCTTCTCAGAAATAAATCTAAGCTATTTATAAATATATTAAAAGCATGTTTATGCTCCTAATATTATAGACTATTAAGATGATTTATTAGTGATACGTGTAATCGGAAGTAAATTGGAGTCAAAAGTCTCATACATTATTTTTTAGGCTGGAAGCTGAAACTTTTGGGAACCAATAATCTCCGACTGTTGCAGAGAAATAAACTTTATCAACTATTGTATCATTCATGAAGCTTTACCTGCAGCTCCTGTTTTCACCTCAGAGTAAACAGCGCCCTCTTCTGGTCCACCTTGTCTCCCTGGGAAAATAATACAATAGTCACCAACATGTAGGATAAAACCATTCTGAATCATTTTCTCAGGCTATATATTGTATATAAGTGGGACTCACTGTCTTTCCTAAAGGATTTCATTTCAATGAGAGAGTATGTAACCTCTGGGGCTTCATCTGCTGCTGAAATATTACAGATTTTAAAAAATATATATATTTACTCATCTGTAAATCACACAATTATTTAACCTAAAACATATTAAAAAAGATTTGATCTACCATGTCCAGAAGCTTCAGCCGAGCCGATCATCTCA
Source organism: Xiphophorus maculatus (assembly GCF_002775205.1). Taxonomy (NCBI): domain Eukaryota; kingdom Metazoa; phylum Chordata; class Actinopteri; order Cyprinodontiformes; family Poeciliidae; genus Xiphophorus; species Xiphophorus maculatus. The sequence goes on from NC_036456.1 coordinate 8,650,669, forward strand.
TTACCTGAAGTGAATGAAAGGAGGAAAAAAAGGATCATTGTAATTTAATAATAAACAGCAAAAGTAAATTTTCTTTAGAATAGAAAATCAGACTGAGATTCCTCTTTGACATGAACAGTTTGATCTAAACAGCAGCACATTTAAAATATACAACAGAATCGTAATAAATGTTCAATTGGACATTTACACACATAACAAAATAACATAAAGCTAATTAAAACGTACAGCTAACAAACTCAGGTTAATTAAATTTAGACATTTTATCATGTCCAGTCCCATAAAACTGCTAAAAAAAACATTTTTCACTTTGTTAGAGGAATGAAACAATAGTTTTCCCTCAGGACTCCAAGCTGAAATCCTTCAGGCATTTAGATCACAGCAGACAGAAACAGAGAACGACAAACAAACACAACATGTCTTAGCATTGACTCCTCTCACAACCCTTTACAATGAGAACTTGACAGAACATCTGTTGCTCACATCAGTCACACAAACATCTGGAGCTAATGACCAAGCATTCTGTCTAAAGCAGCATTAAAAGAACAATATCTGGAGTTCAGGTGAAAAACAGGTCAATGCCAAAACAAAGAGGAACTGATTGTGTTCATCTGTCATTCTAAACAAAAACACATTAATAAAACTCTGACCATGAGAAAGGGATTTATATTCACAACCTTCAGGCTGGTTTGTGGTGGAGCTCTGACCTCTGACCTCTGAGCCCTTTGACCTGAAACACAATAAATACATTACATTCATCTATATCTTATATATGCAATGATGATTTATAATAGGGAGAAGAAAAAGATGTAATCTACTCACCTTATGCAGCACAGATCTGATAAAAAATAAATGTATTTTGATTATTCAAATCATCCTGCTTCTAGTTTGTTTCACAAAAGAATGAATGTCCATATCTGAATAATTAAAGTGATTATGAATGAACAATCTGATCCACTGTGAGGAGAAAAAAGTTTCACCTTTGGACCGTCTGCAGCGCCACAACAAGATCAGGAGAATAATGAGAATAATGAGAACGATTCCAACAACTGGTCCAACGATCAACATGACAGGAAATGAAGAACTGACAGGACTGGATACAGTTACTGGAAATAAAAAATATTAAAAATGAATAAATCTTAAATAGCATCAGATTTCATGTCAGTATCGTCTGTTTTGTAAAAATGTGATTTCAAACTTGAACACAGATAAAAATCTTCAGCACATATTCATAAACATTCTTGGTCTTTATCTTGTTCCTAAATTCAAGTTTAATTATATTAATGAATAAAATTAATTCAACATTTTAATCCTCCTCACCTCTAACAGACATCCAGCTCCTTGGTGACTCTTTTCCTGAATGTTGACATTTGTAGAAACCTTCATCTGACTTTGACACTGCAGAGATCTTCAGCTCCTCTCTGCCGTCATTATTGATGAGTTTATTATTATGATAGAAAAACACATTGGAGAGAAGTTTTTGTTTTTTATATCTGCAGCTCAGAGTAACAGGATCTCCTTCAGTCACAGGATGAACAGGGCTCACCAGGATAACACCATAACGATAATCATCTGTAAAACAATCAGAGAATATTCAGGTGAATAACATCCATTTAAGCTGCTTTATGCTTTCAATTGATTTTTGATTCAGAAATTAAATGTTTGATTCTTCAACCAAAAATGTATTTGTAGTCACGTTTCATCATTTCTCCTTTTTAGTCGACATGATGACAAGTTTGTTCACAGAAAATAATGTAATGAACTAATATAATAGTTATTTTACTGTAGATGTTTGGAGAAATTGTTTTGGAGTCGTCCAACCAGAGTCTCAGTTTGAATCTGATGGAGAATCTGAGAAAAATGCTGAGCTCATCACCAAAGATAAATCATCAAATCACAAGTGGAAATAAACATTAAAACATATTTTAAAAACAGATTTAAAAGAAGTGATGCACAAAAAAACACATTAAAATAAGTTGATGAAAAGAAAAAGAGAAACAATACAAGAAAAGAATATATAATATTTAAATAATAATAGTAAGCAAAAAAACCATCATAACAGAAGAGCTACAATATCAGGCCTCAATTAAATGCCAAAGAACAAAAATGAGTTTTAAGAAGTGATTTAAAATAATCCAGGCTGTGGGCAGATCTAATCTGGAAAGGTAGATTATTCCAGAGAATAGGAGCAGCGATGGAGAAAGCCTGATCTCCTTTTCTCTTAAGTCGAGTCTGAGGAACATAGCAGCTGATTATTGGGTCTTAAAGTTCTGGACACAGAATGAAATTTCAAAAGATCCTGAAGATAAGGAGGGGCTAACCCATTTAAAACTTTATAAGTTGTTAAAAGAATCATAAAATCTATTCGATACGAAACAGGCAGTCAGTGTAAGGAGGCCGTTACGGGCCTTATATGGTCACGCTTCCTGGTTCCTGTAAGAAGCCGAGCTGCTGCGTTCTGGATCACTTGAAGACGCTGGATAAGGGATTTATCCAGGCCTTTATATAAAGAATTACAATAATCCAATCCAGATGTAATGAAGGGATGGATAATAAAATCCTTAAAACAAAAATAAGATTTCACTTTTGCTAAAATCCACCAGTGATAAAAACCTGATTTAACAACTGAACTAACTTGTTGTCGAATTTTAAACATCTATCAAAAATAAAACCAAGATTCCTGGCTGAAGTCCAACAAAACGGAGCAAAAGAACCAAGAATCAAATCTGGATTTTTAGTGTGAAGGTTTTGACCAAATAATAGGACTTGAGTTTTGCTATGATTGAGGTGAAGAAAATTTAGATCCATTCATGATCTAACTTCAGCTAAACAATCTATTAATATCTATAGAGATTCATTTTTACCATTTAGTAGTTTTAGGGGCAAATAAATCTGGACGTCATCCGCAAAGCAATAAAACGAAATGTTGAATTTTCTAAAAATCTGACCAACAGGCAATAAATATAAAATATAAAATAATTTGAATGTGTTATACTCCAAAATATAATCTGGTGTTATTCTGTTTTCCTAAGAAAAGAAAATTTTAGCTTTTTATGAGCAGCAGAACAATTGATTGGAAACAATTTAGATCAAGAATAACAAAATCAATATTTTAATCTGAATGTTTACTTTTAAATATATATATATATATATATATATATATATATATATATATATATATATATATATAGCTGGCTGGATAGCTCAATAGATAAGGCATCAGTATATCACCCGAGAGGTTCCAGAGGTTCGAATCCAGTCTGGGTCCTTAGGCAAGACCCTTCAAGCTACTGCCTACCTCATACCATGAGAGACACAAAAATGCATGACATGCCGGCTCAGACGTCGCCCGGCCAAACAAGGTCTGCGTCAGGTGTTGGGGAACCAGAGCACCTTGATGACAAATGGGCTACTGGAACAAGACGGAAATGGGCGAGAGATGAAAATGTGGATCTGTTGGAATGCTACTACTCAAGTAACCCTAATCAGAGAGGTTACATGCAAAGACTGGTGAAGGAATGGTTACTTCGACATCCCCAGTCAACACTAAGCGCTAAACAACTAGTAGCTCAGTGTTCCAACATCCGCAAACGGCAACTGCTATCACAACTTGAGATTGACGAGATACAACACAAATGCTACGGCAAAAAGGAGGAACCTGGATGTCAGAACTGTGGGGACTTAACTACAAGTCCCCACCCAGTCAGGGGATACACGGCCCCAATGAGCGAATCAGAGCTGAACGAGACGGCTGCTGACCTGAGAGAGAAAATCATGACCCGAATGACAACCAGACCTCCTCGGCGCCAATTACAACGGCTGAGTGAAGTACCATCAGAGATCATTGAGAATGTGAATGCAGCATTGAGAACAATCCCTACCAACACCATAACAGAAACCTGATCTACAACTCAGCATCAGTGATCCTTGAGACACTTGGCTATAAGAGCAGCCATGAGACCCAATACCCACCATGGAAAAGACGGTTAGAGGCTAAAATCAAGGTATCAAGGAGGGAAGTGAGCCAACTGTCAGAGCTCCACAAGGGTACAATGAAAAGACCAGTACCCAGAAAGTACAGGCAGATGCCCATACCTGAAGCACTCGAAACTGCCAAACAGAGGCCCACAACAGCAATGCACAGTGGGAGATCAACCATGCACAGTGGTTGATCTCTCAACGAGAGGACCATAATAACCTCCCTGAGCAAGCCTTGGTAACCATCACTGTGACAGATGTCCAAGTATGAAAAACTGGACAGCACCAGGGCCTGCATTGAATGCTTAGAGATGTATAACATCAACAGGACTCTGAGAGCCTTCATTGCAAACTCGATGAAACTGTGGAAAAGCCAACTGCAAACCACTTGCACAAGTGTCCATCAAATGTGGCATATATGCTCTGTCCCCGCTACTGTTCTGCATAGGCCTGAACCTGAACCTGAACCCTGAGACTGTACACGAGCCGCAAGGAAGGAGGCAGAGGACTAGTGAGTGTGAGAACCACAGTCCAGGACGAAACAACTAAGATCCATAAATACATCAGGGACAAAGCCTCAACAGACAATGTGCTCAGTGAATATCTCAGACAACAGGGAACGGAGGTTGAGGTGCCAGAGATACCATCATGGCAGGACAAGCCCCTACATGGGATGTACCACCAGCAAATAACCCAAGTGGCTGATATCAGTAAATCCTACCAATGGCTGGAAAAAGCTGGACTCAAGGACAGCACAGAGGCCCTCATCCTGGCCGCCCAGGAACAGGCCCTAAACACCAGAGCAATAGAGGCCCAGATATACCACACCAGACAAGACCCAAGGTGTAGGTTGTGCAAGGAGGCCCCTGAGACAGTCCAGCACATAACAGCAGGGACTGTTTCTGTCCATATTCTGCACAGAAACATCTGTGCAGAATATGGACTGGAAACCCCGAGATCAAAGTGGGAAACACCCCCAAAGGTGGCGGAGAACACCAGAGCTAAGATCCTGTGGGACTTCCAGATCCAGACAGACAAAATGGTAATGGCGAACCAACCAGACATTGTCGTAGTGGATAAACAACAGAGGAAAGCCGTTGTGATAGATGTAGCAATACCAAGCGACTGCAACATCAGGAAAAAGGAGCACGAGAAACTAGAGAAATACCAGGGCCTCAGGGAGGAACTGGAGAGGGCCTGGAAGGTGAAGACCACAGTGGTGCCTGTGGTCATCGGGGCCCTCGGGGCAGTCACCCCCAAACTGGACCAATGGCTACAACAGATCCCAGGAACAACATCAGACATCTCAGTCCAGAAATGTGCAGTCCTTGGCACAGCCAAGATACTGCGCAGAACCCTCAAGCTCCCAGGCCTCTGGTAGAGGACCCGAGCTCAGAGGATAAGAACCACCCGTGGTGGGTGAGAAGGGAATTTTTATATATATATATATATATAACCTTTTTTAAATAGAGTCCTGATATATAAAAAAACAACCTTTAGAACATTAATAGTAGTTATAAGGGAATAGAAGTCAGAAATTAATCTAGGCAATTTTTTTTTGCATAATTCGTTTTTTTATGATTTAACCTTGGACTAAACATATTTTTACAATAATAAATATATTTATGATTTATAAATGCAAAAAGAGGTTAAAAGAAAAAAAACCCATAATAAACCAGATCTTACCCTGTACAGTGATGTTGACAGCGTTGCTAAACTCTCCAGATATTGACTCACACCAGAACACTCCATCATTATTCCAGGAAATGTTAATGGTGCATGTAGATCCAGTCCCCCAGTGGGAGCAGGTAAAGTCTGACAGTCCTTCTCTTTCTATAATCCTCATCAGTCTCCACTCAGTAGAGTTTCCCTCACAGCTCAGAGACACAGAGTCAGATCTGAAGTGTTGAACTCTGTCAGGATTCACTGAGAGAGAAGCTGCTGGACGAGGATCTGAAAACAAGACAGGATTTCATCTGAGAACAGAAACATCTTTAAAATGTTTCATTAAAATGGTTGTTTCTATAGTAATAAAGATTACAGCAAACATTTCAGCAAGTCAAATAAACAAACTACCATAGAGGAAATAATTATTTTGTCTTTTACAAAAACAAGTTTTATTTTATCTGTGAATGTTTAACAGCCTCCAATGATCAATTTTTTAATTCATCTCTGACCTGCAGACCAGACAAACTTTGGTTTACTGTAATAAGTGTCTTGTTCTTCTCTTTTTGCTCTGCACAGAAATTTTCCTGTGTGAGTCGGTCCATTAATGATGAAGGAGTTCTGCTCAGTCCCATTGGTGCTGCCAGGCAGCAGCTCAATGCTGTAGGAGTTGCTGGATGGATCAGGAACATCTTTATACCAGAAGAACCTCCATCCTGCTGATTGAAGCTTCAAACCCTCACAGCTCAGAGTCACTGAGGCTCCAGGATTCGGCCATGATGGAGACACAGAGAGGACAGGCTGAGGGGGAGACACTGGAGAGAGATTTGAAACTGGGTCAAACTTTTAACCACAACCTCTCTCTTTTATCTTCGTTTTATGTCCCTTAAAGGGTTAATATAGTTATATATTGAAATTGAAGTAATAACCATAGTAATAATAATAACAGATGCTCCCTCTGGTTTAACCTTAACTTTGATATTTTACTTCCTTTTTCAGTAACATTATATTTTTACACTATTGTATTCTTATAATGTGAATTTTATTTCATTCAACACTTTCATTTTCCTCTTATCACATAAATCAGGGACTAGAAACACTGATCAATATAATCTATTGAATCTTTATTCCTTGTATCACTGAACTCTAAGATGACTTTGATCGATGTCTCTAAAAACTTTCTGAAACTCTTTCAGACATTTTCTTTGGACTTTGGCTTCTTTAATATATAGAAATTTCCTTCAAAGATGTTCAGAAAATTTTAATCTATTGTAATAAAATATAAAGAAATTAAAGGTTGGCCTAAAGCTGTTATACATCTCACAATAATTTTCAGCTTCAAAATTTTTTTTAAAATTATTTTTATTTTTAATCTGTATGTCAGAAGGCCTGTTTGTGCCCCTCAGCAATAATATTTAGCTAAATATAATAATTTAGGAAAAATAAACTATTCTTTCTGCCCTCAGTCTAATAATGACTCTCAGAGCCTCCATGTTGTTCAGACTCCGGGTCCATGGTGAGGAGGAGGATCTGTGCCCTCTAACTATCAAATAATGGGCAAGAATATTTTTTCATTCACTGGTTTGTGAATAAAAACGTATGTCTGACGTTAGAAAAACTGTTTCTATTTATATTTTGATAATCGTCCTTGCAATAGCGGGACAAAACCCGCCTCGCCCATAAACTCAGAAATGCTTCAGCTGCAGAGAAAACTTCTGACTTTAACTTCATCATTCTGCTAAAAGCCCGGTTCACTACAGGCAGCTTGAGTCGGTCCACTGACAGATAGAAAGAATGTCTGTCCTTATATCAGACATACTGATATAAGACACGGTACCGACTGTCACCGCGGGTCGCAACACAGATCAAAGCCCCAGTATCACCTGGTACCACCTGGTACCACCTGCTCTCTGTTTTCTCTGCTTCTCCTTAACGTTTCTACCAGGCAGGTTAAAGCCGCTGCTGACTGGATCTGGGCTGGAGGTTCGGGGCTGTAAATAGAAGTTACTGCAGAACCTCAAGTGTTAAAGGAAGATTCGGCCCATTTAGAGTCACAAAATAAACATCAGAGAAAATATTGTCGCAATAATTAGAACCGCAGCAAAAAGCCAAACATGCCACAATGAAATGAATCAAAATGTCCCCAAAGGTCTGTGTTACAATTAAACCATTTCTAGGGGCCCCTGAATGTCTGGAGGCCCCTGAATGTCTGGAGGCCCCTGAATGGCCCCTACCAGCAGCTACTGAGTTTTCTTTGCCTTGATATCTCAGTCTTATAATTCTAGATCTCAGAGGTTTAACATCAAGCTATTATATAGAGTTAACCCCTTGGAGCTTTTTCATCTATAAATCATTCTGCAGCCAGGTTGTTCTAGAGGTTGAATAGATATTATTATGGCTTCATTAGTAAAATGGCAGCAATTTTGCTTATTTCATAACTTCATAACCTTTGACCTTCTCTCCTCTGGTCTGTTTAACAGATACAGTCTCAGATCAGCTCAGCCCTCCAGGACTGTCAGCAGCAGAAACAGAAACTTTATACCTGTTGGGGAAAATATAGATTATATTTGCTTTGCATTTCCGAACATGATAGCAATGATACAGTAGAATCCAATTAGATTATTGATAAACATGGGTTGTTGCTGTGTTGTTGTATGGAGTTTTTGTTCAATGTGCCCCTTTTTTAAATTTGAGCCTCTGCCCCTCCATAGGTCTCTGCACGGCCCTGCTACTGTCATTAAAAATGATCACTTGTCAGTAATAAATAATCAACTTACCTACAGTTATTTTAACAACATTACTCCATGGTGTAAAGGAAAACCCTCTATTTCCTCTGCAGCTGTGTTCTCCACTGTAGTAATGAGTAGCTGATATGATGTTGTATTCACTGGATGATGGAAAGTTTCTATTGGTTGATCTCCATTCATACGTCCACTCAGTTCCTCCCTGGATCTCACATCTCAGAGTGACTTTCTCTCCTTCATATATCTGAGACCAGTTGGATTGCAGAATCAAACTGGGTTTATTGGGAGCTAAAGAAATAAATATCTGGTTAGCAGTTTACCACAACAGTCCAGAGTAAAATTTAAGTGTTAATTTAACACTTTTCCTGAGAGAAGCTACTTTCTAAAATCACTTAAAAAGTATCAATGTTTCTTCCAAACTGTCCAGCAGCTCCTTTAAGATTAGTTTTTGTTTTATTTAATAAGAACCTTTCAAAATAAAATGACATCAGCTTCACTTGTAGCAAAGCAGAAAGAAATTAAGAGTTTCAAACACTTACACAGCAAACATATTCATCCATAAAATGTTATATTAATAATTACATTTTCACCAAATAGAGGCATATTCTGATCATTTGGGCAAATGTGTTTTTACTTAAGAAGCTAAATGTGTTCAACTGCAGCAGCTGCTTTTATGCTCATTTGTTTAAGCTATTTTAATGTTGCTTGCTTGATTATTGTAGGTCAAAAGTTAATAACTTACAGATAGTTAATGTGATGACATCACTCCACTGTGTTAAGAAATAGTCACTTGTTCCTTTACAGCTATAATCTCCACTGTCAGCTGTGATGATCCTGGGTGTTGGATTATAATTGAAATTGTTTTTTCTCCATTCATACGTCCACTGAGCTCGTTTCTGGATTTCACACTCCAGATAGACTTTATCTTCGTTCAGAGACCAGCCTGGTTGCAGGATCACAGTCGGCTTAGAAACTGTTCACATAAAGAAATATCAGGTTTGGAAATTAATAGAAATAATACAAACCTGAACATATAAAATGATATGAAGAAGCAGATATTTACTCTGTGCAAGTGTCAAAATATTTATAGTAAAGTAAATCATTTGTTAAACTGTGTAAATCAGAAACTTAACTGAAAATGTTAACAGTTTAAATACATCAGAATCCAATTGAAGATATATTTAACAAAAAAGTAGAAAAAAAACTTTCTATAGTTTGATGAACATGTTTTACAGCAGGATGTTATTAATTTTTAATATTTGAGATCAGATTAAATTCTTGATAACATCTGATTTGTCATAAGTGTGGTGCGGGTGGTGAGAGTGGTGAGGCAGACGCAGCGGACCCAGGTATGATGGAAATGATGATTTAATGGTGAATAAGTCCAGCAAACAAGCAGCAGGCACAAGGAAACACTAACTACGACTAGACTGAACAACGACAACTAGACTCGACATTGACGTAACATTGACGAGGACCCGACGAGGAACAAGGAACACAGGTGGAGTTAAATACACAGGAGGGTAATCACAGAGACGAGACACACCTGGGAACAATCAAGGGGAGGACAGGACAACGAAGAGACTTAAGGACACAAAAAACTCTAAATGAACACAGAAAACACAGATCCTGACAGTACCCCCCCCTCAAGGGCGGCTACCAGACGCCTAAAAAAAAAACAAAAACACAACAAGGGTGGGCGGAGGGGCGCTGGACGGGGGGCCAGAGTCCAGAAAAACAAAAAACAACCCACCATCGTGGGCGGAAACACAAGAAGGGCCAAGAGTCCAAAAACAAACAAAAAACTACCCACAGGGTGGGCGGAGGCAAAGGAGGCAGGAACCACGGAGGTGGTCCGGCGGTCGTCCGCGGCGGCGGGAACCACGGAGGCGGTCCGGCGGCCGTCCGCGGCGCTGGAGGCGGGAACCACGGAGGCGGTCCGGCGGCCGTCCGCGGCGCTGGAGGCGGGAACCACGGAGGCGGTCCGGCGGCCATCCGCGGCGCTGGAGGCGGGAACCACGGAGGCCGTCCGGCGGCCGTCCGCGGCGCTGGAGGCGGGAACCACGGAGGCCGTCCGGCGGCCGTCCGCGGCGCTGGAGGTGGCGATGAGTCCCGGGGGCCGCCCACAGACGGCGACGACGAGCCCCCCGAGGCAGGGTCTCTGGTGGAGCACAGGGGGTCTCGGTCGGAACGCTGGGGGTCTCGGTCTCGGGTGGAACGCAGGGAGTCTCGGTCTCGGGTGGAACGCAGGGAGTCTCGGTCTCGGGTGGAACGCAGGGGGTCTCGGTCTCGGGTGGAACGCAGGGGGTCTCGGTCTCGGGTGGAACGCAGGGAGTCTCGGTCTCGGGTGGAACGCAGGGAGTCTCAGTCTCGGGTGGAACGCAGGGAGTCTCGGTCTCGGGTGGAACGCAGGGAGTCTCGGTCTCGGGTGGAACGCAGGGAGTCTCGGTCTCGGGTGGAACGCAGGAGGTCAGGGTCTCGGGTGGAACGCAGGAGGTCAGGGTCTCGGGTGGAACGCAGGAGGTCAGGGTCTCAGGAGGAACGCTGGAGGTCAGGGTCTCAGGAGGAACGCTGGAGGTCAGGGTCTCAGGAGGAACGCAGAAGGTCAGGATCTCAGGAGGAACGCAGAAGGTCAGGGTCTCAGGAGGAACGTAGAGGGTCTCGGGAGTCGGGGTCTCGGAGGGAACGTAGAGGGTCTCGGGAGTCGGGGTCTCGGAAGGAACGTAGAGGGTCTGGGTCTCGGTAGGAACACAGGGAGTCTCTGGAGGAACACAGGGAGTCTGAGTCGGAGCGCTGGGGGTCTGGGTCTCGGAAGGAACACTGGGAGTCTCGGAAGGAACACTGGGAGTCTCGGAAGGAACGCCGGCTGGAACGCCGGCTGACTCGGCCTCGGGTGCGCCGGCTGGAACGCCGGCTGATTCGGCCTCGGGTGCGCCGGCTGGAACGCCGGCTGATTCGGCCTCGGGTGCGCCGGCTGGAACGCCGGCTGATTCGGCCTCGGGTGCGCCGGCTGGAGGTGAGCCGGAGCGGAGCCTCGGGGCCGGCTGCGGGGGCGAGCCGCAGCGAAGCCTGGGAACCGGCTGCGGGGGCGAGCCGCAGCGGAGCCTGGGAACCGGCAGCGGAGGCGAGCCGCAGCGGAGCCTGGGAACCGGCAGCGGAGGCGAGCCGCAGCGGAGCCTTGGAACCGGCCGCGGAGGCGAGCCGCAGCGAAGCCTTGGAACCGGCCGCGGGGGCGAGCCGCAGCGAAGCCTTGGAACCGGCCGCGGGGGCGGGCCGCAGCGAAGCCTTGGAACCGGCCGCGGGGGCGAGCCGCAGCGAAGCCTTGGAACCGGCCGCGGGGGCGAGCCGCAGCGAAGCCTTGGAACCGGCTGCGGGGGTGACAGCTCCGGAAGGCGACGAGGGGCCGGGTCCACCGGCGGCTCACGTCGCTGTCTCCGGGCTGACCGTGGAGGTGGCGGCTCCGGAAAGCGACGAGGGGCCGGGTCTGCCGGCGGCTCACGTCGCTGTCTCCGGGCTGACCGTGGAGGTGGCGGCTCCGGAAAGCGACGAGGGGCCGGGTCTGCCGGCGGCTCACGTCGCTGTCTCCGGGCAGACAGCGGAGGAGGTGTTTCCGGAAAGCGACGAGGGGCCGGCTCCACCGGCGGCTCACGTCGCTGTCTCCGGGCAGGCAGCGGAGGTGGTGTTTCCGGAAAGCGACGAGGGGCCGGCTCCACCGGCGGCTCACGTCGCTGACTACCCGGACGGAGGAACCGACGCGGGCCGAATCCGGGGGGCGCCAACACCAGTCTTGTCCCTCGGAAAAGCTCCCGCTGCAGCTCGGCGAGAGCGTCAGCCAGCGCCCTGTCCTCCCTGCCGGATCTCCGCCTCCGCACTCCAGCTGGGTCCATAATAGCAGCCTCACCTTTCGGTCTGGTCGGGTCCTTCTGTCATAAGTGTGGTGCGGGTGGTGAGAGTGGTGAGGCAGACGCAGCGGACCCAGGTATGATGGAAATGATGATTTAATGGTGAATAAGTCCAGCAAACAAGCAGCAGGCACAAGGAAACACTAACTACGACTAGACTGAACAACGACAACTAGACTCGACATTGACGTAACATTGACGAGGACCCGACGAGGAACAAGGAACACAGGTGGAGTTAAATACACAGGAGGGTAATCACAGAGACGAGACACACCTGGGAACAATCAAGGGGAGGACAGGACAACGAAGAGACTTAAGGACACAAAAAACTCTAAATGAACACAGAAAACACAGATCCTGACATGATTACTTTGGTGGTTTCAGTGGAAATAAAAAAAATTCAAATCTTGAAACTGTAAATATTTCTCTGTCCTGTTGATTAATCATTATTCTATTTTAATAATTACATTTTCTGAAAAACTAGGAAACAAATTTGAGTTTCAAAGATCAAGTGTTGTTATGGTGATGACCTGATAACTAAACTCACCAGTTTCCTCAATGGTGACCTCTTCACTGGTTTCTGATAGAAAAGATGAGTCTCCTCTTCTTCCTCTGCAGCTGAACTCTCCTCCGTCTGACACTCTGATGGTTCCATCTGGTTCTGTGTTTCTGGAGGATCCAACTACAGAATAACGTCTATATGTGTACCTGAACTTCCAGCCAGTAGATCCTTCAATAGAGCAGTTCAGTGTAACACTGCCCCCTGCTGGTATGATTCTTTTCTCTGCCTTCAGGGTGGCTCTGGGTTTATCAGCTGTTGAGTTTGAAAATCAGAACAATATTTTAAAAAATAGAATATGAATTTTTTATTATTTCTGGAATCATCTCGTTCTAATAAAAATATCTACACCAAAATTTAACATTTACTTTTTCAAACTGAGAAATATAAACTCTGCAGGAGCCTAAAAAACTAGATTTTCCATCATGTTTCTTATCAACAAGAGCTGGAGGAAATTTATTTGTTCCAAAAATCATTTTGGTGAAATTCCACATCTGACCTGACAATTCAAACTCAAGTCCAGTTAGATTATTTCAGCAACATCACACACAGATTGGTTGTAGCTTATTTAACACAGTTTATACAAAAAGTCTGAGTCTAATGTAGCCAAGATGTTCTTTACTAATATGAAGCGATCAATCAATCAATGAATTGTGAGAACCAAGTTTTGACAAACAAACCTCCATATTTAAATGATCCACAGCTCCAAGGCAGAACATTAAAAATGTTGTTGCATTAGTAAATATTTTCAGAAAATATTTTACTCCAAAACATTTTGCATCTGCATCACTAAACCCCTAATTGGGGCCTGCCATGCAAAGCAATGGCAGGAACCTATTGCTATTCTCCCAAGAAAAGTTTCTTTATTATTGGGGCCTGCCATGCAAAGCAATGGCAGGAACCTATTACTATTGTCGGAGAGAAGCGTCTCTTTAATATTATTATTGGGGCCTGCCATGCAAAGCAATGGCAGGAACCTATTGCTATTCTCCCAAGAAAAGTTTCTTTATTAGGCCCGAGCAGCAAAGCGCTGCGAAGGCCTATTGTATCTGTACTGTTTATTATTATTAGGCCCGAGCAGCAAAGCGCTGCGAAGGCCTATTGTATCTGTACTGTTTATTAGGCCCGAGCAGCAAAGCGCTGCGAAGGCCTATTGTATCTGTACTGTTTATTATTATTATTACGATTCTTCCCACCTCTTCGTGTGCCTTTTTGGGGGCTTTATCATATTCAAAAACTCACCAAACTTGGCGGTGGCGACTAGAAAATTTAAAAATTTTGAATTTTAAGGTTGTCGCAAAAATCGCAAAAAAAATTGCTGAACGGCGGCAACTAGCAATTTTCTGTTGACACAATGGTATGAACGTACTTCATCGTAGAGACATGAAATTTGGTACACTTGTAGAGCTCACCAAAAGACTCAGAACTTACATTGAATGTTATAAGCCAACTATCACAGAAAGTCGGCCATTTTGTATTGAACGTCCATTTTTTACCTCGAGTTTGACGTTTACAGCCTTCGTATTTGATCGAACTCCTCCTAGGGATTTCGATTGATCGACTTCAAACTCGGTCAGTCTGATCATAAGGCATGTTTGATTTAAAGTTATCAAATTGGTGAGTTTTGGAGCATGCTGAAGGGGGGTTAGCAGGGGTCAAAGTTCACCTACTCGCCATGAAACACGAAACTCTTATATTTCCTATATAAAAACACATAGAGGGACCAAACTTTCACTGATTGATCGTCATCGGGTGTCCTAAAATACCCTGTGGTGAAATGATGACATCACTTAGGCCACGCCCCCTGAGAACAGGAAGTGTCATGTTTTACTGTGAACGGTCGCTATCTTAGCCCTTTGACCTCATCAACATGAAACTGTGTCCAGAGACAGAAGACATGTTGGTGTGTTGAGGATTCCAACCCCGACCGGCTTTGACATAGCAGGTGGGCGTGGCGGCGTGGCGAAGTGACCTGTAACGCCGTTGCCATACGTTTGGCTCTGAATTCCACAATTTCGGGCCCAGCTGCTCCAAACTCACTAGGATGGATCCTTATCCACCCACCGACAGGAATTCATAACAAAATTTGGTGGGCGTGGCCTAATTTCTCTATAGCGACCCCTAGAGTATTTTAAATGAACAGCCCCAAGCCATGCTTTATCCTAGAATTACGAAACTTGGTACATATGTGTATCTTGTCGGGACGTACAAAAAAGTTTCTTAGAGCCATGCTCTAAACCCAACAGGAAGTCGGCCATTTTGTATTGAAGGTCCATTGTGGACCTCGAGTTTGACGTTTACAGCCTTTGCATTTGATCGAACTCCTCCTAGGGATTTCGGTTGATCGGCTTCAAACTCGGTCAGTCTGATCATAAGGCATGTCTGATTTAAAGTTATCAAATTGGTGACTGTATGAGCTTGCTGAAGGGGGGTTACCAGGGGTCAAAGTTCACCTACTCGCCATGAAACACCAAACTCTTATATATCCTGCACAGAAACTCACAGAGACACCAAACTTTCAGTTATTGATCATCAATAGGTGTCCTAAAATACCCTGTGGTGAAATTATGACATCGCTTAGGCGACGCCCCCTGAGAACAGGAAGTGTCATGTTTTACTGTGAACGGTCGCTATCTTAGCCCTTTGACCTAATCAACATGAAACTGTGTGCAGAGACAGAAGACATGTTGGTGTGTTGTGGATTCCAACCCCGACCGGCTGAGATGAAGCAGCTGTGTGCGGCGGCATGGCGAAGTGACCTGTAACGCCGATGCCATACGTTTGCTTCTAGATTCCACATGTTTCGACCGAGCTGCACTAAACTTGGCTTGAGTGATGCTGGTGTGATACCTGAAAATTCTATGTCATCAGATTATGACGTCATCTAAGCCCCGCCCCCTCAGAACAGGAAGTGCTATTTTTTTCCTTGGAAACATTCATCTATGGCTCTCTTGACCTAATCAAGGTGATTCTGTGTTGGATGACAGATAGGAAGTTGGTCTCGCTTGCTTTAAAGTCCCAACAGTTTTCAATGGCGGCAACGCCGTTCGTATACGTTTGCCTCTACCTTCCACATATTTTGACCGAGCTGCATCAAACTTGGCCTGAGTGATCCTGGAGGCTTGCCCGTCAATCCTACGTCATCACATTATGACGTCATCTAAGCCCCGCCCCCTCGGAACCGGAAGTGCCGTTTTTTTCCTTGGAAAGCTCTGTTTATGGCTCTCTTGACCTAATCAAGGTGATTCTGTGTTGGATGACAGATAGGACGTTGGTCTCGCTTGCTTTAAAGTGCCAAGAGTTTTCAATGGCGGCAACGCCGTTCGTATACGTTTGCCTCTACATTCCACATATTTTGACCGAGCCGCATCAAACTTGGCCTGAGTGATCCTGGTGGGAGGCCCGTCGATCCTACGTCATCATATTATGACGTCATCTAAGCCCCGCCCCCTCGGAACAGGAAGTGCCGTTTTTTTCCTTGGAAAGCTCGCCCTAAACCATGCGAGAGCTCCTGCGGTGGCCGGAACCCCCGCGGTGGCCAATAGGCCGGAGCGGCGCTTGCTGCGAGGGCCGCCCGAGGCTGCTTGCAGCTTTAATTATTATTATTCTTATTTTTCTGCCCCCCCAAAGAGGCGCCTTTTTGGAGGCTTTAGCATATTCAAAAACTCACCAAACTTGGCGGATGCATACGGGGAGTTTAAAAATTTCGTATTTTAAGGTCGCCGCAAAAATCGCAAACAAATTGGCTCAACGGCGCCACCTAGCAATTTTCAAAAGACCCATTGCTATTCACTTACTTCATCGTAGAGACTTGAAATTCGGTACAGTTGTAGAGCTCACTAAGACGCTCAGAATTTACAAGTAATGTCATAGTGCAAGTATCACAGGAAGTCGGCCATTTTGTATTGAAGGTCCATTTTGGACCTCGAGTTTGACGTTTACAGCCTTCGTATTTGATCGAACTCCTCCTAGGGATTTCGATTGATCGGCTTCAAACTCGGTCAGTCTGATCATAAGGCATGTCTGATTTAAAGTTATCAAATTGGTGAGTTTTGGAGCATGTTGAAGGGGGGTTAGCAGGGGTCAAAGTTCACCTACACGCCATGAAACAAAAACCTCTTATATTTCCTATACAAAAACACATAGAGGGACCAAACTTTCAGTGATTGATCGACATCGGGTGTCCTAAAATACCCTGCAGTGAAATGTTTTTTTTATGTAGGCCACGCCCCCTGAGAGCAGGAAGTGTAATGTTTTACTGTGAACGGTCGCTATCTTAGCCCTTTGACCTAATCAACATGAAACTGTGTCCAGAGACAGAAGACATGTTGGTGTGTTGTGGATTCCAACCCCGACCGGCTGCGATGAAGCAGGTGGGCGTGGCGGCGTTGCGAACGCCGTCGAATTTCGTTTGGCTCTGAATTCCACAGTTTTGGGGTGAGCTGCTCCAAACTCACTAGGATGGATCCTTATCCATCCCCGAACAGGAATCCATAGAGATATTTGGTGGGCGTGGCCTAATTTTTCTATAGCGACCCCTAGAGTATTTTAAATGAACAGCCCCAAGCCATGCTTAAACCTAGAATTACGAAACTTGGTACACATGTGTATCTTGTCGGGACGTACAAAAAAGTCTCTTAGAGCCATGCTCTAAACCCAACAGGAAGTCGGCCATTTTAGATTGAAGTTCATTTGACCTCAATTTTGACGTTTACAGCCTTCGCATTTGATCGAACTCCTCCTAGGGATTTCGATTGATCGACTTCAAACTCGGTCAGTCTGATCATAAGGCATGTTTAATTTAAAGTTATCAAATTGGTGAGTTTTGGAGCATGTTGAAGTGGGGTTAGCAAGGCTCAAAGATCCCCTGTGATTGACTGTGTAATATGTTACACAGTCAATTACAAAGGGGATTATTTTGTCATGTGTGGGGCAATGCTGCCCTCTGGTGTCGAATTACTGAAATAATTAAACTATTTCAGTAATTTCAGTAAATCGACACCAGAGGGCAGCATTGCCCTACGGAATGACAGTTCAATGTTGAATTAAAGAGGAAAAAATTAAATAATTTGTAATTCTAACACAAAAAATCACAGAGACACCAAAGTTTGAGATATTGATCATCCTCGGGTGTAGAATAATATCCAATGGTCAAATGATGACATCACGTAGGCCACGCCCTCTGACAACAGGAAGTCTCGTATTTTACTGTGAACGGTCGATAACTTCTGCACCAAACTTTGCACGAGTGACCCTGGTGGGATCCTTGACGACCCTATGTCATCATATTATGACGTCATCTAAGCCCCGCCCCCTCAGAACAGGAAGTGCCGTTTTTTTACTTGGAAAGCTCCGTTTATGGCTCTCTTGACCTAATCAAGATGATTCGGATGATAAACTCTGTCAATGCTCGCTGCTGGCTGAACCGTGTGGGCGTGGCCAAATGGCGAATATCAGTCCCTCGCCATATGCATACGTTTGGCTCTTATTCATGCATAGATCATCCGATTGGCGCCAAACTGGATATGTATGACCTTTGTTCACCTCTAAAGAGCCCGACGGGTTTGAGATGTAATTTGGCTCCACTGCGCCCCCTAAGTTAATACATGGGCCGTATCTCCTCGACGCATCGACCGATCTGCGCCAGATTTTTCGACAGTCGTCGGGCACCGCCGCCGAACGCATTCACGCGTGTCGCCCGGTGGACGGGCGGGGAAAATGCGCGACAGCTTCTGCGGCGGCTGGCGGGCGGCGGTGCTGGAAACTGCGGCGGAGCTTCCGCGGTGGGGAGCGGGCTGCGGCTCTGGAAACCGAGCGAGAGCTTCTGCGGTGGCCGGAACCCCCGCGGTGGCCAATAGGCCGGAGCGGCGCTTGCTGCGAGGGCCGCTCGAGGCTGCTTGCAGCTTTAATTATTATTCTTATTATTCTTACCCCCCAAAGAGGTGCCTTTTTGGGGGCTTTATCATATTCAAAAACGCACCAAACTTGGCGGTCGCGACTAGGCAGTTTAAAAATTTTGAATTTTAAGGTCGATGCAAAAATCGCAAAAAAATTGGCTCAACGGCGCCAACTAGCAATTTTCAAAGGAAATTTTGCTATTCATTTACTTTATCGTAGAGACATGAAATTTGGTACACATGTAGAGCTCACCAAGATGCTCAGAATTAGGTATAGATTTAGAAGTGCAAATATCACAGGAAGTCAGCCATTTTGTCTTGAACGTCCATTTTTTTCCTCGAGTTTGACGTTTACAGCCTTCGTATTTGATCGAACTCCTCCTAGGGATTTCGATTGATCGGCTTCAAACTTGGTCAGTCTGATCATAAGGCATGTTTGATTTAAAGTTATCAAATTGGTGAGTTTTGGAGCATGTTGAAGGGGGGTTAGCAGGGGTCAAAGTTCACCTACTCGCCATGAAACACGAAACTCTTATATTTCCTATATAAAAACACATAGAGGGACCAAACTTTCAGAGATTGGTCGTCATCGGGTGTCCTAAAATACCCTGTGGTGAAATTATTTTTTTAAGTAGGCCACGCCCCCTGAGAACAGGAAGTGTCATGTTTTACTGTGAACGGTCGCTATCTTAGCCCTTTGACCTAATCAACATGAAACTGTGTCCAGAGACAGAAGACATGTTGGTGTGTTGAGTAATCCAACCCCGACCGGCTGCGATGAAGCAGGTGGGCGTGGCGGCGTTGCGAACGCCGTCGAATTTCGTTTGGCTCTGAATTCCACAATTTCGGGCCCAGCTGCTCCAAACTCACTAGGATGGATCCTTATCCACCCACCGACAGGAATTCATAACAAAATTTGGTGGGCGTGGCCTAATTTCTCTATAGCGACCCCTAGAGTATTTTAAATGAACAGCCCCAGGCCATGCTTTATCCTAGAATTACGAAACTTGGTACATATGTGTATCTTTTCAGGACGTACAAAAAAGTCTCTTGGAGCCATGCTCTAAACCCAACAGGAAGTCGGCCATTTTGTATTGAAGGTCCATTTTGGACCTCGAGTTTGACGTTTACAGCCTTCGTATTTGATCGAACTCCTCCTAGGGATTTCGATTGATCAGCTTCAAACTCGGTCAGTCTGATCATAAGGCATGTCTGATTTAAAGTTATCAAATTGGTGACTGTATGAGCTTGCTGAAGGGGGGTTAGCAGGGGTCAAAGTTCACCTACTCGCCATGAAACACGAAACTCTTATATTTCCTATACAAAAACACAGAGAGGGACCAAACTTTCAGAGATTGGTCGTCATCGGGTGTCCTAAAATACCCTGTGGTGAAATTATTTTTTTAAGTAGGCCACGCCCCCTGAGAACAGGAAGTGTCATGTTTTACTGTGAACGGTCGCTATCTTAGCCCTTTGACCTAATCAACATGAAACTGTGTCCAGAGACAGAAGACATGTTGGTGTGTTGAGTTATTCCAACCCCGACCGGCTGCGATGAAGCAGGTGGGCGTGGCGGCGTTGCGAACGCCGTCGAATTTCGTTTGGCTCTGAATTCCACAATTTCGGGCCCAGCTGCTTCAAACTCACTAGGATGGATCCTTGTACACCCACCGACAGGAATTCATAACAAAATTTGGTGGGCATGGCCTAATTTCTCTATAGCGACCCCTAGAGTATTTTAAATGAAAAGCCCCATGCCATGCTTTATCCTAGAATTACGAAACTTGGTACACATGTGTATCTTGTCGGGACGTACAAAAAAGTCTCTTAGAGCCATGCTCTAAACCCAACAGGAAGTCGGCCATTTTAGATTGAATTTCATTTGACCTCGATTTTGACTTTTACAGCCTTCGTATTTGATCGAACTCCTCCTAGGGATTTCGATTGATCGACTTCAAACTCGGTCAGTCTGATCATAAGGCATGTCTGATTCAAAGTTATCAATATGGTGACATTTGAACATGTGGAAGGGGGGTTAGCAAGGCTCAAAGTTCCCCTGTGATCGACTGTGTAATACAAAGGGCTTTGTCATGTGTAGGGCAATGCTGCCCTCTGGTGTCGAATAACTGAAATTACTGAAATAGTTTCATTATTTCAGTAATTCGACACCAGAGGGCAGCATTGCCCTACAGAGTTCAATTTTGTAATGTAGGAAAAAATTAAAAATTTGTAATTCTACTGTGAACGGTCGATAGCTTCTGCACCAAACTTTGCACGAGTGACCCTGGCGGGATCTCTGACGACCCTATGTCATCATATTATGACGTCATCTAAGCCCCGCCCCCTCGGAACCGGAAGTGCCGTTTTTTTCCTTGGAAAGCTCCGTTTATGGCTCTCTTGACCTAATCAAGATGATTCGGATGATGAGGTCTGTCATTGCTCGCTTCTGGCTGAACCATGTGGGCGTGGCCAAATGGCGAATATCAGTCCCTCGCCATATTCATACGTTTGGCTCTAATTCACACATGGATCATCCGATTGGCTCCAAACTGGATATGTATGACCTTTGTTCACCTCTAAAGAGCCCAACGGGATTGAGATGTAATTTGGTCCACTGCGCCCCCTAAGTTAATACATCGGCTGTATCTCCTCGACGCATCGACCGATCTGCACCAGATTTTTCGACAGTCGTCGGGGATCGCCGCCGAACGCATTCACGCGTGTCGCCCGGTGGCCGGGCGGGGAAAATGCGAGACAGCTTCTGCGGCGGCTGGCGGGGGGCGGTGC
Organism: Xiphophorus maculatus; assembly: GCF_002775205.1. NCBI lineage: Eukaryota > Metazoa > Chordata > Actinopteri > Cyprinodontiformes > Poeciliidae > Xiphophorus > Xiphophorus maculatus. The sequence goes on from NC_036456.1 coordinate 8,672,198, forward strand.
TGGAGACGGCGCCGGAGCTTCCGCGCTTGCGAGCGGGCTGCGGCTCTGGAAAACGCGCGAGAGCTTCTGCGGTGGCCGGAACCCCCGCGGTGGCCAATAGGCCGGAGCGGCGCTTGCTGCGAGGGCCGCCCGAGGCTGCTTGCAGCTTTAATTAGGCCCGAGCAGCAAAGCGCTGCGAAGGCCTATTGTATCTGTACTGTTTATTAGGCCCGAGCAGCAAAGCGCTGCGAAGGCCTATTGTTTTCATACTGTTTATTAGGCCCGAGCAGCAAAGCGCTGCGAAGGCCTATTGTATCTGTACTGTTTATTATTAGGCCCGAGCAGCAAAGCGCTGCGAAGGCCTATTGTATCTGTACTGTTTCTTATTATTATTACGATTCTGCCCCCCTAAAGAGGAGCCTTTTTGGGGGCTTTATCATATTCAAAAACTCACCAAACTTGGCGGTCGCAACTAGAAAATTTAAAAATTTTGAATTTTAAGGTTGTCGCAAAAATCGCAAAAAAAATTGCTGAACGGCGGCAACTAGCAATTTTATGTTGACACAATGGTATGAACGTACTTCATCGTAGAGACATGAAATTTGGTACACATGTAGAGCTCACCAAAAGACTCAGAACTTACATTTAATGTTATAAGCCAACTATCACAGAAAGTCGGCCATTTTGTATTGAACGTCCATTTTTTACCTCGATTTTGACGTTTACAGCCTTCGTATTTGATCGAACTCCTCCTAGGGATTTCGATTGATCGACTTCAAACTTGGTCAGTCTGATCATAAGGCATGTTTGATTTAAAGTTATCAAATTGGTGAGTTTTGGAGCATGTTGAAGGGGGGTTAGCAGGGGTCAAAGTTCACCTACTCGCCATGAAACACGAAACTCTTATATTTCCTATACAAAAACACATAGAGGGACCAAACTTTCAGTGATTGATCGTCATCGGGTGCCCTACACTACCCTATGGTCAAATGATGACATCACTTAGGCCACGCCCCCTGAGAACAGGAAGTGTCATGTTTTACTGTGAACGGTCGCTATCTTAGCCCTTTGACCTAATCAACATGAAACTGTGTCCAGAGACAGAAGACATGTTGGTGTGTTGAGGATTCCAACCCTGACCGGTTTTGACATAGCAGGTGGGCGTGGCGGCGTGGCGAAGTGACCTGTAACGCCGTTGCCATACGTTTGGCTCTGAATTCCACAATTTCGGGCCCAGCTGCTCCAAACTCACTAGGATGGATCCTTATCCACCCACCGACAGGAATTCATAACAAAATTTGGTGGGCGTGGCCTAATTTATCTATAGCGCCCCCTAGAGTATTTTAAATGAACAGCCCCAAGCCATGCTTTAACCTAGAATTACGAAACTTGGTACATATGTGTATCTTGTCAGGACGTACAAAAAAGTCTATTAGAGCCATGGTCGAAACCCAACAGGAAGTCGGCCATTTTCTATTGAAGGTCCATTTTGGACCTCGAGTTTGACGTTTACAGCCTTCGTATTTGATCGAACTCCTCCTAGGGATTTCGATTGATCGGCTTCAAACTCGGTCAGTCTGATCATAAGGCATGTCTGATTTAAAGTTATCAAATTGGTGACTGTATGAGCTTGCTGAAGGGGGGTTACCAGGGGTCAAAGTTCACCTACTCGCCATGAAACACCAAACTCTTATATATCCTGCACAGAAACTCACAGAGACACCAAACTTTCAGTGATTGGCCGTCATCGGGTGTCCTAAAATACCCTGTGGTGAAATGATGACATCACTTAGGCCACGCCCCCTGAGAACAGGAAGTGTCATGTTTTACTGTGAACGGTCGTTATCTTAGCCCTTTGACCTAATCAACATGAAACTGTGTCCAGAGACAGAAGACATGTTGGTGTGTTGTGGATCCAAGCCCTGACCGGCTGCGATGAAGCAGCTGGGTGTGGCGGCGTGGCGAAGTGACCTGTAACGCCGATGCCATACGTTTGCTTCTAGATTCCACATGTTTCGACCGAGCTGCACCAAACTTGGCCTGACTCATCCTGGTGTGATACCTGACAATGCTATGTCATCATATTATGACGTCATCTAAGCCCCGCCCCCTCAGAATGAATTAGAGAGATCTTCTGTGTAATTACATAATAAACAGTCCATGTTCGTTGTTTGTAGGGCAGTGCTGCCCTCTGCTGCCCACTGAAATAGTTTCATTATTTCAGTAATTCGACACCAGAGGGCAGCATTGCCCTACGGAATGACAGTTCACTGTTGTAATGGAGGAAAAAATTAAATAATTTGTAATTCTAACACAAAAACTCACAGAGACACCAAACGTTCAGTGATTGATCATAATCGAGTGTCCAATAATATCCAATGGTCAAATGATGACATCACTTAGGCCACGCCCCCTGAGAACAGGAAGTGTCATGTTTTACTGTGAACGGTCGCTATCTTAGCCCTTTGACCTAATCAACATGAAACTGTGTCCAGAGACAGAAGACATGTTGGTGTATTGTGGATCCAAGCCCTGACCGGCTGCGATGAAGCAGCTGGGTGTGGCGGCGTGGCGAAGTGACCTGTAACGCCGATGCCATACGTTTGCTTCTAGATTCCACATGTTTCGACCGAGCTGCACCAAACTTGGCCTGACTCATCCTGGTCTGATGCCTGACAATGCTATGTCATCATATTATGACGTCATCTAAGCCCCGCCCCCTCGGAACCGGAAGTGCCGTTTTTTTCCTTGGAAAGCTCTGTTTATGGCTCTCTTGACCTAATCAAGGTGATTCTGTGTTGGATGACAGATAGGAAGTTGGTCTCGCTTGCTTTAAAGTGCCAAGAGTTTTCAATGGCGGCAACGCCGTTCGTATACGTTTGCCTCTGGATTCCACATTTTTTGACTGAGCTGCACCAAAATTTGCCTGAGTGTTCCTGGTGGGATGCCGGATGATCCTACGTCACCATATTATGACGTCATCTAAGCCCCGCCCCCTCGGAACAGGAAGTGCCGTTTTTTTTCCGTGGAAAGCTCCGTTTATGGCTCTCTTGACCTAATCAAGATGATTCGGATGATAAACTCTGTCAATGCTCGCTGCTGGCTGAACCGTGTGGGCGTGGCCAAATGGCGAATATCAGTCCCTCGCCATATGCATACGTTTGGCTCTAATTCACGCGTGGATCATCCGATTGGCACCAAACTGGATATGTATGATCTTTGTTCACCTCTAAAGAGCCCGACGGGTTTGAGATGTAATTTGACTCCACTGCGCCCCCTAAGTTAATACATCGGCCGTATCTCCTCGACGCATCGACCGATCTGCACCAGATTTTTCGACAGTCGTCGGGGAGCGCCGCCGAACGCATTCACGCCTGTCGCCCGGTGGACGGGCGGGGAAAATGCGCGACAGCTTCTGCGGCGGCTAGCGGGCGGCGATGCTGGAAACTGCGGCGGAGCTTCTGCGGTGGGGAGCGGGCTGCGGCTCTGGAAAACGTGCGAGAGCTTCTGCGGTGGCCGGAACCCCCGCGGTGGCCAATAGGCCGGAGCGGCGCTTGCTGCGAGGGCCGCCCGAGGCTGCTTGCAGCTTTAATTATTCTTATTTTTCTGCCCCCCCAAAGAGGCGCCTTTTTGGAGGCTTTAGCATATTCAAAAACTCACCAAACTTGGCGGATGCATACGGGGAGTTTAAAAATTTCGTATTTTAAGGTCGCCGCAAAAATCGCAAACAAATTGGCTCAACGGCGCCACCTAGCAATTTTCAAAAGACCCATTGCTATTCACTTACTTCATCGTAGAGACTTGAAATTCGGTACAGTTGTAGAGCTCACTAACACGCTCAGAATTTACAAGTAATGTCATAGTGCAAGTATCACAGGAAGTCGGCCATTTTGTATTGAAGGTCCATTTTGGACCTCGAGTTTGACGTTTACAGCCTTCGTATTTGATCGAACTCCTCCTAGGGATTTCGATTGATCGGCTTCAAACTCGGTCAGTCTGATCATAAGGCATGTCTGATTTAAAGTTATCAAATTGGTGAGTTTTGGAGCATGTTGAAGGGGGGTTAGCAGGGGTCAAAGTTCACCTACACGCCATGAAACAAAAACCTCTTATATTTCCTATACAAAAACACATAGAGGGACCAAACTTTCAGTGATTGATCGACATCGGGTGTCCTAAAATACCCTGCAGTGAAATGTTTTTTTTATGTAGGCCACGCCCCCTGAGAGCAGGAAGTGTAATGTTTTACTGTGAACGGTCGCTATCTTAGCCCTTTGACCTAATCAACATGAAACTGTGTCCAGAGACAGAAGACATGTTGGTGTGTTGTGGATTCCAACCCCGACCGGCTGCGATGAAGCAGGTGGGCGTGGCGGCGTTGCGAACGCCATCGAATTTCGTTTGGCTCTGAATTCCACAGTTTCGGGTTGAGCTGCTCCAAACTCACTAGGATGGATCCTTATCCATCCCCGAACAGGAATCCATAGAGATATTTGGTGGGCGTGGCCTAATTTTTCTATAGCGACCCCTAGAGTATTTTAAATGAACAGCCCCAAGCCATGCTTAAACCTAGAATTACGAAACTTGGTACACATGTGTATCTTGTCGGGACGTACAAAAAAGTCTCTTAGAGCCATGCTCTAAACCCAACAGGAAGTCGGCCATTTTAGATTGAAGTTCATTTGACCTCAATTTTGACGTTTACAGCCTTCGCATTTGATCGAACTCCTCCTAGGGATTTCGATTGATCGACTTCAAACTCGGTCAGTCTGATCATAAGGCATGTTTAATTTAAAGTTATCAAATTGGTGAGTTTTGGAGCATGTTGAAGTGGGGTTAGCAAGGCTCAAAGATCCCCTGTGATTGACTGTGTAATATGTTACACAGTCAATTACAAAGGGGATTATTTTGTCATGTGTGGGGCAATGCTGCCCTCTGGTGTCGAATTACTGAAATAATTAAACTATTTCAGTAATTTCAGTAAATCGACACCAGAGGGCAGCATTGCCCTACGGAATGACAGTTCAATGTTGAATTAAATAGGAAAAAATTAAATAATTTGTAATTCTAACACAAAAAATCACAGAGACACCAAAGTTTGAGATATTGATCATCCTCGGGTGTAGAATAATATCCAATGGTCAAATGATGACATCACGTAGGCCACGCCCTCTGACAACAGGAAGTCTCGTATTTTACTGTGAACGGTCGATAACTTCTGCACCAAACTTTGCACGAGTGACCCTGGTGGGATCCTTGACGACCCTATGTCATCATATTATGACGTCATCTAAGCCCCGCCCCCTCAGAACAGGAAGTGCCGTTTTTTTCCTTGGAAAGCTCCGTTTATGGCTCTCTTGACCTAATCAAGATGATTCGGATGATAAACTCTGTCAATGCTCGCTGCTAGCTGAACCGTGTGGGCGTGGCCAAATGGCGAATATCAGTCCCTCGCCATATGCATACGTTTGGCTCTTATTCATGCATAGATCATCCGATTGGCGCCAAACTGGATATGTATGACCTTTGTTCACCTCTAAAGAGCCCGACGGGTTTGAGATGTAATTTGGCTCCACTGCGCCCCCTAAGTTAATACATGGGCCGTATCTCCTCGACGCATCGACCGATCTGCGCCAGATTTTTCGACAGTCGTCGGGCACCGCCGCCGAACGCATTCACGCGTGTCGCCCGGTGGACGGGCGGGGAAAATGCGCGACAGCTTCTGCGGCGGCTGGCGGGCGGCGGTGCTGGAAACTGCGGCGGAGCTTCCGCGGTGGGGAGCGGGCTGCGGCTCTGGAAACCGAGCGAGAGCTTCTGCGGTGGCCGGAACCCCCGCGGTGGCCAATAGGCCGGAGCGGCGCTTGCTGCGAGGGCCGCTCGAGGCTGCTTGCAGCTTTAATTATTCTTATTATTCTTCCACCCAAATGAATTGCCTTTTTGGGGGCTTTATCATATTCAAAAACTCACCAAACTTGGCGGTCGCATAAAACGAGTTTTAAATTTAAGTACTGTAAGGTCGTCGCAAAAATCGCAAAAAAAATTGCTCAACGGCAGCAACTAGCAATTTTCAAAAGACCCATTGCTATTCACTTACTTCATCGTAGAGACTTGAAATTCGGTACAGTTGTAGGGCTCACTAAGACGCTCAGAATTTACAAGTAATGTCATAGTGCAACTATCACAGAAAGTCGGCCATGTTGAATTGAAGGTCCATTTCGGACCCTATTTTGGCCGTTTACAGCCTTCGTATTTGATCGAACTCCTCCTAGGGATTTCGATTGATCGGCTTCAAACTCGGTCAGTCTGATCATAAGGCATGTCTGATTTAAAGTTATCAAATTGGTGAGTTTTGGAGCATGTTGAAGGGGGGTTAGCAGGGGTCAAAGTTCACCTACACGCCAGGAAACAAAAACCTCTTATATTTCCTATACAAAAACACATAGAGGGACCAAACTTTCAGTGATTGATCGTCATCGGGTGTCCTATAATACCCTGCAGTGAAATTTTTTTTTTACGTAGGCCACGCCCCCTGAGAGCAGGAAGTGTAATGTTTTACTGTGAACGGTCGCTATCTTAGCCCTTTGACCTAATCAACATGAAACTGTGTCCAGAGACAGAAGACATGTTGGTGTGTTGTGGATTCCAACCCCGACCGGCTGCGATGAAGCAGGTGGGCGTGGCGGCGTTGCGAACGCCATCGAATTTCGTTTGGCTCTGAATTCCACAGTTTCGGGGTGAGCTGCTCCAAACTCACTAGGATGGATCCTTATACACCCGCCAACAGGAATCCATAGCGAAATTTGGTGGGCGTGGCCTAATTTCTCTACATCTCCCCCTAGAATATTTAGAAAAATCAGCCCCAAGCCATGCTTAATCCTAGAATTACGAAACTTGGTACACATGTGTATCTTGTCAGGACGTACAAAAAAGTCTCTTGGAGCCATGCTCTAAACCCAACAGGAAGTCGGCCATTTTGGATTGAAGGTCCATTTTGGACCTCGAGTTTGACGTTTACAGCCTTTGCATTTGATCGAACTCCTCCTAGGGATTTCGATTGATCGGCTTCAAACTCGGTCAGTCTGATCATAAGGCATGTCTGATTTAAAGTTATCAAATTGGTGACTGTATGAGCTTGCTGAAGGGGGGTTACCAGGGGTCAAAGTTCAGCTACTCGCCATGAAACACGAAACTCTTATATTTCCTATACAAAAACACAGAGAGGGACCAAACTTTCATTGATTGATCGTCATCGGGTGTCCTAAAATACCCTGTGGTGAAATTATTTTTTTAAGTAGGCCACGCCCCCTGAGAACAGGAAGTGTCATGTTTTACTGTGAACGGTCGCTATCTTAGCCCTTTGACCTAATCAACATGAAACTGTGTCCAGAGACAGAAGACATGTTGGTGTGTTGTGGATCCAAGCCTTGACCAGCTGCGATGAAGCAGCTGGGTGTGGCGGCGTGGCGAAGTGACCTGTAACGCCGATGCCATACGTTTGCTTCTAGATTCCACATGTTTCGACCGAGCTGCACCAAACTTGGCCTGACTCATCCTGGTGTGATACCTGACAATGCTATGTCATCATATTATGACGTCATCTAAGCCCCGCCCCCTCAGAATGAATTAGAGAGATCTTCTGTGTAATTACATAATAAACAGTCCATGTTCGTTGTTTGTAGGGCAATGCTGCCCTCTGCTGCCCACTGAAATAGTTTCATTATTTCAGTAATTCGACACCAGAGGGCAGCATTGCCCTACGGAATGACAGTTCACTGTTGTAATGGAGGAAAAAATTAAATAATTTGTAATTCTAACACAAAAACTCACAGAGACACCAAACGTTCAGTGATTGATCATAATCGAGTGTCCAATAATATCCAATGGTCAAATGATGACATCACTTAGGCCACGCCCCCTGAGAACAGGAAGTGTCATGTTTTACTGTGAACGGTCGCTATCTTAGCCCTTTGACATAATCAATATTAAACTGTGTCCAGAGACAGAAGACATGTTGGTGTGTTGAGGATTCAAGCCCTGACTGGCTGCGATGAAGGAGCTGGCTGTGGCGGCGTGGCGAAGTGACCTGTAAGGCCGATGCCATACGTTTGCTTCTAGATTCCACATATTTCGACCGAGCTGCACCAAACTTGGCCTGACTCATCCTGGTGTGATGCCTGACAATGCTATGTCATCATATTATGACGTCATCTAAGCCCCGCCCCCTCAGAATGAATTAGAGAGATCTTCTGTGTAATTACATAATAAACAGTCCATGTTCGTTGTTTGTAGGGCAATGCTGCCCTCTGCTGCCCACTGAAATAGTTTCATTATTTCAGTAATTCGACACCAGAGGGCAGCATTGCCCTACGGAATGAAAGTTCAATGTTGTAATGGAGGAAAAAATTAAATAATTAGTAATTCTAACACAAAAACTCACAGAGACACCAAACGTTCAGTGATTGATCATAATCGAGTGTCCAATAATATCCAATGGTCAAATGATGACATCACTTAGGCCCCGCCCCCTCGGAACAGGAAGTGCTATTTTTTTACTTGGAAAGCTCTGTTTATGGCTCTCTTGACCTAATCAAGATGATTCGGATGATAAACTCTGTCAATGCTCGCTGCTGGCTGAACCGTGTGGGCGTGGCCAAATGGCGAATATCAGTCCCTCGCCATATACATACGTTTGGCTCTTATTCAGGCATAGATCATCCGATTGGCGCCAAACTGGATATGTATGACCTTTGTTCACCTCTAAAGAGCCCGACGGGTTTGAAATGTAATTTGGCTCCACTGCGCCCCCTAAGTTAATACATGGGCTGTATCTCCTCGACGCATCGACCGATCTGCACCAGATTTTTTGACAGTCGTCGGGGAGCGCTGCCGAACGCATTCACGCGTGTCGCCTGGTGGATGGGTGTGGAAAATGCGCGACAGCTTCTGCGGTGGCTAGCGGGCGGCGGTGCTGGAAACTGCGGCGGAGCTTCTGCGGTGGGGAGTTGGCTGCGGCTCTGGAAATCGTGCGAGAGCTTCTGCGGTGGCTGGAACCCCCGCGGTGGCCAATAGGCCGGAGCGGCGCTTGCTGCGAGGGCCGCCCGAGGCTGCTTGCAGCTTTAATTATTATTATTCTTCCCACCTCTTCGTGGGCCGTTTTGGGGGCTTTATCATATTCAAAAACTCACCAAACTTGGCGGTCGCGTCTAGGCGGTTTAAAAATTTTGAATTTTAAGGTCGCCGCAAAAATCGGCAAAAAAATTGCTCAACGGCGGCAACTAGCAATTTTCAAAAGACCCATTGCTATTCACTTACTTCATCGTAGAGACTTGAAATTCGGTACAGTTGTAGAGCTCACTAAGACGCTCAGAATTTACAAGTAATGTCATAGTGCAACTATCACAGAAAGTCGGCCATTTTGTATTGAAGGTCCATTTTGGACCTCGAGTTTGACGTTTACAGCCTTCGTATTTGATCGAACTCCTCCTAGGGATTTCGATTGATCGGCTTCAAACTTGGTCAGTCTGATCATAAGGCATGTCTGATTTAAAGTTATCAAATTGGTGAGTTTTGGAGTATGTTGAAGGGGGGTTAGCAGGGGTCAAAGTTCACCTACTCGCCATGAAACAAAAACCTCTTATATTTCATATACAAAAACACATAGAGGGACCAAACTTTCAGTGATTGATCGACATCGAGTGTCCTAAAATACCCTGCAGCGAAATTTTTTTTTTATGTAGGCCACGCCCCCTGAGAGCAGGAAGTGTAATGTTTTACTGTGAACGGTCGCTATCTTAGCCCTTTGACCTAATCAACATGAAACTGTGTCCAGAGACAGAAGACATGTTGGTGTGTTGTGGATTCCAACCCCGACCGGCTGCGATGAAGCAGGTGGGCGTGGCGGCGTTGCGAACGCCATCGAATTTCGTTTGGCTCTGAATTCCACAGTTTCGGGGTGAGCTGCTCCAAACTCACTAGGATGGATCCTTATCCATCCCCGAACAGGAATCCATAGCGATATTTGGTGGGCGTGGCCTAATTTTTCTATAGCGACCCCTAGAGTATTTTAAATGAACAGCCCCAAGCCATGCTTAAACCTAGAATTACGAAACTTGGTACACATGTGTATCTTGTCGGGACGTACAAAAAAGTCTCTTAGAGCCATGCTCTAAACCCAACAGGAAGTCGGCCATTTTGTATTGAAGGTCCATTCTGGACCTCGAGTTTGACGTTTACAGCCTTTGCATTTGATCGAACTCCTCCTAGGGATTTCGATTGATCGGCTTCAAACTCGGTCAGTCTGATCATAAGGCATGTCTGATTTAAAGTTATCAAATTGGTGACTGTATGAGCTTGCTGAAGGGGGGTTAGCAGGGGTCAAAGTTCACCTACTCGCCATGAAACACGAAACTCTTATATTTCCTATACAAAAACACATAGAGGGACCAAACTTTCTGGGATTGATCGTTATGGGGTTACCTAAAATACCCTGTGGTGAAATTATTTTTTTACGTAGGCCACGCCCCCTGAGAACAGGAAGTGTCATGTTTTACTGTGAACGGTCGTTATCTTAGCCCTTTGACCTAATCAACATGAAACTGTGTCCAGAGACAGAAGACATGTTGGTGTGTTGTGGATTCCAACCCCGACTGGCTGCGATGAAGCAGGTGGGCGTGGCGGCGTTGCGAACGCCATCGAATTTCGTTTGGCTCTGAATTCCACAGTTTCGGGGTGAGCTGCTCCAAACTCACTAGGATGGATCCTTATCCATCCCCGAACAGGAATCCATAGCGAAATTTGGTGGGCGTGGCCTAATTTCTCTACATCTCCCCCTGGAATATTTTAAAAAATCAGCCCCAAGCCATGCTTTATCCTAGAATTACGAAACTCGGTACACATGTGTATCTTGTCAGGACGTACAAAAAAGTCTCTTGGAGCCATGCTCTAAACCCAACAGGAAGTCGGCCATTTTAGATTGAAGTTCATTTGACCTCGATTTTGACATTTAGAGCCTTCGTATTTGATCGAATTCCTCCTAGGGATTTCGATTGATCGGCTTCAAACTCGGTCAGTCTGATCATAAGGCATGTCTGATTTAAAGTTATCAATATGGTGAGTTTTGGAGCATGTTGAAGCGGGGTTAGCAGGGCTCAAAGTTCCCCTGTGATCGACTGTGTAATATGTAATTACATAGGGGATCCTTTATCATTCCGTAGTGCAATGCTGCCCTCTGGTGTCGAATTACTGAAATTACTGAAATAGTTTCATTATTTCAGTAATTCGACACCAGAGGGCAGCATTGCCCTACGGAAAGACAGAGTTCAATTTTGTAATGTAGGAAAAAATTAAAAATTTGTAATTCTACTGTGAACGGTCGATAGCTTCTGCACCAAACTTTGCACGAGTGACCCTGGCGGGACCCTGACGACCCTATGTCATCATATTATGACGTCATCTAAGCCCCGCCCCCTCAGAACCGGAAGTGCCGTTTTTTTCCTTGGAAAGCTCTGTTTATGGCTCTCTTGACCTAATCAAGGTGATTCGGATGATAAACTCTGTCAATGCTCGCTGCTGGCTGAACCGTGTGGGCGTGGCCAAATGGCGAATATCAGTCCCTCGCCATATGCATACGTTTGGCTCTAATTCACGCATGGATCATCCGATTGGCACCAAACTGGATATGTATGATCTTTGTTCACCTCTAAAGAGCCCGACGGGTTTGAGATGTAATTTGACTCCACTGCGCCCCCTAAGGTAATACATCGGCCGTATCTCCTCGACGCATGGACCGATCTGCACCAGATTTTTTGACAGTCGTCGGGGAGCGCCGCCGAACGCATTCACGCGTGTCGCCCGGTGGACGGGCGGAGAAAATGCGCGACAGCTACTGCGGCGGCTAGCGGGCGGCGGTGCTAGAAACTGCGGCGGAGCTTCTGCGGTGGGGAGTTGGCTGCGGCTCTGGAAAACGCGCGAGAGCTTCTGCGGTGGCCAGAACCCCCGCGGTGGCCAATAGGCCGGAGCGGCGCTTGCTGCGAGGGCCGCCCGAGGCTGCTTGCAGCTTTAATTATTATTACGATTCTTCCCACCTCTTCGTGTGCCTTTTTGGGGGCTTTATCATATTCAAAAACTCACCAAACTTGGCGGTCGCAACTAGAAAATTTAAAAATTTTGAATTTTAAGGTTGTCGCAAAAATCGCAAAAAAAATTGCTGAACGGCGGCAACTAGCAATTTTCTGTTGACACAATGGTATGAACGTACTTCATCGTAGAGACATGAAATTTGGTACACTTGTAGAGCTCACCAAAAGACTCAGAACTTACATTTAATGTTATAAGCCAACTATCACAGAAAGTCGGCCATTTTGTATTGAACGTCCATTTTTTTCCTCGATTTTGCTGTTTACAGCCTTCGTATTTGATCGAACTCCTCCTAGGGATTTCGATTGATCGACTTCAAACTCGGTCAGTCTGATCATAAGGCATGTTTGATTTAAAGTTATCAAATTGGTGAGTTTTGGAGCATGTTGAAGGGGGGTTAGCAGGGGTCAAAGTTCACCTACTCGCCATGAAACACGAAACTCTTATATTTCCTATATAAAAACACATAGAGGGACCAAACTTTCAGTGATTGATCGGCATCGGGTGCCCTACAATACCCTATGGTGAAATGATGACATCACTTAGGCCACGCCCCCTGAGAACAGGAAGTGTCATGTTTTACTGTGAACGGTCGCTATCTTAGCCCTTTGACCTAATCAACATGAAACTGTGTCCAGAGACAGAAGACATGTTGGTGTGTTGTGGATTCCAACCCCGACCGGCTTTGACATAGGAGGTGGGCGTGGCGGCGTGGCGAAGTGACCTGTAACGCCGTTGCCATACGTTTGGCTCTGAATTCCACAATTTCGGGCCCAGCTGCTCCAAACTCACTAGGATGGATCCTTATCCACCCACCGACAGGAATTCATAACAAAATTTGGTGGGCGTGGCCTAATTTCTCTATAGCGACCCCTAGAGTATTTTAAATGAACAGCCCCAAGCCATACTTAAAGCTAGAATTACGAAACTTGGTACACATGTGTATCTTGTCGGGACGTACAAAAAAGTCTCTTAGAGCCATGCTCTAAACCCAACAGGAAGTCGGCCATTTTAGATTGAATTTCATTTGACCTCGATTTTGACGTTTACAGCATTCGTATTTGATCGAACTCCTCCTAGGGATTTCGATTGATCGGCTTCAAACTCGGTCAGTCTGATCATAAGGCATGTCTGATTTAAAGTTATCAAATTGGTGACTGTCTGAGCTTGCTGAAGGGGGGTTACCAGGGGTCAAAGTTCACCTACTCGCCATGAAACACGAAACTCTTATATATCCTGCACAGAAACTCACAGAGACACCAAATTTTCAGTTATTGATCAACAATAGGTGTCCTAAAATACCCTATGGTCAAATGATGACATCACTTAGGCCACGCCCCCTGAGAACAGGAAGTGTCATGTTTTACTGTGAACGGTCGCTATCTTAGCCCTTTGACCTAATCAACATGAAACTGTGTCCAGAGACAGAAGACATGTTGGTGTGTTGAGGTTTCCAACCCTGACCGGCTTTGAGATAGCAGCTGGGCGTGGCGGCGTGGCGAAGTGACCTGTAACGCCGATGCCATACTTTTGCTTCTAGATTCCACATGTTTCGACCGAGCTGCACCAAACTTGGCTTGAGTGATGCTGGTGTGATGTCTGAAAATTCTATGTCATCAGATTATGACGTCATCTAAGCCCCGCCCCCTCAGAACAGGAAGTGCTATTTTTTTCCTTGGAAACTTTCATCTATGGCTCTCTTGACCTAATCAAGGTGATTCTGTGTTGGATGACAGATAGGAAGTTGGTCTCGCTTGCTTTAAAGTGCCAAGAGTTTTCAATGGCGGCAACGCCGTTCGTATGCGATTGCCTCTACATTCCACATATTTTGACCGAGCTGCACCAAAATTTGCCTGAGTGTTCCTGGTGGGATGCCGGACGATCCTACGTCATCATATTATCACGTCATCTAAGCCCCGCCCCCTCGGAACCGGAAGTGCCGTTTTTTTCCTCTGAAAGCTCTGTTTATGGCTCTCTTGACATAATCAAGATGATTCGGATGATAAACTCTGTCAATGCTCGCTGCTGGCTGAACCGTGCGGGCGTGGCCAAACGGCGAATATCAGTCCCTCGCCATATGCATACGTTTGGCTCTAAATCACACATGGATCATCCGATTGGCGACAAACTGGATATGTATGACCTTTGTTCACCTCTAAAGAGCCCAACGGGTTTGAAATGTAATTTGGCTCCACTGCGCCCCCTAAGTTAATACATCGGCTGTGTCTCCTCGATGCATCGACCGATCTGCACCAGATTTTTTGACAGTCGTCAGGGAGCGCCGCCGAACGCATTCACGTGTGTTGCCTGGTGGACGGGCGTGGAAAATGCGCGACAGCTTCTGCGGTGGCTAGCGGGCGGCGGTGCTGGAAACTGCGGCGGAGCTTCTGCGGTGGGGAGTTGGCTGCGGCTCTGGAAATCGTGCGAGAGCTTCTGCGGTGGCTGGAACCCCCGCGGTGGCCAATAGGCCGGAGCGGCGCTTGCTGCGAGGGCCGCCCGAGGCTGCTTGCAGCTTTAATTATTATTGGGGCCTGCCATGCAAAGCAATGGCAGGAACCTATTACTATTGTCGGAGAGAAGCGTCTCTTTAATATTATTATTATTATTATTATTATAGAACTTTATTTTTCTTCCGTAACCGTTAATGCGGCTCATACCGCTGGGTGCACACCTACAAATGAGGTATCAAAACGTGCAGAAAATTCACGCCATTGGAGCTATTACTTCTGGTGGGATTTGGGCTTAACGTGGCGACATAATTCGCAAAAAACTACGAAAAAAACCCCATTATAACTCAATGGGAAAAATCCTAGAAATACCCTATTTTTGAGGATTTGCTGTGTCGTCACAAATTCACCTAGAAATGCCATTCAAATTTCATTTTGTAGATACGTCTGTGATCTCTTCGAAAGTGAAGACGGCTCGTCGATACCAGTTATGGTTTGTCCACAATTTGCCTCTAAGCGACCCAAAGTTTCTCATTTTTGCTGAAATTACAGTGACAGCCCATCTCGGTTCATATCTGGGCACAACATTTCTTTCTCTCATCGCTGTAAATGCTCTGAGTGAGGTACAGATATGAATCTCGGGACTATCGCAGAAGACACATTGAACTGTCATACGCTCGAAACGCTTTTCGAATATGTATTACGGTTCCCGAACAAGAAGGATTTGTTTCCAATGCTTTTTTTCAGTAAAGTGTGTTTGCTCAAACACACTTGTGTGTTTGAGAGCTCACAGCTCAGAGCTCACACCTGCTGAGACCATTATTTGCCATAGCAACGGAACTCAAGAGGCTATTGGCTGCTGGTTAGGACTACGAATACGCATCACTGTAGTTCTATCTATTCTCAGTTGAAACAGATCAGGACTGAGAACTGGCCTTTAGAACTACTGCTGCTATGGGCTGTATATAACTGATTTAACTCAGTAACTGTTACACATGGGATTAGTTTGGAACTTTAAAATGGAGCATAATAATAATTTCAAAATAAAAGCCTTGAATATTTTTACATCAGGTAATTGCTGTTTTTGGCTTTATTTGACGTTTTCATCCAAAGCACTGTTACACATGGGATTACTTTGGAACTTTAAAATGGAGAATAATAATTTCAAAATAAAAGCCTTGAATATTTTCACATCAGGTAATTGCTTTTTTTGGCCGTATATGACTTTTTCATCCAAAGCAATGTTACACATGGGATTAGTTTGGAACTTTAAAATGGAGAATAATAATTTCAAAATAAAAGCCTTGAATATTTTTACATCAGGTAATTGCTGTTTTTGGCTTTATTTGACGTTTTCATCCAAATCACTGTTACACATGGGATTACTTTGGAACTTTAAAATGGAGAATAATAATAATTTCAAAATAAAAGCCTTGAATATTTTTACATCAGGTAATTGCTTTTTTTGGCCGTATATGACTTTTTCATCCAAAGCAATGTTACACATGGGATTAGTTTGGAACTTTAAAATGGAGAATAATAATAATTTCAAAATAAAAGCCTTGAATATTTTTACATCAGGTAATTGCTGTTTTTGGCTTTATATGACTTTTTCATCCAAAGCACTGTTACACATGGGATTAGTTTGGAACTTTAAAATGGAGCATAATAATAATTTCAAAATAAAAGCCTTGAATATTTTTACATCAGGTAATTGCTCTTTTTGGCTTTATTTGACTTTTTCATCCAAAGCACTGTTACACGTGGTATTAGTTTGGCCCTTTGAAATGAAGCATACTGAAAATTTCAAAATAAAAGCCTTGAATAATTTTACATGACGTAATTGCTCTTTTTGGCTTTATTTGACTTTTTCATCCAAAGCACTGTTACACGTGGTATTAGTTTGGCCCTTTGAAATGAAGCTTAACAAAAGTTTCAAAATAAAAGCCTTGAATATTTTTACATGACGTAATTGCTCTTTTTGGCTTTATTTGACTTTTTCATCCAAAGCACTGTTACACATGGTATTAGTTTGGCCCTTTGAAATGAATATTAACAAAAATTTCAAAATAAAAGCCTTGAATATTTTTACATCATGTAATTGCTCTTTTTGGCTTTATTTGACTTTTTCATCCAAAGCACTGTTACACGTGGTATTAGTTTGGCCCTTTGAAATGAAGCTTAACAAAAGTTTCAAAATAAAAGCCTTGAATATTTTTACATGACGTAATTGCTCTTTTTGGCTTTATTTGACTTTTTCATCCAAAGCACTCTTACACGTGGTATTAGTTCAGAACTTTAAAATGAAGCATACTGAAAATTTCAAAATAAAAGCCTTGAATATTTTACATGAAGTAATTGCTCTTTTTGGCCGTATATGACTTTTTCATCCAAAGCAATGTTACACATGGGATTAGTTCGGAACTTTAAAATGGAGCATAATAATAATTTCAAAATAAAAGCCTTGAATATTTTTACATCAGGTAATTGCTGTTTTTGGCTTTATTTGACGTTTTCATCCAAAGCACTGTTACACATGGGATTACTTTGGAACTTTAAAATGGAGAATAATAATAATTTCAAAATAAAAGCCTTGAATATTTTTACATCAGGTAATTGCTGTTTTTGGCTTTATATGACTTTTTCATCCAAAGCACTGTTACACATGGGATTAGTTCGGAACTTTAAAATGGAGCATAATAATAATTTCAAAATAAAAGCCTTGAATATTTTTACATCAGGTAATTGCTGTTTTTGGCTTTATTTGACGTTTTCATCCAAAGCACTGTTACACATGGGATTACTTTGGAACTTTAAAATGGAGAATAATAATAATTTCAAAATAAAAGCCTTGAATATTTTTACATGACGTAATTGCTCTTTTTGGCTTTATTTGACTTTTTCATCCAAAGCACTGTTACACATGGTATTAGTTTGGCCCTTTGAAATGAATATTAACAAAAATTTCAAAATAAAAGCCTTGAATATTTTTACATCATGTAATTGCTCTTTTTGGCTTTATTTGACTTTTTCATCCAAAGCACTGTTACACGTGGTATTAGTTTGGCCCTTTGAAATGAAGCTTAACAAAAGTTTCAAAATAAAAGCCTTGAATATTTTTACATGACGTAATTGCTCTTTTTGGCTTTATTTGACTTTTTCATCCAAAGCACTCTTACACGTGGTATTAGTTCAGAACTTTAAAATGAAGCATACTGAAAATTTCAAAATAAAAGCCTTGAATATTTTACATGAAGTAATTGCTCTTTTTGGCCGTATATGACTTTTTCATCCAAAGCAATGTTACACATGGGATTAGTTCGGAACTTTAAAATGGAGCATAATAATAATTTCAAAATAAAAGCCTTGAATATTTTTACATCAGGTAATTGCTGTTTTTGGCTTTATTTGACGTTTTCATCCAAAGCACTGTTACACATGGGATTACTTTGGAACTTTAAAATGGAGAATAATAATAATTTCAAAATAAAAGCCTTGAATATTTTTACATCAGGTAATTGCTGTTTTTGGCTTTATATGACTTTTTCATCCAAAGCACTGTTACACATGGGATTAGTTTGGAACTTTAAAATGGAGCATAATAATAATTTCAAAATAAAAGCCTTGAATAATTTTACATGACGTAATTGCTCTTTTTGGCTTTATTTGACTTTTTCATCCAAAGCACTGTTACACGTGGTATTAGTTTGGCCCTTTGAAATGAAGCATACTGAAAATTTCAAAATAAAAGCCTTGAATATTTTTACATCAGCTACTTGTGTTTTGAGCATTATATAACTATTTTAACCCAAGGACTATTACGCATGGGATTAGTTTGGCCCTTTGAAATGAAGGTTAACAAAACTTCCAAAATAAAAGCCTTGACAACATTTTAAATCGTACCGAACGGTGCACGTCCGCCTCGCTTAACGTTCTTGCGGTTCTCCGCGTGCCACTGATCACGTCGCGGCGTCCTTTGGCGTCGACGCCGATTTGTGGCGCGACGACGCCGGGACCATGCCCGACGGGCGCGCCTTGGCAGGCCCCGGCTAAATTTCTTCCGAAATTTTCTAGTTGGGGCCTGCCATGCAAAGCAATGGCAGGAACCTATTACTCTACACCCAACAAGCGTCTCTTTAATATTATTATAATTCTTTATTTTTCTTCCGTAACCGTTAATGCGGCTCGTACCGCTGGGTGCACACCTACAAATGAGGTATCAAAACGTGCAGAAAATTCACGCCATTGGAGCTATTATTTTTGGTGGGATTTGGGCTTAACGTGGCGACATAATTCGCAAAAAACTGCGAAAAAAACCCCATTATAACTCAATGGGAAAAATCCTAGAAATACCCTATTTTTGAGGATTTGCTGTGTCGTCACAAATTCACCTAGAAATGCCATTCAAATTTCATTTTGTAGATACGTCTGTGATCTCTTCGAAAGTGAAGACGGCTCGTCGATACCAGTTACGGTTTGTCCACAATTTGCCTCTAAGCGACCCAAAGTTTCTCATTTTTGCTCAAGTTAGAGTGCGTTTCTGGCTGCTTAGAGTGAGAGATGAAGACAACTTTTTCAACCCAAATCATTTTTGAAATCGCCATCACGCCCACAAATATCGCACGATTAGTATCAAAATCGGTCCTGACATTGATACGCCTGTCTGCTCCGGTAAAATGTTTTCGAAATTTATCTAGACCGTACGGTTTTCTGTCACGGTGCTTCAGAGCAAAGTCATGCGACAGGATTTTCTGAGGCTGTCTGAGGCTCTCTCCCATGTATTTGAATAGAATTTCAGATCTGGGCACAACATTTCTTTCTCTCATCGCTGTAAATGTTCTGAGTGAGGTACAGATATGAATCTCGGGACTATCGCAGAAGACACATTGAACTGTCATACGCTGCAAACGCTTTTCGAATATGTATTACGGTTCCCGAACAAGAAGGATTTGTTTCCAATGCTTTTTTGTCAGTAAAATGTGTTTGCTCAAACACACAATTGTGTGTTTGAGAGCTCAGCGCTCAGAGCTCACACCTGCTGAGACCATTATTTGCCATAGCAACGGAACTCAAGAGGCTATTGGCTGCTGATTTGGACTACAGATACGCATCGCTGTAGTTCTATCTATCCTCAGTTGAAACAGATCAGGACTGAGAACTGGCCTTTAGAACTACCTGCTGCTATGGGCTGTATATAACTGATTGAACTCAGTAACTGTTACACATGGGATTAGTTTGGAACTTTAAAATTAAGCATACTGAAAATTTCAAAATAAAAGCCTTGAATATTTTACATGACGTAATTGCTCTTTTTGGCCGTATATGACTTTTTCATCCAAAGCAATGTTACACATGGGATTAGTTTGGAATTTTAAAATGGAGCATAATAATAATTTCAAAATAAAAGCCTTGAATATTTTACATGACGTAATTGCTCTTATTGGCCGTATATGACTTTTTCATCCAAAGCAATGTTACACATGGGATTAGTTCGGAACTTTAAAATGGAGAATAATAATAATTTCAAAATAAAAGCCTTGAATATTTTTACATCAGGTAATTGCTGTTTTTGGCTTTATATGACTTTTTCATCCAAAGCACTGTTACACATGGGATTACTTTGGAACTTTAAAATGGAGAATAATAATAATTTCAAAATAAAAGCCTTGAATATTTTTACATCAGGTAATTGCTGTTTTTGGCTTTATATGACTTTTTCATCCAAAGCACTGTTACACATGGGATTAGTTTGGAACTTTAAAATGGAGCATAATAATAATTTCAAAATAAAAGCCTTGAATATTTTTACATCAGGTAATTGCTCTTTTTGGCTTTATTTGACTTTTTCATCCAAAGCAATGTTACACATGGGATTAGTTCGGAACTTTAAAATGGAGCATAATAATAATTTCAAAATAAAAGCCTTGAATATTTTTACATCAGGTAATTGCGCTTTTTGGCTTTATGTGACTTTTTTATCCAAAGCACTGTTACACAATGGAATAGTTTGGCCCTCTGAAATGAAGCATACTGAAAATTTCAAAATAAAAGCCTTGAATATTTTTACGTCATGTAATTGCTCTTTTTGGCCGTATATGACTTTTTCATCCAAAGCACTGTTACACATGGGATTTGTTCGGAACTTTAAAATGGAGCATAATAATAATTTCAAAATAAAAGCCTTGAATATTTTTACATCAGGTAATTGCTGTTTTTGGCTTTATATGACTTTTTCATCCAAAGCACTGTTACACATGGGATTACTTTGGAACTTTAAAATGGAGAATAATAATAATTTCAAAATAAAAGCCTTGAATATTTTTACATCAGGTAATTGCTGTTTTTGGCTTTATATGACTTTTTCATCCAAAGCACTGTTACACATGGGATTAGTTTGGAACTTTAAAATGGAGCATAATAATAATTTCAAAATAAAAGCCTTGAATATTTTTACATCAGGTAATTGCTCTTTTTGGCTTTATTTGACTTTTTCATCCAAAGCAATGTTACACATGGGATTAGTTCGGAACTTTAAAATGGAGCATAATAATAATTTCAAAATAAAAGCCTTGAATATTTTTACATCAGGTAATTGCGCTTTTTGGCTTTATGTGACTTTTTTATCCAAAGCACTGTTACACAATGGAATAGTTTGGCCCTCTGAAATGAAGCATACTGAAAATTTCAAAATAAAAGCCTTGAATATTTTTACGTCATGTAATTGCTCTTTTTGGCCGTATATGACTTTTTCATCCAAAGCACTGTTACACATGGGATTTGTTCGGAACTTTAAAATGGAGCATAATAATAATTTCAAAATAAAAGCCTTGAATATTTTTACATCAGGTAATTGCGCTTTTTGGCTTTATGTGACTTTTTCATCCAAAGCACTGTTACACATGGGATTAGTTCGGAACTTTAAAATGGAGCATAATAATAATTTCAAAATAAAAGCCTTGCATATTTTTACATCAGGTAATTGCGCTTTTTGGCTTTATGTGACTTTTTTATCCAAAGCACTGTTACACATGGGATTCGTTCGGAACTTTAAAATGGAGCATACTGAAAATTTCAAAATAAAAGCCTTGAGAATTTTTACATGAGATTATTG
The DNA here is from genome assembly GCF_002775205.1 of Xiphophorus maculatus. Classification (NCBI taxonomy): domain Eukaryota; kingdom Metazoa; phylum Chordata; class Actinopteri; order Cyprinodontiformes; family Poeciliidae; genus Xiphophorus; species Xiphophorus maculatus. The sequence continues at coordinate 8,693,870 of NC_036456.1, forward strand.
CTGTTTTGAGCACTATATAACTGATTTTATCCAATGACTGTTATTCATGGGATTAGGTTGGCCCTTTGAAATGAAGTTTAACAAAACTTCCAAAATAAAAGCCTCGACAAAAATTTTAAATCGTACCGAACGGTGCACGTCCGCCTCGCTTAACGTTCTTGCGGTTCTCCGCGTGCCATTGATTACGTTGCGGCGTTCTTTAGCGTCGATGCCGATTTGTGGCGTGACGACGCCGGGCCCGAACCCCACGGGCGCGCCTTGGCAGGCCCCGGCTAAATTTCTTCCGAAATTTTCTAGTTATTCTTTATTTTTCATCCGTAACCGTTAATGCGGCTCATACCGCTGCGTGCACACCTACAAAAGAGGTATCAAAACGTGCAGAAAATTCACGCCATTCCAGCTATTACTTTTGGTGGGATTCGGGATTAACATGGCGACATAATTCGCAAAAAACTACGAAAAAAACCCCATTATAACTCAATGGGAAAAATCCTAGAAATACCCTATTTTTGAGGATTTGCTGTGTCGTCACAAATTCACCTAGAAATGCCATTCAAATTTCATTTTGTAGATACGTCTGTGATCTCTTCGAAAGTGAAGACGGCTCGTCGATACCAGTTACGGTTTGTCCACAATTTGCCTCTAAGCGACCCAAAGTTTCTCATTTTTCTTCACATTAGAGTGACAGCCCATCTCGGTTCATATCTGGGCACAACATTTCTTTCTCTCATCACTGTAAATGCTCTGAGTGAGGTACAGATATGAATCTCGGGACTATCGCAGAAGACACATTGAACTGTCATACGCTCGAAACGCTTTTCGAATATGTATTACGGTTCCCGAACAAGAAGGATTTGTTTCCAATGCTTTTTTTCAGTAAAGTGTGTTTGCTCAAACACACTTGTGTGTTTGAGAGCTCACAGCTCAGAGCTCACACCTGCTGAGACCATTATTTGCCATAGCAACGGAACTCAAGAGGCTATTGGCTGCTGATTTGGACTACGAATACGCATCATTGTAGTTCTATCTATCCTCAGTTGAAACAGATCAGGACTGAACTGGCCTTTATAACTAATTGCTGCTATGGGCTGTATATAACTGATTTAACTCAGTAACTGTTACACATGGGATTAGTTTTGAACTTTAAAATGAAGCTTAACAAAAATTTCACAATAAAAGCCTTGAATATTTTTACATCAGGTAATTGCTGTTTTTGGCTTTATTTGACTTTTTCATCCAAAGCACTGTTACACATGGTATTAGTTTGGCCCTTTGAAATGAAGCTTAACAAAAATTTCAAAATAAAAGCCTTGAATATTTTTACATCATGTAATTGCTCTTTTTGGCTTTATTTGACTTTTTCATCCAAAGCACTGTTACACATGGTATTAGTTTGGCCCTTTGAAATGAAGCATACTGAAAATTTCAAAATAAAAGCCTTGAATATTTTTACATCAACTACTTGCATTTTCAGCATTATATAACTGATTTAACCCAATGACTATTACACATGGGATTAAAATAGACTGTTTTGCATGAGCAGCAGATAGATCCTCTATTGCACATGTGTCAAACTCAAGGCCCGCGGGCCACATGTGGCCCGCTACGTCATTTTATGTGGCCCTCTCCCCCCTACCACCGTTTTACAGCCCCATTGATTGACTTAAAATAGGTTTTGAGCACGAATTGACTACAAACTACATATCCCATAATGCCTTCCGATTCTTACCAACCAACATTACGGCTTCTCGCCACTAGAGTGCAGCAGAGTCACCTCAAGCTGATTATTAATTTTCCCAGCGAATAAAACTGAAACATCGACAAGCTAAGAAGCTAAAGAGCGAAGTTCCGTGATGTTTCAATCGAGGACTTTTACTTTTACCGTCTACTGCCCCCTGATTTGATGCCACAGCTTCGACTCCATGCAGCTCGTATTTTGTCCACGTTTGGAAGCACCTATCTGTGCGAACAGATGTTTTCAATAATGACTTTAAACAAGACCAAGCACAGATCGCGCATTACTGACGAAAACCTACACGCCGTTTTGCGGATTGCCACAGAATAGAACTAAAACCAGACATCGACAAACTGACCAGGGGAAAACGGTGCCTGACATCCGGCCAGAAAACATTGGTAAGCACAAACAAACTACATTTAAATAGAATGAATGTAAAACCAAAACTCAGTATACTGGAATATGCATATAGTTTATTGATTTTGCTTGTGTTTTGTTTATTTACAGAACACAACACAATGAGGATGTGTGTGAGTTATTGACAGGGTGAAGAGGGATCAGCGTTGTGTTCAAGGACAGGCAACGTCACCTCATTGTTTTGTTCTTATGTGAAATGCATGTTCGTTGTGTAATAAATAACGAAAAAGTTTTGTGAATGAAGTTGAGAGTTAATATCAAAACTTGTTTTTTATTATTTGTCTGCTTATCTTCAAAGCAGACAAAGAATAATTTTCCCAGCGAATAAAACTGAAACATCGACAAGCTAACGAGCTAAACAGCAAAGTTTAGCTGAGCAGTTTAAAAATACTGAGCATATTTTTAAACTGCTCAGTTTAAAAATACTGTAATTTTTAAACTGAGCAGTAATTTTACATCCATGCAAACTCAAATGTAATATTTAAAACTTGAATACATAAAATCAGTTATTTAACAATATGAGGTGTTGTTTAAAAATAAAAAAGATAGCAATTTCTTTTTATTGCAGAGACATTAGATTCTTAAATTTATGGTATTCTTTAAATGTTGTAATTTTGGTTCATTGTAAACTTTACCTGTAAAACGTTTGTAGAAATCTTTAACATAAGGTCAATATATATTTTTAAACTGTAATATGTTGTGTGTGTGTGCGTTATTGAAAATTTATATTTGTGACAATCATTAGGTAAATGCTAATGAACTGCCTTCCTGCAGTTTATGAGCATTGAACTGTTACTAAACAGTTCAATGCAAGGTTCATTAGCGTTAGCATTTTAGCTTCAATAAGCTATTAGCTATTTATTTTACTTTTTAGCAATGTTTAGTATACTGAATGGAGTAAATCAATTACAGAAAATATCCTAGTGATTTCCCACATACTGATGAAAGCAATGACGCTAACATTAGCGTTTCTGCTGATTTTAGCTGATATACTTACTTTATAATACTGAACGGTGCACGTCCGCCTCGCTTAACGTTCTTGCGGTTCTCCGCGTGCCACTGCTTACGTCGCGGCGTTCTTTGGCGTCGACGCCGATTTGTGGCGCGACGACGCCGGGCCCGAACCCCACGGCCGCGCCTTGGCAGGCCCCGGCTAAATTTCTTCCGAAATTTTCTAGTTATTCTTTATTTTTCATCCGTAACCGTTAATGCGGCTCATACCGCTGCGTGCACACCTACAAAAGAGGTATCAAAACGTGCAGAAAATTCACGCCATTCCAGCTATTACTTTTGGTGGGATTCGGGATTAACATGGCGACATAATTCGCAAAAAACTACGAAAAAAACCCCATTATAACTCAATGGGAAAAATCCTAGAAATACCCTATTTTTGAGGATTTGCTGTGTCGTCACAAATTCACCTAGAAATGCCATTCAAATTTCATTTTGTAGATACGTCTGTGATCTCTTCGAAAGTGAAGACGGCTCGTCGATACCAGTTATGGTTTGTCCACAATTTGCCTCTAAGCGACCCAAAGTTTCTCATTTTTGCTCATATTAGAGTGACAGCCGACCTCGGTTCATATCTGGGCACAACATTTCTTTCTCTCATCACTGTAAATGCTCTGAGTGAGGTACAGATATGAATCTCGGGACTATCGCAGAAGACACATTGAACTGTCATACGCTTAAAACGCTTTTCGAATATGTATTACGGTTCCCGAACAAGAAGGATTTGTTTCCAATGCTTTTTTTCAGTAAAGTGTGTTTGCTCAAACACACTTGTGTGTTTGAGAGCTCACAGCTCAGAGCTCACACCTGCTGAGACCATTATTTGCCATAGCAACGGAACTCAAGAGGCTATTGGCTGCTGGTTAGGACTACGAATACGCATCGTTGTAGTTCTATCTATCCTCAGTTGAAACAGATCAGGACTGAGAACTGGCCTTTACAACTACTTGCTGCTTTGGGCTGTATATAACTGATTTAACTCAGTAACTGTTACACATGGGATTAGTTTTACACTTTAAAATTAAGCATATTGAAAATTTCACAATAAAAGCCCTGAATATTTTTACATGACGTAATTGCTCTTTTTTGGCTTTATTTGACTTTTTCATCCAAAGCACTGTTACACATGGTATTAGTTTGGCCCTTTAAAATGAAGCTTAACAAAAATTTCAAAATAAAAGCCTTGAATATTTTTACATCAGCTACTTGTGTTTTGAGCATTATATAACTATTTTAACCGAAGGACTATTACGCATGGGATTAGTTTGGCCCTTTGAAATGAAGCATCCTGCAAATTTCAAAATAAAAGCCTTGAATATTTTTACATGACGTAATTGCTCTTTTTGGCTTTATTTGACTTTTTCATCCAAAGCACTGTTACACATGGTATTAGTTTGGCCCTTTGAAATGAATATTAACAAAAATTTCAAAATTAAAGCCTTGAATATTTTTACATCATGTAATTGCTCTTTTTGGCTTTATTTGACTTTTTCATCCAAAGCACTGTTACACGTGGTATTAGTTTGGCCCTTTGAAATGAAGCTTAACAAAAGTTTCAAAATAAAAGCCTTGAATATTTTTACATGACGTAATTGCTCTTTTTGGCTTTATTTGACTTTTTCATCCAAAGCACTCTTACACGTGGTATTAGTTCAGAACTTTAAAATGAAGCATACTGAAAATTTCAAAATAAAAGCCTTGAATATTTTACATGAAGTAATTGCTCTTTTTGGCCGTATATGACTTTTTCATCCAAAGCAATGTTACACATGGGATTAGTTCGGAACTTTAAAATGGAGCATAATAATAATTTCAAAATAAAAGCCTTGAATATTTTTACATCAGGTAATTGCTGTTTTTGGCTTTATTTGACGTTTTCATCCAAAGCACTGTTACACATGGGATTACTTTGGAACTTTGAAATGAAGCATACTGAAAATTTCAAAATAAAAGCCTTGAATATTTTTACATCAGGTAATTGCTGTTTTTGGCTTTATATGACTTTTTCATCCAAAGCACTGTTACACATGGGATTAGTTTGGAACTTTAAAATGGAGCATAATAATAATTTCAAAATAAAAGCCTTGAATATTTTTACATCAGGTAATTGCTCTTTTTGGCTTTATTTGACTTTTTCATCCAAAGCACTGTTACACGTGGTATTAGTTTGGCCCTTTGAAATGAAGCATTCTGAAAATTTCAAAATAAAAGCCTTGAATAATTTTACATGACGTAATTGCTCTTTTTGGCTTTATTTGACTTTTTCATCCAAAGCACTGTTACACGTGGTATTAGTTTGGCCCTTTGAAATGAAGCATACTGAAAATTTCAAAATAAAAGCCTTGAATATTTTTACATCAGCTACTTGTGTTTTGAGCATTATATAACTATTTTAACCCAAGGACTATTACGCATGGGATTAGTTTGGCCCTTTGAAATGAAGGTTAACAAAACTTCCAAAATAAAAGCCTTGACAACATTTTAAATCGTACCGAACGGTGCACGTCCGCCTCGCTTAACGTTCTTGCGGTTCTCCGCGTGCCACTCATCACGTCGCGGCGTCCTTTGGCGTCGACGCCGATTTGTGGCGCGACGACGCCGGGCCCATGCCCGACGGGCGCGCCTTGGCAGGCCCCGGCTAAATTTCTTCCGAAATTTTCTAGTTATAGAACTTTATTTTTCTTCCGTAACCGTTAATGCGGCTCATACCGCTGGGTGCACACCTACAAATGAGGTATCAAAACGTGCAGAAAATTCACGCCATTGGAGCTATTACTTCTGGTGGGATTTGGGCTTAACGTGGCGACATAATTCGCAAAAAACTACGAAAAAAACCCCATTATAACTCAATGGGAAAAATCCTAGAAATACCCTATTTTTGAGGATTTGCTGTGTCGTCACAAATTCACCTAGAAATGCCATTCAAATTTCATTTTGTAGATACGTCTGTGATCTCTTCGAAAGTGAAGACGGCTCGTCGATACCAGTTACGGTTTGTCCACAATTTGCCTCTAAGCGACCCAAACTTTCTCATTTTTGCTGAAATTACAGTGACAGCCCATCTCGGTTCATATCTGGGCACAACATTTCTTTCTCTCATCGCTGTAAATGCTCTGAGTGAGGTACAGATATGAATCTCGGGACTATCGCAGAAGACACATTGAACTGTCATACGCTCGAAACGCTTTTCGAATATGTATTACGGTTCCCGAACAAGAAGGATTTGTTTCCAATGCTTTTTTTCAGTAAAGTGTGTTTGCTCAAACACACTTGTGTGTTTGAGAGCTCACAGCTCAGAGCTCACACCTGCTGAGACCATTATTTGCCATAGCAACGGAACTCAAGAGGCTATTGGCTGCTGGTTAGGACTACGAATACGCATCACTGTAGTTCTATCTATCCTCAGTTGAAACAGATCAGGACTGAGAACTGGCCTTTAGAACTACTGCTGCTATGGGCTGTATATAACTGATTTAACTCAGTAACTGTTACACATGGGATTAGTTTGGAACTTTAAAATGGAGCATAATAATAATTTCAAAATAAAAGCCTTGAATATTTTTACATCAGGTAATTGCTGTTTTTGGCTTTATTTGACGTTTTCATCCAAAGCACTGTTACACATGGGATTACTTTGGAACTTTAAAATGGAGAATAATAATTTCAAAATAAAAGCCTTGAATATTTTCACATCAGGTAATTGCTTTTTTTGGCCGTATATGACTTTTTCATCCAAAGCAATGTTATACATGGGATTAGTTTGGAACTTTAAAATGGAGAATAATATTTTCAAAATAAAAGCCTTGAATATTTTTACATCAGGTAATTGCTGTTTTTGGCTTTATTTGACGTTTTCATCCAAAGCACTGTTACACATGGGATTACTTTGGAACTTTAAAATGGAGAATAATAATAATTTCAAAATAAAAGCCTTGAATATTTTTACATCAGGTAATTGCTTTTTTTGGCCGTATATGACTTTTTCATCCAAAGCAATGTTACACATGGGATTAGTTTGGAACTTTAAAATGGAGAATAATAATTTCAAAATAAAAGCCTTGAATATTTTTACATCAGGTAATTGCTGTTTTTGGCTTTATTTGACGTTTTCATCCAAAGCACTGTTACACATGGGATTACTTTGGAACTTTAAAATGGAGAATAATAATAATTTCAAAATAAAAGCCTTGAATATTTTTACATCAGGTAATTGCTGTTTTTGGCTTTATATGACTTATTCATCCAAAGCACTGTTACACATGGGATTAGTTTGGAACTTTAAAATGGAGCATAATAATTTCAAAATAAAAGCCTTGAATATTTTTACATCAGGTAATTGCTGTTTTTGGCTTTATATGACTTATTCATCCAAAGCACTGTTACACATGGGATTAGTTTGGAACTTTAAAATGGAGCATAATAATTTCAAAATAAAAGCCTTGAATAATTTTACATGACGTAATTGCTCTTTTTGGCTTTATTTGACTTTTTCATCCAAAGCACTGTTACACATGGTATTAGTTCAGAACTTTATAATGAAGCATACTAAAAATTTCAAAATAAAAGCCTTGAATATTTTTACATGACGTAATTGCTCTTTTTGACTTTATTTGACTTTTTCATCCAAAGCACTCTTACACGTGGTATTAGTTCAGAACTTTAAAATGAAGCATACTGAAATTTCAAAATAAAAGCCTCAACATGCCCCTGAGGTTAGTGCACCGCCGCAGGCAGTGCAATAATATTATTCTGCATTATCTGTTTCTCTCAGGTTAGGGAACTGCCTTGCACAGCAAGGCAGTTCATTAGCATTAGCATTTTAGCTTAAATAAGCTATTAGCTATTTATTGGACTTATTAGCCATGTTTAGTATACTGAATGGAGTAAGTCCATTATAGAGAACATCCTAGTGATGTCCCACATGCTAGTGACAGCAATGATGCTAACATTAGCATTTTGCTAACTACTTGCGTTTTCAGCATTATATAACTGATTTAACCCAATGACTGTTATACATGGAATTAGTTTGGACCTTTGAATTGAAGTTTAACAAAAATTCCAAAATAAAAGTCTTGACATATTTTACATCAGATAATTGCTCTTTTGAGCAATAAATAACTGATTTAACCCAATGACTATTACACATGGGATTAGTTTGGAACTTTAAAATGGAGCATAATAATAATTTCAAAATAAAAGCCTTGAATATTTTTACATCATGTAATTGCTCTTTTTGGCTTCATTTGACTTTTTCATCCAAAGCACTGTTACACATGGTATTAGTTTGGCCCTTTGAAATGAAGCATACAGAAAATTTCAAAATCAAAGCCTTGAATATTTTTACATGACGTAATTGCTCTTTTTGGCTTTATTTGACTTTTTCATCCAAAGCACTCTTACACGTGGTATTAGTTCAGAACTTTAAAATGAAGCATACTGAAAATTTCAAAATAAAAGCCTTGAATACTTTTACATCAGCTACTTGTGTTTTGAGCATTATATAACTATTTTAACCCAAGGACTATTACGCATGGGATTAGTTTGGCCCTTTGAAATGAAGCATACTGAAACTTCCAAAATAAAAGCCTTGACAACATTTTAAATCGTACCGAACGGTGCACGTCCGCCTCGCTTAACGTTCTTGCGGTTCTCCGCGTGCCACTGGTGACGTCGCGGCGTTCTTTGGCGTCGACGCCGATTTGTGGCGCGACGACGCCGGGCCCGAACCCCACGGGCGCGCCTTGGCAGGCCCCGTCTAAATTTCTTCCGAAATTTTCTAGTATTATTATTGGGGCCTGCCATGCAAAGCAATGGCAGGAACCTATTACTATTGTCGGAGAGAAGCGTCTCTTTATTATTGGGGCCTGCCATGCAAAGCAATGGCAGGAACCTATTGCTATTCTCCCAAGAAAAGTTTCTTTATTATTATTGGGGCCTGCCATGCAAAGCAATGGCAGGAACCTATTACTCTACACCCAACAAGCGTCTCTTTATTATTGGGGCCTGCCATGCAAAGCAATGGCAGGAACCTATTACTATTGTCGGAGAGAAGCGTCTCTTTATTATAATTCTTTATTTTTCTTCCGTAACCGTTAATGCGGCTCATACCGCTGGGTGCACACCTACAAATGAGGTATCAAAACGTGCAGAAAATTCACGCCATTGGAGCTATTATTTTTGGTGGGATTTGGGCTTAACGTGGCGACATAATTCGCAAAAAACTGCGAAAAAAACCCCATTATAACTCAATGGGAAAAATCCTAGAAATACCCTATTTTTGAGGATTTGCTGTGTCGTCACAAATTCACCTAGAAATGCCATTCAAATTTCATTTTGTAGATACGTCTGTGATCTCTTCGAAAGTGAAGACGGCTCGTCGATACCAGTTACGGTTTGTCCACAATTTGCCTCTAAGCGACCCAAAGTTTCTCATTTTTCTTCAAATTAGAGTGACAGCCCATCTCGGTTCATATCTGGGCACAACATTTCTTTCTCTCATCACTGTAAATGCTCTGAGTGAGGTACAGATATGAATCTCGGGACTATCGCAGAAGACACATTGAACTGTCATACGCTCGAAACGCTTTTCGAATATGTATTACGGTTCCCGAACAAGAAGGATTTGTTTCCAATGCTTTTTTTCAGTAAAGTGTGTTTGCTCAAACACACTTGTGTGTTTGAGAGCTCACAGCTCAGAGCTCACACCTGCTGAGACCATTATTTGCCATAGCAACGGAACTCAAGAGGCTATTGGCTGCTGGTTAGGACTACGAATACGCATCGCTGTAGTTCTATCTATCCTCAGTTGAAACAGATCAGGACTGAGAACTGGCCTTTAGAACTACTGCTGCTATGGGCTGTATATAACTGATTTAACTCAGTAACTGTTACACATGGGATTAGTTTGGAACTTTAAAATGGAGCATAATAATAATTTCAAAATAAAAGCCTTGAATAGTTTTACATCAGGTAATTGCTGTTTTTGGCTTTATTTGACGTTTTCATCCAAAGCACTGTTACACATGGGATTACTTTGGAACTTTAAAATGGAGAATAATAATAATTTCAAAATAAAAGCCTTGAATATTTTTACATCAGGTAATTGCTTTTTTTGGCCGTATATGACTTTTTCATCCAAAGCAATGTTACACATGGGATTAGTTTGGAACTTTAAAATGGAGAATAATAATTTCAAAATAAAAGCCTTGAATATTTTTACATCAGGTAATTGCTGTTTTTGGCTTTATTTGACGTTTTCATCCAAAGCACTGTTACACATGGGATTACTTTGGAACTTTAAAATGGAGAATAATAATAATTTCAAAATAAAAGCCTTGAATATTTTTACATCAGGTAATTGCTTTTTTTGGCCGTATATGACTTTTTCATCCAAAGCAATGTTACACATGGGATTAGTTTGGAACTTTAAAATGGAGAATAATAATTTCAAAATAAAAGCCTTGAATATTTTTACATCAGGTAATTGCTGTTTTTGGCTTTATTTGACGTTTTCATCCAAAGCACTGTTACACATGGGATTACTTTGGAACTTTAAAATGGAGAATAATAATAATTTCAAAATAAAAGCCTTGAATAGTTTTACATCAGGTAATTGCTGTTTTTGGCTTTATTTGACGTTTTCATCCAAAGCACTGTTACACATGGGATTACTTTGGAACTTTAAAATGGAGAATAATAATAATTTCAAAATAAAAGCCTTGAATATTTTTACATCAGGTAATTGCTTTTTTTGGCTTTATTTGACGTTTTCATCCAAAGCACTGTTACACATGGGATTACTTTGGAACTTTAAAATGGAGCATAATAATAATTTCAAAATAAAAGCCTTGAATAGTTTTACATCAGGTAATTGCTGTTTTTGGCTTTATTTGACGTTTTCATCCAAAGCACTGTTACACATTGGATTACTTTGGAACTTTAAAATGGAGAATAATAATAATTTCAAAATAAAAGCCTTGAATATTTTTACATCAGGTAATTGCTGTTTTTGGCTTTATGTGACTTTTTCATCCAAAGCACTGTTACACGTGGTATTAGTTTGGCCCTTTAAAATGAAGCTTAACAAAAATTTCAAAATAAAAGCCTTGAATATTTTTACATGACGTAATTGCTCTTTTTGGCTTTATTTGACTTTTTCATCCACAGCACTCTTACACGTGGTATTAGTTCAGAACTTTAAAATGAAGCATACTGAAAATTTCAAAATAAAAGCCTTGAATATTTTACATGAAGTAATTGCTCTTTTTGGCCGTATATGACTTTTTCATCCAAAGCAATGTTACACATGGGATTAGTTCGGAACTTTAAAATGGAGCATAATAATAATTTCAAAATAAAAGCCTTGAATGTTGTTACATCAGGTAATTGCTGTTTTTGGCTTTATGTGACTTTTTCATCCAAAGCAATGTTACACGTGGTATTAGTTCGGAACTTTAAAATGGAGCATAATAATAATTTCAAAATAAAAGCCTTGAATATTTTTACATCATGCAATTGCTGTTTTTGTCTTTGTATGACTTTTTCATCCAAAGCACTGTTACACATGTGATTAGTTCGTAACTTTAAAATTAAGCATAATAATAATTTCAAAATAAAAACCTTGAATATTTTTACATCATGTAATTGCTGTTTTCAGCATTATATAACTATTTTAACCCAAGGACTATTACGCATGGGATTAGTTTGGCCCTTTGAAATGAAGTTTAACAAAACTTCCAAAATAAAAGCCTTGAGAAAATTTTAAATCGTACCGAATGGTGCATGTCCGCCTCGCTTAACGTTCTTGCGGTTCTCCGCGTGCCACTGGTCACGTCGCGGCGTTCTTTAGCGTCGACGCCGACTTGTGGCGTGACGACGCCGGGCCCAAAACCCCACGGGCGCGCCTTGGCAGGCCCCGGCTAAATTTCTTCCGAAATTTTCTAGTTATAGTTCTTTATTTTTCTTCCGTAACCGTTAATGCGGCTCATACCGCTGGGTGCACACCTACAAATGAGGTATCAAAACGTGCAGAAAATTCACGCCATTGTTGCTATTACTTGTGGTGGGATTTGGGCTTAACGTGGCGACATAATTCGCAAAAAACTACGAAAAAAACCCCATTATAACTCAATGGGAAAAATCCTAGAAATACCCTATTTTTGAGGATTTGCTGTGTCGTCACAAATTCACCTAGAAATGCCATTCAAATTTCATTTTGTAGATACGTCTGTGATCTCTTCGAAAGTGAAGACGGCTCGTCGATACCAGTTACGGTTTGTCCACAATTTGCCTCTAAGCGACCCAAACTTTCTCATTTTTGCTGAAATTACAGTGACAGCCGATCTCGGTTCATATCTGGGCACAACATTTCTTTCTCTCATCACTGTAAATGCTCTGAGTGAGGTACAGATATGAATCTCGGGACTATCGCAGAAGACACATTGAACTGTCATACGCTCGAAACGCTTTTCGAATATGTATTACGGTTCCCGAACAAGAAGGATTTGTTTCCAATGCTTTTTTTCAGTAAAATGTGTTTGCTCAAACACACTTGTGTGTTTGAGAGCTCACAGCTCAGAGCTCACACCTGCTGAGACCATTATTTGCCATAGCAACGGAACTCAAGAGGCTATTGGCTGCTGATTTGGACTACGAATACGCATCGCTGTAGTTCTATCTATCCTCAGTTGAAACAGATCAGGACTGAGAACTGGCCTTTAGAACTACCTGCTGCTTTGGGCTGTATATAACTGATTTAACTCAGTAACTGTTACACATGGGATTAGTTTGGAACTTTAAAATTAAGCATACTGAAAATTTCAAAATAAAAGCCTTGAATATTTTACATGACGTAATTGCTCTTTTTGGCCGTATATGACTTTTTCATCCAAAGCAATGTTACACATGGGATTAGTTCGGAACTTTAAAATGGAGCATAATAATAATTTCAAAATAAAAGCCCTGAATATTTTTACATCATGTAATTGCTCTTTTTGGCTTTATCTGACTTTTCCATCCAAAGCACTGTTACACATGGGATTAGTTTGGAACTTTAAAATTAAGCATACTGAAAATTTCAAAATAAAAGCCTTGAATATTTTACATGACGTAATTGCTCTTTTTGGCCGTATATGACTTTTTCATCCAAAGCACTGTTACACATGGGATTAGTTTGGAACTTTAAAATGGAGCATAATAATAATTTCAAAATAAAAGCCTTGAATAGTTTTACATCAGGTAATTGCTGTTTTTGGCTTTATTTGACGTTTTCATCCAAAGCACTGTTACACATGGTATTAGTTTGGCCCTTTGAAATGAAGATTAACAAAAATTTCAAAATAAAAGCCTTGAATATTTTGACATCATGTAATTGCTCTGTTTTGGCTTTATTTGACTTTTTCATCCAAAGCACTGTTACACATGGTATTAGTTTGGCCCTTTGAAATGAAGCATACTGAAAATTTCAAAATAAAAGCCTTGAATATTTTTACATGACGTAATTGCTCTTTTTGGCTTTATTTGACTTTTTCATCCAAAGCACTCTTACACGTGGTATTAGTTCAGAACTTTAAAATGAAGCATACTGAAAATTTCAAAATAAAAGCCTTGAATACTTTTACATCAGCTACTTGTGTTTTGAGCATTATATAACTATTTTAACCCAAGGACTATTACGCATGGGATTAGTTTGGCCCTTTGAAATGAAGCATACTGAAACTTCCAAAATAAAAGCCTTGACAACATTTTAAATCGTACCGAATGGTGCACGTCCGCCTCGCTTAACGTTCTTGCGGTTCTCCGCGTGCCACTGGTGACGTCGCGGCGTTCTTTGGCGTCGACGCCGATTTGTGGCGCGACGACGCCGGGCCCGAACCCCACGGCCGCGCCTTGGCAGGCCCCGGCTAAATTTCTTCCGAAATTTTCTAGTTATTCTTTATTTTTCATCCGTAACCGTTAATGCGGCTCATACCGCTGCGTGCACACCTACAAAAGAGGTATCAAAACGTGCAGAAAATTCACGCCATTCCAGCTATTACTTTTGGTGGGATTCGGGATTAACATGGCGACATAATTCGCAAAAAACTACGAAAAAAACCCCATTATAACTCAATGGGAAAAATCCTAGAAATACCCTATTTTTGAGGATTTGCTGTGTCGTCACAAATTCACCTAGAAATGCCATTCAAATTTCATTTTGTAGATACGTCTGTGATCTCTTCGAAAGTGAAGACGGCTCGTCGATACCAGTTATGGTTTGTCCACAATTTGCCTCTAAGCGACCCAAAGTTTCTCATTTTTGCTCATATTAGAGTGACAGCCGACCTCGGTTCATATCTGGGCACAACATTTCTTTCTCTCATCACTGTAAATGCTCTGAGTGAGGTACAGATATGAATCTCGGGACTATCGCAGAAGACACATTGAACTGTCATACGCTTAAAACGCTTTTCGAATATGTATTACGGTTCCCGAACAAGAAGGATTTGTTTCCAATGCTTTTTTTCAGTAAAGTGTGTTTGCTCAAACACACTTGTGTGTTTGAGAGCTCACAGCTCAGAGCTCACACCTGCTGAGACCATTATTTGCCATAGCAACGGAACTCAAGAGGCTATTGGCTGCTGGTTAGGACTACGAATACGCATCGTTGTAGTTCTATCTATCCTCAGTTGAAACAGATCAGGACTGAGAACTGGCCTTTACAACTACTTGCTGCTTTGGGCTGTATATAACTGATTTAACTCAGTAACTGTTACACATGGGATTAGTTTTACACTTTAAAATTAAGCATATTGAAAATTTCACAATAAAAGCCCTGAATATTTTTACATGACGTAATTGCTCTTTTTTGGCTTTATTTGACTTTTTCATCCAAAGCACTGTTACACATGGTATTAGTTTGGCCCTTTAAAATGAAGCTTAACAAAAATTTCAAAATAAAAGCCTTGAATATTTTTACATCAGCTACTTGTGTTTTGAGCATTATATAACTATTTTAACCGAAGGACTATTACGCATGGGATTAGTTTGGCCCTTTGAAATGAAGCATCCTGCAAATTTCAAAATAAAAGCCTTGAATATTTTTACATGACGTAATTGCTCTTTTTGGCTTTATTTGACTTTTTCATCCAAAGCACTGTTACACATGGTATTAGTTTGGCCCTTTGAAATGAATATTAACAAAAATTTCAAAATTAAAGCCTTGAATATTTTTACATCATGTAATTGCTCTTTTTGGCTTTATTTGACTTTTTCATCCAAAGCACTGTTACACGTGGTATTAGTTTGGCCCTTTGAAATGAAGCTTAACAAAAGTTTCAAAATAAAAGCCTTGAATATTTTTACATGACGTAATTGCTCTTTTTGGCTTTATTTGACTTTTTCATCCAAAGCACTCTTACACGTGGTATTAGTTCAGAACTTTAAAATGAAGCATACTGAAAATTTCAAAATAAAAGCCTTGAATATTTTACATGAAGTAATTGCTCTTTTTGGCCGTATATGACTTTTTCATCCAAAGCAATGTTACACATGGGATTAGTTCGGAACTTTAAAATGGAGCATAATAATAATTTCAAAATAAAAGCCTTGAATATTTTTACATCAGGTAATTGCTGTTTTTGGCTTTATTTGACGTTTTCATCCAAAGCACTGTTACACATGGGATTACTTTGGAACTTTGAAATGAAGCATACTGAAAATTTCAAAATAAAAGCCTTGAATATTTTTACATCAGGTAATTGCTGTTTTTGGCTTTATATGACTTTTTCATCCAAAGCACTGTTACACATGGGATTAGTTTGGAACTTTAAAATGGAGCATAATAATAATTTCAAAATAAAAGCCTTGAATATTTTTACATCAGGTAATTGCTCTTTTTGGCTTTATTTGACTTTTTCATCCAAAGCACTGTTACACGTGGTATTAGTTTGGCCCTTTGAAATGAAGCATTCTGAAAATTTCAAAATAAAAGCCTTGAATAATTTTACATGACGTAATTGCTCTTTTTGGCTTTATTTGACTTTTTCATCCAAAGCACTGTTACACGTGGTATTAGTTTGGCCCTTTGAAATGAAGCATACTGAAAATTTCAAAATAAAAGCCTTGAATATTTTTACATCAGCTACTTGTGTTTTGAGCATTATATAACTATTTTAACCCAAGGACTATTACGCATGGGATTAGTTTGGCCCTTTGAAATGAAGGTTAACAAAACTTCCAAAATAAAAGCCTTGACAACATTTTAAATCGTACCGAACGGTGCACGTCCGCCTCGCTTAACGTTCTTGCGGTTCTCCGCGTGCCACTGATCACGTCGCGGCGTCCTTTGGCGTCGACGCCGATTTGTGGCGCGACGACGCCGGGCCCATGCCCGACGGGCGCGCCTTGGCAGGCCCCGGCTAAATTTCTTCCGAAATTTTCTAGTTATAGTTCTTTATTTTTCTTCCGTAACCGTTAATGCGGCTCATACCGCTGGGTGCACACCTACAAATGAGGTATCAAAACGTGCAGAAAATTCACGCCATTGTTGCTATTACTTTTGGTGGGATTTGGGCTTAACGTGGCGACATAATTCGCAAAAAACTACGAAAAAAACCCCATTATAACTCAATGGGAAAAATCCTAGAAATACCCTATTTTTGAGGATTTGCTGTGTCGTCACAAATTCACCTAGAAATGCCATTCAAATTTCATTTTGTAGATACGTCTGTGATCTCTTCGAAAGTGAAGACGGCTCGTCGATACCAGTTACGGTTTGTCCACAATTTGCCTCTAAGCGACCCAAACTTTCTCATTTTTGCTGAAATTACAGTGACAGCCGATCTCGGTTCAGATATGGGCACAACATTTCTTTCTCTCATCACTGTAAATGCTCTGAGTGAGGTACAGATATGAATCTCGGGACTATCGCAGAAGACACATTGAACTGTCATACGCTTAAAACGCTTTTCGAATATGTATTACGGTTCCCGAACAAGAAGGATTTGTTTCCAATGCTTTTTTTCAGTAAAGTGTGTTTGCTCAAACACACTTGTGTGTTTGAGAGCTCAGAGCTCAGAGCTCACACCTGCTGAGACCATTATTTGCCATAGCAACGGATCTCAAGAGGCTATTGGCTGCTGATTTGGACTACGAATACGCATCGCTGTAGTTCTAACTATCCTCAGTTGAAACAGATCAGGACTGAGAACTGGCCTTTACAACTACTGCTGCTATGGGCTGTATATAACTGATTTAACTCAGTAACTGTTACACATGGGATTACTTTGGAACTTTAAAATGGAGAATAATAATAATTTCAAAATAAAAGCCTTGAATATTTTTACATCAGGTAATTGCTGTTTTTGGCTTTATATGACTTTTTCATCCAAAGCACTGTTACACATGGGATTACTTTGGAACTTTAAAATGGAGAATAATAATAATTTCAAAATAAAAGCCTTGAATATTTTTACATCAGGTAATTGCTCTTTTTGGCTTTATTTGACTTTTTCATCCAAAGCACTGTTACACATGGGATTAGTTTGGAACTTTAAAATGGAGCATAATAATAATTTCAAAATAAAAGCCTTGAATATTTTTACATCAGGTAATTGCTCTTTTTGGCTTTATTTGACTTTTTCATCCAAAGCACTGTTACACGTGGTATTAGTTTGGCCCTTTGAAATGAAGCATTCTGAAAATTTCAAAATAAAAGCCTTGAATAATTTTACATGACGTAATTGCTCTTTTTGCCTTTATTTGACTTTTTCATCCAAAGCACTGTTACACGTGGTATTAGTTTGGCCCTTTGAAATGAGGCATACTGAAAATTTCAAAATAAAAGCCTTGAATATTTTTACATCAGCTACTTGTGTTTTGAGCATTATATAACTATTTTAACCCAAGGACTATTACGCATGGGATTAGTTTGGCCCTTTGAAATGAAGTTTAACAAAACTTCCAAAATAAAAGCCTTGACAACATTTTAAATCGTACCGAACGGTGCATGTCCGCCTCGCTTAACGTTCTTGCGGTTCTCCGCGTGCCACTGCTTACGTCGCGGCGTTCTTTAGCGTCGACGCCGATTTGTGGCGCGACGACGCCGGGCCCAAACCCCACGGCCGCGCCTTGGCAGGCCCCGGCTAAATTTCTTCCGAAATTTTCTAGTTATTATTATAATTCTTTATTTTTCATCCGTAACCGTTAATGCGGCTCATACCGCTGCGTGCACACCTACAAAAGAGGTATCAAAACCTGCAGAAAATTCACGCCATTCCAGCTATTACTTTTGGTGGGATTCGGGATGAACATGGCGACATAATTCGCAAAAAACTACGAAAAAAACCCCATTATAATTCAATGGGAAAACTCCTACAAACGCCCTAATACCCTACTGGCTAAAACAGAGAATTGTCTCCCCCAGCTGGCTCAAATGAAGTATTGTAAGTCTGAAAAGCGAAAAGAGCAAGTATGAAAAAAAAAAAAGATTGTGCCTTGGATATACTGGATTAAACAAAACTTTAAATTTGATTGGTAAACATCCAACAGGTAGATGTGAGTGTGGTATGGATATGGAAACAGTAGAACATGTAATAATTAATTGTGGAAAATATAAAGCAAGTACAATAAATTAGGAAATATGATATAGAGACATTTAAACTTAATAAGATATTAATTAAACACAAAATAAATAAAGCGGTTATTACATTTTTGAAGGTAACAGGATTATATGTAAGACTTTAGATTGGGGAGCGGTTAACTGAAACGTGGGGCGTGCTAACCCCCTGCGCCACCACAGCACGCCCCATGAATATTTATGTTATTTCATAAAATTTCTTAAAAAAACTAAACTGATAGAAAGGATTTAGTGTTGTTTTTTTTTTAAGTTGCGCCCTGATCCACACTCCATACCAGTAGGTGGCGGTAATGCACACCATTAAGTTGCTTGCCAACCGCCATTAAAAACAAAAAGAAGAAGAAGAGCTTTCTGCTTCCGACTGCTTGGTTAAGGTAAGTATTATTAGAACTGCTTACAGTTGTTAAATGTAATGTGTTCTTTAAGAAATGTGATCGATTTTAAAAGTTTGACTGCTGTGGGATATTTTGTTGTGGCTCTGATAGCGTAGCTGCTAGCTTGATGGAACCACAATTTGTTCACATGTTAGCACTTTGCTAACTGGCTTTCGTGAAACCTGTTAGGCTACAAAATCTCTGTTAACATCAATCTGATCAGCTGAAATAAGGCAATTTTGTTTTACCTCAACCTAGAGCTATTGTGACTTGCAGAAATTGCCACAAATAACCGGAACTAGCATATTAAGCTACTTCACTGAATCAGTTGCTTCGGATACAGATACTCTCAGCTGCCGTCTTGTGCCGACAGTGAAAAACAGCAGAACTACATAATATTAGCTTGGTATGATGTAAATTATAATTTTTGTTTGAATTACATAAAATAACTTCATGATCTGAGTTTTTTTTCATTATGCTTGGCCTATCAATAATTTCAAATAATAAAACATAAAATATCTGGGTTTATTTTGTTCATCCGAACCAGAACCTCCAGGTTCTCCGTTGTAGAGTTTTACTGAAAATCAGCGGAGAAATATCTGTAGCGCAGCAGCTGCGGTACAGTCTGCCCACTAGAGTAGAACTGAACCGAACCAAACATGAACGTATTTCATCGCCTAACGAAAGACAAGGAAGCAAAGAGATTTCGGCTAAAGAAATCTGAACTTGATTACATTGCAGCATCCTTTAGCGTCGATGCCAATTTGTAGCGTGACGACGCCGGGCACAAACCAGACGGGCGCGCCTTGGCAGGCCCCGGCTAAATTTCTTCAGAAATTTTGTTTTTCTAGTCTCTCTCTGAAATAATCCAGTTCCTCTTTAAGCTTCCTGTCTATGAAACTTTATGGATGGAAAATAGTTTTTCTTCTTTATATAA
This sequence comes from Xiphophorus maculatus, assembly GCF_002775205.1. Classification (NCBI taxonomy): domain Eukaryota; kingdom Metazoa; phylum Chordata; class Actinopteri; order Cyprinodontiformes; family Poeciliidae; genus Xiphophorus; species Xiphophorus maculatus. The sequence continues at coordinate 8,713,960 of NC_036456.1, forward strand.
CTTTCACAAAAGTCACAGTTTAGCCTGCAGTCAGTTCTTTCTGTGAAATGGAGATATTATTGAGTTCTGTTCATTTTGTGGAGATCAGGGAACTAAAGACACTTTCAGGATGAATGGAGGTCAGTCTGACTCACATGACACTGTCAGTCTGATGGCTTCACTCCATCCTGTAAACTCGTAGCCTCTTCTACCCTTACAGCTGTATTCTCCACTGTCAGCCTTAGTAGCTGTGATGATTTTGTATTTACTGGATGATTGAAAGTTTCTATTGGTTGTTTTCCATTCATATGTCCACTCAGTTTCTCCATCATCCTGGATCTCACATCTCAGAGTGACTTTCTCTCCTCTGTATATCAGAGATCGGTTTGGTTGTGAAGTGACTGAAACTCTGTTGGAAACTACAGGAAGAAACATGATTAGGAAAACAAAGAGTCTGAAAACTAAACAATTAATTATACCGTGTAGCATTTGTAATAATAATGTCAATCTAAGAATTTTTCCTCTGATGTGTCATTTAACATATATTTTATGTCATAAATTTCATTCAAATGTATCAATAAAATGTCATTAAAATGTCTTGGAAGAATGTAGATCTCAATGTGCATCACAACATCTCACAAAAATATAAATAAATGTAAACACATAGAGTTAATTTGCATTTTTCTCATATTTCTGCACATTTTGTCAGCAAAACCTTAAACAAAGTGATTCAATTCAGCTGAATGAATATTAATAATTGAACAAATTATGAATCTTAACTCATATTTATATTTAGAACAAGATATTATCTCTCTAAATGTGACAAAGTAACAAACTTCCTTTAGTGATCATTTCAAAATGGATTTTTTATCAGAAAGTTTACAATGTTTTCTTCCCAGATAAATTTATAAACTCACCTCTCTTATAAATGGTGACTTGATTACTCATAGTTGTCATAAAGTTATGTTTGGTTTTAAATCCTCTGCAGGTGTAAATTCCTCCTTCTGTGATGCTGAAAACTCCATCTGATCGAGGAGAAACTCTGGTCTGATAGGTGGATGAAGATCCTCTGAAGAGCTCAAATGTTAAACCAGCAGGTTTGTCCACAGAACAGGTTAATGTCACACTGCCCCCTGGTGGTACGGTTGTTTCGTCTGCAGCCAAAGTTGCCTTGATTTCTGCAGGTTAGAAAACAGCAACAGCCATCATTGTATAGATGAGGATTCATTTGCAACAATGTGAATCCTTTCTCATCAAATCATAAATGAGATTTCAACATGTTAGATTATTAGTGTATTTAATCTCTGCTCTCAGAGTTGCCTGATTATAGAAACATAAAAAGAAATGCTGTCAGTGATTTTCTGAGCATATGAATCAAAATAAAAGCCATTATAAATATACTCTTATAAATCACAGAACAACAATCAGTCATTTACCACTGTGAATCTTATTTGAAAAATGCTTAGAATTTGCAAAACAAATGTTTCTTTGGACTTTCAAGGTGTCATAGTATCTTAAAATTTTTCATTTAAACATTTACCTGAAAAATGTTTGACATCTTACAAACATAAAACCTCTCGACAACAACAAAAGTCTTTGGAATAAACCACACATCTGTCAATACAAAGAAGGTTTGAGGATTTACATCAGAAACACAAATGATGAAACCAAGGGAGTAACTTTGTGTTGCAAGTTGGTGGAGATGAAGAGGAGCTGGGAGGCTTGTCAGATTAATAGGACCTTTTGAAAATAATCTTTTAGGAGTTATTAAACATACTAGAAAACAAAAATATGTTAAAACATATGTAATCTAATTAATTTATTTAATGTCTTTCACTTGGTGATGAAACTGCTGACACAGGAACTTTTCAGTCATTTTCTAATTTATGGAATCAGCCTGTATTTGCTGAATTTTTGCCTACAGCAGAAAACAGTTTCACAATTCAGTAATATTTTTTGTGAAGAATTATCACATAGTTGCCTTTTATTGTCTGATTTTATCAAGTGATAAAAACATCAACAACATCAGATTCTGTAACAATCAAAATGTTATTAAACTTTTCAAAATCAGAATAAGTAACTTCTGTCTAAACCAAATGAATCAAACTTTGTATTTTTAAACTATGTGATTCTGACTCCACAGCTGTCCCTCAGTAGGTTGGCTAAACCTTTTGTCCTGCTGACTTACACATAGCAGATGAGATATGATGTGTCTTTAATATAGCAAATATTAAAGATGCAAAACCTGTTTTGGGTTTGGTTGGGGAAGTTGGTGAGTAGAGTGACCATCGATGTTACTGGATTTTATAAAATGTGGCTTAAAGCTGAGATGCTGATGTTTGAATATGTAAAATATATATTATCTCTGCTAAAAAATCTATAGTTTGGTTTCTGTCAGTTCTAGAAAAGAGAGAGAAAAAAGCAAATTTCTCTTCATGATGGCCCATAATTTAACTTGACTTAATATGAGCCATGATTTAAAATGTTACAAACTTTGGCTCCTTTATTCTTTATGAAATATTTCATCCTATTTGATGATTGCTATGAATATCGCCACGTTCCACAAACAAATGATGCAATTTGTCCAGGAGAAAAATGTAGAAAAAAGGGTGATTGTATTATTATTTTCTCAGTCGGTCATCTTAAGTTCAAGCGCAGAGTTGTAACCATGGCAACCAGTAAACAACGGCCCCGGGAGCGAAGAGCAAAGATTAGTTCAAGTGCATCAGGAATTAACACTAAAAACCACAAAACTCTTTTCCACACAAAAAAGGATGTAGAAACATCTAACAGGACATTCTGTCCGTTGCAGATTGATTAATTGAATTTTCATTTTGCATCATTAGGAAGTGATGCCTGAAAATTAATGGTGGTTGATTAGCTAACTGCACTTCTGATTATCTGTCAGAAAATCTATGTTTGTATTAACTGAAATAAAATACTCCAAACTACGCAGCAAGAGTACATGTTAAGGTGATAAAAGTTAAGCTAGCATAACTAACCTACTCTCCACTTTCTAATTAAAGTTTTTTACTGACCTGTGAAATGTTTTCCCTTTGGATCTTATTTTCACTAAAGGACTTACAAATGCTACTATTTGAGTTGTTTATTCATATGACATGTATACAAGAGCAGTCACCAGTCCATCAAAGGGCAACACCAAGGTACAAACGATCACACACACACTTAACCTAACATGCCAGTGTTTGGACTGGGGTAAAAAGCCTGAGTTCCCAGAGAGAACCCACACAGGAGAACATGCAAACTCCATTCAGAAAGACTCTATTTCTACCTACAGGAAAACAAAGCAGCAAACACAAGGAGCAAATCAAATTGCTGAATGAACACAGACAGAAAAAAATAAATAAATTCTCACCTGCAGGAGGTTTGTTGGTGTCTGGATCAGTGACGTCGACAGGCTGTGTTGTTTGATTGATATGATCTGCTAGCATGATATAAAAGGAAAACCGTGACAGTTTTACATTTTTGTACATAAACACATTGGTGAGCCCAACATATTTCATTACAGAGTTTATTAATCCATTACTTCAATTTGGACTTGCTTATCATTTTTTTTCTGAAATTCTGCTTTTTAGTTTTGTCTTCATTTGTGTTGCTAAGCCTAGCTCCTATGGGCAGCAATGAAATAACTTTACACAAGATAATGTCACATTATGTTAAACTTCTGTTCCATCTTGTGAATATTTTCTGTAAATTAATGTACAAGTTCTGCTATATTTGGTGTTCCTTATTTCTCCATCAATTAGCCAGGCTTCATGTTCCTCTATTGACAAAAAATAAATTCTGCCCTATGAAGGTAAATATTTTGTTCAGATTTAAAACATTTCATTTCCTAACAAAGATTCTAAAATCATAACTTAGTCGAAACCAACAGGACTTTTACAGCCTTCTGTACTTCTCTGGTAAATCTGCTTTGTTTTGTCTTTGAAATTATAAATTGACACTCCAGGTCAGTCTTGAGAATCGGCAAATAGACACGAAGAGGAACAAGTTGTTCTGCGCAACCATAGGTTTCAAAATTAGTTTTCTTCTTTGTTCAGCTTCCTCTCATTTACTGTACATCTTAACTAGTCAATATAATATATTCCAGCAATTGTAATTGTAATTCCAGTAATTAAAAACAAGATTTGTACCGATTACTACAGTGTTTGTTCCTATACTTGCAAAATTAGGCTCATTTTCTGCACAAAACAAAGGTAAATGCATTGGAAAAACAACATATTTCTTCCTTTAAGTTAAATCTAAAACAACTTACTTACCATCAGCACGTCCATGAAGCAGACAACTGAGCACTGCAATAAAGATCAAGGTTTGGTCAGACATTATCCAGCTGGTTAAGAATAAAAATCACAATGTTATTTTATTCACTTTAGATGAAGATTCAAATAAAAATGACTGTTTAAAAATAATAAAGACATAAATATCACATTATGTCCAATGTTTGTCAAAACAGAGACCAAAGCCGCTTGAATTGCAATGCTGATTACAAAATGAGGAAAAAGACTCGAGTCTTCTCTTTTCAACGCGGTCAGATCGTAACAGAGATACACGGCCACATGTTATCATGAAGAAATATTTTCCATAAACTCTGAGCAGAAAGTCAGTGATGTACTTACAGAAAAAGCCCAGCATGCAGAGCAGAGCAGGTTTCATCCTGGCATCCAGAACGGCTGCACAGCTCAACTGAAAGGCTTCTACTTGGTTTGAATTGTGTTCATATAAAATGAGAAATTAAGTCTAAAATATATATGACATCAATAAGTTTCATGCTTCTACTTCTTAGTATCCCCTCTCTGTGTTTCCTTCCCTTTCATACTAACTTCACACCACAGCAGCCACTGAGGCTGCAGCACTTGATGCTGGTTTGTATTTCCTGTCCGTTGCAGAGATATTTTAACCTTATGCACAACATTCTGTTCAGGCTTGCAAAAAAATATACAAATAAACAAAAAACACTAAATTTGAATCCATGTTGCTATACAGAGTTGCTATATAATAGTTTGCAAAAAACAGTTTGCTCATTCTCATTTTAAACATTCTCCTGTTTTGATGTGTGAACTTTACACAGAGAGAGAAATATTAAAACAGTAACTTTGACTTTCTGATACTGAATGACCTTCATCTGCTGAGCACCATCCTGTCTAGTTTTACCCTCTGGCCTGTTATAGGCTGCAGGTCACCACCACCAGAACAGAACAGCCTCATAAATAACATTTGCTCAATGAACAATAATAGATTGCTGTACAGATACTGTGCATACTTTATATTTTGAGGAAGTTGTGAGAGAGACTGTCTCATACAGAAACATTTCTGGGTAAAACTTAAACTCAGGGTCATTTTGCTGCCCAGCAACAATTCTAAGAATGATGGGGGAATATGCATCTCACAGAGCATCACCATGGAAACTTATCAGCACATTTCTAATCACATTTTGTGTGGGTGTGTTTGTGTGTAGGAACGGAAGTGGATATTAAGTGTTAAAATGGCGGTCATATCAGATAATCAGTTGTACGTTTCCTGGAACAAGGTCTGTGGTTAATGTGTCAGCTAAAGGTAAATTAACATTTTATAAAATATATTGACGTTATATTCAGGATGTATCCATCAGTCCATCTATTTTAATGCTAAAGCTTAGTGACGGTCAGTGTCATCATCAGTAACATTTTTAATGAACCACATATACATTGCATTTTTCTCCTAAAAATTACAAAAAAATTAAGAATTCCCACTACAAGACAAAAGTATCACATGATAATAAAGCAGAGGCTGTATATAAAACCCTCTATAGTGGACAGTTAGAATTAATTAATTTGTTTTAGGCTGTAAATCCAAACTGCAGTTCACACTATTGACCACAAGATGGAACCAAAGAGGACTGTGTTGAAAAGCTTTGAGTAATAAAACATTATTTTAAAACCAGTAAGCTTCATTTGACCATCACTAATGATGTCATCCTTCGCCTTCCTTAGTTTTTGTCACCAGTCTGACAGATTTTCCCACTTGTTACCATGACAACCTTCTCTGTCCAGTGCCTGTCCACACTGGTCTTGTTTATGTTCTAGAAACAATCTGGTCATGTCTTAAGAGTTCATCTTTAGTTAAATATGGCCAAAGTTTTAGAACAGTTCATCCAATTTCAGAATCAAAATTTTGTAATTTTGCTATTGATGCCCAACGTGAGTCAAAGAGCAAATGAACAAATTATTGCAAGTTCATGTCCCACAAACTCTCCAGTACTACAGCTCCACATAGAGGATAATAGGTTGAACAGCTTTTAATAAAATAAATTGACATTTCTAATGTAGTTAGTGTCTTTATATTTTGTTTTTTTCTGAGGCCCTGAACTTAAATACAGCATTGAAACAAACTCACTTGTTACATTTCCTTTTTCTACTTAAAGAGACAAAGTAACAAAAATGATCTTATGCACCATTTTCAGATCGGTGCATAATCTGAAAATTATGCACCACTTTTTTGTGAAGCGAGATCTTCACAACAAAGCTAAACTCTTAATATAATGGAAAATATGTTTGTTTTCATTGTGAGACATTTAAGGCTATATTTTATGTGTAGCACTATGAGAAGTGAGTTGGAAGGTTTTTAGCTTTAGGGTTTCACAAAAGAAAAGAAAAGCATGAATAAATTTAAGTCCAATCACATTTGTCAAGAGTTAAATGTGGGCCTGTTACAACTAAAGGGGCAGTATAATATGCTTTCAAGTCACATAGTACAATTTTATAGTACAATCAATGAACTATGTTAACTAACTTGACTTAAAAGAAATTTGACTTTATAATTTATTGCCTTGAAATTGGGGCTTTGTCTCTTTAAAAACTCCTGCTCTTTCTGAAACTTTGTCTTCAGGAAGTCATCATAACATCGCTCCTCTATTAACCTTTGAAAGTATATATCTCTATATATATCTATATATATCTATATAGATATATATGTATAAAGCATCACCGGAAGTGAATATTGAAATCAACAAAAAGTTGACAAGACAAAAAAATTGAACAAGCCATTGATGACGTTACTTTTATTTCAGCACACAAGCAAAAAACAAAAATCACTACAGAGAGAAATCGCTGAAATCCACGAAGATATAAAAACTAAGACATATTTAGAACTTATGAATGAATATATTTTTAATAAAAGTCAACATGCTTGCTATATATATCTAATTCCAAAATATACAAAAAATCCTGATATTGTGAAGGAGCATAACTCTACTGCAAACTAACTTAAAGCAACAAGAATAGATAAAAATATCCCATATTTTACTTATTTCTATTTCATCATTTGAAACAGAAAATGAATCAATTCAGCTGCTGCTGCTCAACCACTAAACATTATTGGTTAGAGGAAATTCACAAATGTGAGCTGCAAGATGCCTATAGATGCATATTCTACACATACCAAAGATTGCATAAAGTTCAGTACTTTCCTGTCGTCTAGCTGTTAAGGTGTAAAAACTCCATCTAGTAGCAAGTGTGCAGGTTTAAGCTTCAACTGAAATACTATAATAACAAAAGAGCAAAGATATATATCTAATAATTGTCACTCAGTTACAAGTAGCATTAATAAAACAATCTATTTACCTGAGACTGTAAAAATCATTTTAATCACTATTGTGCCCAATTATGTCTAACATCTTATATTGATTTTACGTGTTGCATTCAAATGATCAATCTACTTAATTTACAACGTGCTTGACGATAAAAATACAGTCACAAGGTTTTGATATAAAAAGTTAAATGTGAAGCAAAGTTGCTTCACATGAAACCAAATCAAACTGTTCCAAATCAAATTTAGTCACTTTAATTGCAACATACTTCTAGAAAAAAATAAACACAAAACAATTCACAATTTGCGTTGTGTTAAAAAAAAACGATTTGTGAGTCTTTATAAAATGTTGCATTGCAAAACCTTTACTAAAGTTTAAGCACATCTGACGATTTGGATCTCAGAGAATTATTCTTTGAGTGACCAATACAGATTCTCTAGGAGATTTCTTATGACGGATAAAAATATTGTGTGATCAAAGCAGTTGTTGTGAGTCTTGTAATAAACTGCAGGATAAACTCAGAGCCTGCAGCCTACATGGCAGCACTGTTTTCCACAGCTGGTGCTTTTCTGCTTTCAGAATAAACTGCTGCCTCCGCTGCTGCAGGACCCGACTTCCCTGTCAAGGAAGAGATTTATTTAAAACATCAAAACTAAAATTAAATCAAAAAAATGAATAAAAAATATTCCAACACATTATTTCTGAGCTCCTCAGAAATAAATGTAAGCTATTTTATAAACATATTAAAAGCATATTTATGCTCCAAATATTACAGACTATTAAGATGATTTATTAGTGATACGTGTAATCGGAAGTGAATTGGAGTCAAAAGTCTCATACATTATTTTTTAGGCTGGAAGCTGAAACTTTTGGGAACCAATAATCTCCGACTGTTGCAGAGAAATAAACTTTATCAACTATTGTATCTTTCATGAAGCTTTACCTGCAGCTCCTGTTTTCACCTCAGAGTAAACAGCGCCCTCTTCTGGTCCACCTTGTCTCCCTGGGAAAATAATACAATAGTCACCAACATGTAGGATAAAACCATTCAGAATCATTTTCTCAGGCTATATATTGTATATAAATGGGACTCACTGTCTTTCCTAAAGGATTTCATTTCAATGAGAGAGTATGTAACCTCTGGGGCTTCATCTGCTGCTGAAATATTACAGATTAAAAAATAAATACATATTTACTCATCTGTAAATCACACAATTATTTAACCTAAAACATATTAAAAAAGATTTGATCTACCATGTCCAGAAGCTTCAGCCGAGCCGATCATCTCATTACCTGAAGTGAATGAAAGGAGGAAAAAAAGGATCATTGTAATTTAATAATAAACAGCAAAAGTAAATATTCTTTAGAATAGAAAATCAGACTGAGATTCTTCTTTGACATGAACAGTTTGATCTAAACAGCAGCACATTTAAAATATACAGCAGAATCGTAATAAATGTTCAATTGGTCATTTACACACATAACAAAATAACATAAAGCTAATTAAAACGTACAGCTAACAAACTCAGGTTAATTAAATTTAGACATTTTATCATGTCCAGTCCCATAAAACTGCTAAAAAAACATTTTTCACTTTGTTAGAGGAATGAAACAATAGTTTTCCCTCAGGACTCCAAGCTGAAATCCTTCAGGCTTTTAGATCACAGCAGACAGAAACAGAGAACAACAAACAAACACAACATGTCTTAGCATTGACTCCTCTCACAACCCTTTACAATGAGAACTTGACAGAACATCTGTTGCTCACATCAGTCACACAAACATCTGGAGCTAATGACCAAGCATTCTGTCTAAAGCAGCATTAAAAGAACAATATCTGGAGTTCAGGTGAAAAACAGGTCAATGCCAAAACAAAGAGGAACTGATTGTGTTCATCTGTCATTCTAAGCAAAAACACATTAATAAAACTCTGACCATGAGAAAGAGATTTATATTCATGACCTTCAGGCTGGTTTGTGGTGGAGCTCTGACCTCTGACCTTTGAGCCCTTTGACCTGAAACACAATAAATACATTACATTTATCTATATCTTATATATGCAAAGATGATTTATAATAGGGAGAAGAAAAAGATGTAATCTACTCACCTTATGCAGCAAAGATCTGATAAAAAATAAATGTATTTTGATTATTCAAATAATCCTGCTTCTAGTTTGTTTCACAAAAGAATGAATGTCCATATCTGAATAATTAAAGTGATTATGAATGAACAATCTGATCCACTGTGAGGAGAAAAAAGTTTCACCTTTGGACCGTCTGCAGCGCCACAACAAGATCAGGAGAATAATGAGAATAATGAGAACGATTCCAACAACTGGTCCAACGATCAACATGACAGGACTGGATACAGTTACTGGAATTAAAAAATATTATCAAGGAAGAAATATTTTTGATCTGCAGATTGTTTGACATTTTGTGTTTAAAGAAAAAGTGACTTTAGGCTAAAATACTTACAAACATCAGCAACACAAACATCCTCAGTGTTCATCTTGTTTCTAACATTTAAACAGTTTTTATGAATAAAATGAATCAAATATTTTAATCTTCCTCACCTCTAACAGACATCCAGCTGCTTAGTGACTCTTTTCCTGAATGTTGACATTTGTAGAAACCTTCATCTGACTTTGACACTGCAGAGATATTCAGCTCCTCTCTGCCATCATTATTGATGAGTTTATTATTATGATAGAAAAACACATTGGAGAGAAGATTTTGTTTTTTATCTCTGCAGCTCAGAGTAACAGGATCTCCTTCAGTCACAGGATGAACAGGGCTCACCAGGATAACACCATCATGATCATCATCTGTAAAACAATCAGAGGATATTCAGGTGAATAACATCCATTTAAGCTGCTTTATGCTTTCAATTGATTTTTGATTCAGAAATTAAATGTTTGATTCTTCAACCAAAAATGTATTTGTAGTCACATTTCATCATTTCTCCTTTTTAGTCGACATGATGACAAGTTTGTTCACGGAAAATAATGTAATGAACTAATATAATCGTTGTTTTACTGTAGATGTTTGGAAAAATTGTTTTGGAGTCGTCCAACCAGAGTCTCAATTTGAATCTGATAGAGAATCTGAGAAAAATGCTGAGCTCATCACCAAAGATAAATCATCAAATCACAAGTGGAAACAAACATTAAAACATATTTTAAAAACAGATTTAAAACAAGTGCTGCACAGAAAACACAATAAAATAAGTTGATGAAAAGAAAAAGAGAAACAATACAAGAAAAGATTATATAATATTTAAATAATAATAGTAAGCAAAAAAAAAACATCATAACAGAAGAGCTACAATATCAGGCCTCAATTAAATGCCAAAGAACAAAAATGAGTTTTAAGAAGTGATTTAAAATAATCCAGGCTGTGGGCAGATCTAATCTGGAAAGGTAGATTATTCCAGAGAATAGGAGCAGCGATGGAGAAAGCCTGATCTCCTTTTCTCTTAAGTCGAGTCCAAGGAACAAAGCAGCTGATTATTGGATCTTAAAGTTCTGGACACAGAATGAAATTTCAAAAGATCCTGAAGATAAGGAGGGGCTAACCCATTTAAAACTTTATAAGTTGTTAAAAGAATCCCCCGCAGCAAGCGCTGGTTGTCTCCACGATCCGCCGTGGCCCCACCGACGCACGTCGGCTCTTCCTGCTCATCCCACCATGGACTTGATCCGTTGCCTGATCGTCTCTCCCAGTTCACCTCCGGGAGAACGTCGCCATCAGACCGCTACGCTCACCTCCACCTATCTCGACTCGCAGCTGGCTCTTCAGTCACATCAACTCGCAACTTCATTTGCGCCCATTGGGCGTCGTCTAGGTAAGACGTACCTGCTCCTGACTCGTTCATTTTCCCTTCGCTTCATGTCTCTGTCAGCGCACCAGTACCTTTAAGTCATGTTTACCACGCCTCCTATCGCCGGTCAGTCTTGGCATTTTCAGGGTCTCGATTAGCTCATTCTGTTAGTTCCCCGCTCAGGCCGCCGTAGCCCTCTCTTCCCTCTGTTGCTAAGATCGCTCCAAATTCTGTCAGAAGTCCCAGTTTGCATTTCAGCACATTCTGGCCTCCGCCCCAGCTGCCGCTGGTCTCTTAATCGCAGCACCATTTTCTTTAAGCTTTTCTATTTAAAAAAAATAAGAGGCCGTGCTTGCCCACCCAACCTGCCCCTTCTACTCCAGATCCATTCAAGCAGCCCATCCACACAGACAGCAGAGCGTCCGAGCACTGCAGCTCCAAAATGGTGCAGTCATCAGGTGTCTGAAAGAGAAAATACCTTAACTATGGACCCAGCAGGTAGATTACCCGAGAGCAGAGACGCAGCCTACCTAGATCGGCGCTTATCAGCTGGCGTGAACCAGGTGGAAGCGTAACAACGCTGTAGAAACGCACGAATGGCTTTTTAGTAGGTCCAGCATCCACAACAACCGCAATCCCAGCCATTGAATGTAGATGGCTTGACGATCTCAGTTGAGCAATCAGGAACACAAGCCACTCAGGCAGCCGACATACACGGGGAGAAACAGTCACGCATACACACCTTAGCAGCTCCATCAATCACGGGGCCGCTCCTGGTGCACAAAGCCGGGAGGATGGTTCTCCTTCCCCCTCAGTCGGGCCAATGTCGCACCCCGAGTAGTCTGATCATCAGAAGCCGCTCATATTCTCTCTCTAATTTTGCAGCTTCATTGCAGCCAGCAGACCGTATCTCATCCGCGTACTTTCCAGTCGCCAATTTTAACCTCCGCCCTCTAACAGTCAGTTTTCACCTGCACAGCGATCCGAACTTCACAAGCGTCCTCTTTCAAATGATTCATAGTTCACTACGCCGCTCGCCGTGACAGCTTCCTTTCCTCGTCATCCATTGGTTCCGACTCATATCAAGGAGGCATACACACAGTTAGTACGCAGACATGCGCGCTAGGTGATCAGCGTCATCTGTACAGCCCTCAGTTCGATACACGCGACGAGATAAAACCAGCCCACGTTTTTCTGATAAATGAATGGTCAGTAATTACTGCTGGAGCTAGTCGTAGCCGACCACAAAGCACCCTCGCACAAAACAAGCCTCCCGTTCCCCGATAATCCGACTGCTTACCACCAAGTCGGACCGTCGCTTGCAATAAGGCTTACAAAGATCTAACTTCCCCGTCATGTGGCCGATTACCTAAAAGCGTTTTCGGTAATCCCTTTCTGTCGGTCGCTATCACCCGTTCGAGCCGGACGTATGGCGATCTTCATTGACGGGAAACTAAACTCCAGCCCCCGACGTCGACTCTCGGTCTCGTGTACGTGCTCTAGTCTACCGCTCAGCAGGAATCCCAATTTATTCTACCCTTTTTCGTGCGTTCTCTAAAGAGCTTTTGGGGGATTTACAGGCCCCTATTATCTAGCGATCCAACTTCATCTCATTGCCCCCAGCATAAGATAAACACACTCCAGGATTTTGAGAATTACAACCATGCATTCATCCGTAGTTGCATTAATTAATTAATTAGTTAAGCAGGATTTATATATCCGTACAACTGAATCATATTACAGCAGTTTAAAGTCTTAAAATTTCGATAATGGTTTATTTGAAGCCTTTTGCAGCCTTTTGCTGCCATCTGCAGGTCAAATTCGATATAACTGCTTTTAGAGAGCGAGAATAATCGTCTTCATTTATTCTGCCTTTATTTTGTAGACCACTCGCAGCTCTATTAAGAACTAGGATCTCAATCTCTCCTCTCATCCTTTACGGGATGCTAGTGGTGGCTGTTCCATTTAAGGAAGTAGCATTAAATAAAGGAAGCACATCATCTACGTTCCTCTCTGCCGAAGTCACCACAGCTCTGCTCGATCCTTAAATTCTTGTATTAGGAATCCAAGACGTATTGGCTTTCCCTCTGGCATCTCCAGATCACAGGCAGCCAGTACTGCCCCTCCAGGTCCAGTCATAACTCCCACATCTGCCTCTGTGCAAAGCATTCCTACAGCTTCCCTTCCGCAGTCTGCTCACGGGAATCAGTTTTCACGCTAAGCTTCAGCAACCTAGCACATCATCTAGTCTTTTCTAGAACCCCTTCTCAAGGGATTTCTAAGCATAGCTCCTCTAATCTCGATAGCTGGAAACCCATCTCATTCCCATTACTTGGGAATCTCATCACTGCGCTCCAATCCGGTGCCTTCGCCCCTACATCAAAGAGCTCCACTCATGCACTTCCTCCTAGCCTTCTATGGATTTCTGATACTGAGTGAGTTCACATCTGCATCTAAAGTATTCAATCCGTTAGAGACTATCTAACTCCAATCCTAAATTCTTCCCTGACCACTACAACCGCCGACTGATTCATCCGCCACCTCAGACCGACTCTAGCAGCTTGAGATCTTCCCCCATGCCTCTTCTCGTGCCATTCTTTTAAAATAGGCGTTGCCACATCTCCGTCGTTCAGGCGTCCCTTCAGCTTCTCTCCTTCAGCTTGGCCGCTGGTCATCCTCGGCCCTCTCATCCTATATCAGAGCTGTGCTCGAAGCTCAACGTACAATGTCCGCAGGTGAGCATCTCTTCAAATAACTGGTGGTGGAGCCCTAGCCATCTCTAACATTTATTTCATACCTAGGGAATCCAGCAGGGCCTAACAGGCCCTCAGCCCTGCCGGCTTGGCCTCGCAGTCCATCACGCTGCTTCGCCATCAGTCCCACCAGCATGCGGGCCCTATCACCTATCAGGCTCGTCAGACTGCAGGCCCCGACTGACGCCTATCAGTTTCGGCAGACTGCAGTCCCCAACTGCCGCCTATCAATCTTGTCCGACTGCTCACGGCGATCCTCGGCTCACGGTCTTCTGCCGGGTCCGAGCGCCAAAGAAATTGTACCATTAAATCTTTTTAACTGCTATTTTCTTCTCTGTGTGAGTCTCTCCAGATTGAATTGTAGTTATAATGGAATAGAAGTCAGAAATTAATCTAGGCATATTTTTTTTTGCATAATTTTTTTTTAATGTGATTTAACCTTGGACTAAACATATTTTTACAATAATAAATATATTTATGATTTATAAATGCAAAAAGATGTTAAAGGAAAAAAAAACAAAAAACATAATAAACCAGATCTTACCCTGTACAGTGATGTTGACAGCTTTGCTAAACTCTCCAGATTTTGACTCACACCAGAACACTCCATTATGCAACCAGTATGGTGTAAAGGTACATGTAGATCCAGTCATTGCCCCCCAGTGGGAGCAGGTAAAGTACAACAGTGCGTCTCTTTCTGTAAACCTCATCAGTCTCCACTCAGCAGAGTTTCCCTCACAGCTCAGAGACACAGAGTCGTATCTGAAGTGTTGAACTCTGTCAGGATTCACTGAGAGAGAAGCTGCTGGACGAGGATCTGAAAACAAGACAGGATTTCATCTGAGAACAGAAACATCTTTAAAATGTTTCATTAAAATGGTTTGTTTCTAAAGTAATAAATATTACAGCAAACATTTCAGCAAGTCAAATAAATAAACTACCATAGAGGAAATAATTATATAATCTTTATCAAAAACAAGTTTTATTTTATCTGATTCAGCCAACTATCATTTAAGGGACAATAGAGCCCACAAAAAGACCCACTGGAGGGGTTAAAAAAAAACAAACAAGTTTTATTTTATCTGTGAATGTTTAACAGCCTCCAATGATCAATGTTTTAATTCATCTCTGACCTGCAGACCAGACAAACTTTAGTTGACTGTAATCAGTGTAAAACTTTGGTTCTTCTCTTTCTGCTCTGCACTTGTATCCTGCTGTGTGAGTCGGTTCATTAATGATGAAGGAGTTCTGCTCAGTCCCATTGGTGCTGCCAGGAAGCAGCTCATAGCTGTAGAATATGCTGGATGGATCAGGAACAGCTTTATACCAGAAGAACCTCCATCCTGCTGATTGATGCTCCAAAACCTCACAGCTCAGAGTCACTGAGGCTCCAGGATTCGGCCATGATGGAGACACAGAGAGGACAGGCTGAGGGGGAGACGCTAGAGAGAGATTTGAAACTGGGTCAAACTTTTAACAACAACCTCTCTCTTTTCTCTGTTTTATTTCCCTTAAACAGTTAATATAGTAATATATTGAAATTGAAGTAATAACCATAGTAATAATAATAACATATGCTCCCTCTGGTTTAACCTTAACTTTGATATTTTACTTCTTTTTCAGTAACATATTTTTACACTATTGTATTGTTAAAATGTGAACTTTATTTCATTCAACACTTTCATTTTTCTCTTATCACATAAATCAGGGACTAGAAACACTGATCAATATAATCTATTGACTCTTTATTCCTTGTATCACTGAACTCTAAGATGACTTTGATCGATGTCTCTAAAAACTTTCTGAAACTCTTTCAGACATTTTCTTTGGACTTTGGCTTCTTTAATGTATAAAAATTCATTCAAAGATGTTCAGAAACTTTTAATCTATTGTAATAAAATATAAAGAAATTAAAAGTTGGCCTAAAGCTGTTATACATCTAACAATAATTTTCAGCTGCATGTAATATTTAATAGGGAATAAACATGAAAATCTTTCAGCTCATTAAAATAACTAGACAGGTGTGACTGATTATAGAAATAATAAAAATAGTTATAGTCTTAGATTGTGTGCTATAGGAAAAGCTGCGTTTCTGTTATTTTGTTTAAAATAAAAAAAAATCCTATATAACAAGTGGGACATACTATCCAGGCACGTGCAGGGGGGTGGGGTGGAGGGCAACGGGGGCTTGAGCCCCTGCCCTTTTTATCCATGATGCCCCTAGTGCCCTTTTTTAGATTTTTTGTTTTGTAAAATTTTTTTTAAATTATTTTTATTTTTAATCTGTATGTCAGAAGGCCTGTTTGTGCCCCTCAGCAATAATATTTAGCTAAATATAATAATTTAGGAAAAATAAACTAGTCTTTCTGCCCTCAGTCTAATAATGACTCTCAGAGCCTCCATGTTGTTCAGACTCCGGCTCCATGGTGAGGAGGAGGAGGATCTGTGTCCTCTAACTATCAAATTATGGGCAAGAATATTTTTTCATACACTGATTGTGAATAAAAACGAATGTCTGACGTTAGAAAAACTGTTTCTATTTATATTTTGATAATCGTCCTTGCAATAGCGGGACAAAACCCGCCTCGCCCATAAACTCAGAAATGCTTCGGCTGCAGAGAAAACTTCTGACTTTAACTTCATCATTCTGCTAAAAGCCCGGTTCACTACAGGCAGCTTGAGTCGGTCCACCGACAGATAGAAAGAATATCTGTCTTTATATCAGACATACTGATATAAGACACGGTACCGACTGTCACCGCGAGTCGCAACGCAGATCAAAGCCTCGGCACCACCTGGTATCACCTGCTCTCTGTTTTCTCTGTTTCTCCTTAACGTTTCTACCAGGCGGTTTAAAGCCGCTACTGACTGGATCTGGGCTGGAGGTTTGAGGCTGGAATAGAAGTTACTGCAGAACCTCAAGTGTTAAAGGAAGATTCGGCCCATTTAGAGTCACAAAATAAACATCAGAGAAAATATTGTAGCAATAATTAGAACCACAGCATGAAGTCAAACATGCCACAATGAAATGAATCAAAATGTCTCCAAAGCATCGGGGGACTGACAGGGGCCACCGGGGGATTCCAGGTAGATTCCAGGTAGATTCCAGAGCTGCGCATCGCAGCAGCTGTTCCTCCAGGGCCGGCCCAAGGTAATATGGGGCCTTAGACAGAACCCCCCTCCCTCCAGAACCCGTCGTACTAAGAACCTAAGCATCACTAACATGTTTAAATATTGATAAGGTGAATCTGTGAGAGGGAGACCAGGTTTATTGGCAGAGTTTAAAATCAATCACTGATTATTGGTTATTTGCTGTGATGCATTTGTGAACAAACCCAATTCAAACACAAAGATTAACCATATTGTAGCCATGGTAACACAACAATCAAACTATCAAGATGATTCTTTAAACTTTTACAAAGTAAACTTCCTAATTAAATCCTAAATACTATTTATTTTTCTCAGCTGAATGCATTAAATAAAATGTAATAACATTGTTATTCTCTATAAATGATGCTACAGGTTTAGATCTATGGTCTGTGTTACAATTAAACCATTTCTAGGGGCCCCTGAATGTCTGCAGGCCCCTGAATGTCTGGAGGCCCCTGAATGTCTGCAGGCCCCTGAGTGTCTGGAGGCCCCTGAGTGTCTGGAGGCCCCTGAGTGTCTGGAGGCCCCTGAGTGTCTGGAGGCCCCTGAATGTCTGGAGGCCCCTGAGTTTCTGGAGGCCCCTGAGTGTCTGGAGGCCCCTGAGTGTCTGGAGGCCCCTGAATGTCTGGAGGCCCCTGAGTGTCTGGAGGCCCCTGAATGTCTGGAGGCCCCTGAGTGTCTGGAGGCCCCTGAGTGTCTGGAGGCCCCTGAATGTCTGGAGGCCCCTGAGTGTCTGGAGGCCCCTGAATGTCTGGAGGCCCCTGAGTGTCTGGAGGCCCCTGAGTGTCTGGAGGCCCCTGAATGGCCCCTACCAGCAGCTACTGAGTTTTCTTTGCCTTGATATCTCAGTCTTATAATTCTAGATCTCAGAGGTTTAACATCAAACTATTATATAGAGTTAACCCCTTGGAGCTTTTGGATCTATAAATCAGTCTGCAGCCAGGTTGTTCTAGAGATTGAATAGATATTATTAGGGCTTCATTAGTAAAATGGCAGCAATTTTGCTTGTTTCATAACTTCATAACCTTTGACCTTCTCTCCTCTGGTCTGTTTAACAGATACAGTCTCAGATCAGCTCAGCCCTCCAGGACTGTCAGCAGCAGAAACAGAAACTTTATATCTGTTGGGGAAAATATAGATTATATTTGCTTTGCATTCCCCTGCTTGATAGCAATGATACAGTAGAATCCAATTAGATTCTTGATTAATATGGGTTGTTGCTGTGTTGTTGTACGGAGTTTTTGTTCAATGTGCCCCTTTTTTAAATTTGAGCCCCTGCCCCTCCATAGGTCTCTGCACGGCCCTGCTACTGTCATTAAAAATGATCACTTGTCAGTAATAAATAATCAACTTACATACAGTTATTTTAACAACATTACTCCATGGTGTAAAGGAAAACCCTCTATTTCCTCTGCAGCTGTATTTTCCACTGTGGTACTCAGTAGCAGATATGATGCTGTATTCACTGGATGATGGAAAGTTTCCATTGCTTGGTCTCCATTCATACGTCCACTCAGTTCCTCCATCATCCTGGATCTCACATCTCAGAGTGACTTTCTCTCCTTCATATATCTGAGACCAGTTGGGTTGCAGAATCAAACTGGGTTTATTGGGAGCTAAAGAAATAAATATCTGGTTAGCAGTTTACCACAACAGTCCAGAGTAAAATTTAAGTGTTAATTTAACACTTTCCCAGAGAGAAGCTACTTTCTAAAATCACTTAAAAAGTATCAATGTTTCTTCCAAACTGTCCAGCAGCTCCTTTAAGATTAGTTTTTGTTTTATTTAACAAGAACCTTTCAAAATAAAATGACATCAGCTTAACTTGTAGCAAAGCAGAAAGAAATTAAGAGTTTCAAACACTTACACAGCAAACATATTCATCCATAAAATGTTATATTAATAATTGCATTTTCACCAAATAGAGGCATATTCTGATCATTTGGGCAAATGTGTTTTTACTTAAGAAGCTAAATGTGTTAAACTGCAGCAGCTGCTTTTATGTTCATTTGTTTAAGCTATTTTAATGTTGCTTGCTTGATTATTGTAGGTCAAAAGTTAATAACTTACAGATAGTTAATGTGATGACATCACTCCACTGTGTTAAGAAATAGTCACTTGTTCCTTTGCAGCTATAATTTCCACTGTTAGCTGTGATGATCCTGGATGTTGGATTATAATTGAAATTGTTTTTTCTCCATTCATACGTCCACAGAGCTTCTTCCTGGATTTCACACTCCAGATAGACATTATCTTCTTCGTTCAGAGACCAACGTGGTCGCAGGATCACAGTCGGCTTAGAAACTGTTCACATAAAGAAATATCAGGTTTGGAAATTAATAGAAATAAATGAACCTGAACATATAAAATGATATGAAGAAGCACATATTTACTCTGCGCAAGTGTCAAAATATTTATAGTAAAGTAAATCATTTGTTAAACTGTGTAAATCAGAAACTTAACTGAAAATGTTAACAGTTTAAATACATCAGAATCCAATTGAAGATATATTTAACATAAAAATAGAAAAAACTTTCTATAGTCTGATGAACATATTTTACAGCAGGATGTTGTTAATTCTTAATATTTGAGATCAGATTAAATTATTTATAACATCTGATTACTTTGGTGGTTTCAGTGGAAATAAAAAAAAGTCAAATCATGAAACTGTAAATATTTCTCTGTCCTGTTGATTAATCATTATTCTATTTTAATAATTACATATTCTGAAAAACTAGGAAACAAATTTGAGTTTCAAAGATCAAGTGTTGTCATGGTGATGACCTGATAACTAAACTCACCAGTTTTCTGAATGGTGACCTCTTCACTGGTTTCTGATTCAAAAGATGAGTCTCCTCTTCTTCCTCTGCAGCTGAACTCTCCTCCCTCTGAGACTCTGATGGTTCCATCTGGTTCTGTGTTTCTGGAGGATCCAACTACAGAATAATATGTATATGTGTACCTGAACTCCCAGCCAGTAGATCCTTCAACAGAGCAGTTCAGTGTAACACTGCCCCCTGCTGTATGATTCTTGTCTCTGCCTTCAGGGTGGCTCTGGGTTTATCAGCTGTTGAGTTTGAAAATCAGAACAATATTTAAAAAAAATAGAATATGAATTTTTTATTATTTCTGGAATCATTTTGTTCTAATAAAAATATATACACCAAAATATAACATGTACTTTTTCAAACTGAGAAATATAAACTCTGCAGGAGCCTAAAAAACTAGATTTTCCATCATGTTTTTTATCAACAAGAGCTGGAGGAAATTTATTTGTTCCAAAAATCATTTTGGTGAAATTCCACATCTGACCTGACAATTCAAACTCAAGTCCAGTTAGATTATTTCAGCAACATCACACACAGATTGGTTGTAGCTTATTTAACACAGTTTATACAAAAAGTCTGAGTCTAATGTCTAATGTAGCCAAGATGTTCTTTACTAATATGAAGCGATCAATCAGTCAATGAATTGTGAGAACCAAGTTTTGACAAACAAACCTCCATATTTAAATGATCCACAGCTCCAAGGCAGAACATTAAAAATGTTGTTGCATTAGTAAATATTTTCATAAAATATTTTACTCCACAAAATTTTGCATCTGCGTCACTAAACCTCTAATCTCTCTCTGAAATAATCCAGTTCCTCTTTAAGCTTCCTGTTTATGAAACTTTATGGATGGAAAATAGTTTTTCTTCTTTATATAACTTTCACAAAAGTCACAGTTTAGCCTGCAGTCAGTTCTTTCTGTGAAATGGAGATATTATTGAGTTCTGTTCATTTTATAGAGATCAGGGAACTAAAGACACTTTCAGGATGAATGGAGGTCAGTCTGACTCACATGACACTGTCAGTCTGATGGCTTCACTCCATCCTGTAAACTCGTAGCCTCTTCTACCCTTACAGCTGTATTCTCCACTGTCAGCCTTAGTAGCTGAGATGATCATATATTCACTGGATGATGAAAAGTTTCTATTGGTTGTTTTCCATTCATATGTCCACTCAGTTCCTCCATCATCCTGGATCTCACATCTCAGAGTGACTTTCTCTCCTTCGTATATCAGAGATCGGTTTGGTTGTGAAGTGACTGAAACTCTGTTGGAAACTACAGGAAGAAACATGATTAGAAAAACAAAGAGTCTGAAAACTAAACAATTAATTATACCGTGTAGCATCTGTAATAATAATGTCAATCTAAGAATTTTTCCTCTGATGTGTCATTTAACATATATTTTATGTCATAAATTTTATTAAACTGTATCAATAAAATGTCATTAAAATGTCTTGGAAGAATGTAAATCTCAATGTGCACCACAACATCTCACAAAAACATAAATAAATATAAAGAAATAGAGTTAATTTGTTTTTTTCTCATATTTCTGCACATTTTGTCAGCAAAACCTTAAACAAAGTGATTCAATTCAGCTGAATGAATATTAATAATTGAACAAATTATGAATCTTAACTCATATTTACATTTAGAACAAGATATTATTTCTCTAAATGTGACAGAGTAACAAACTTCCTTTAGTGATCATTTCAAAATGAATTTTTTGTCAGAAAGTTTACAATGTTTTCTTCCCAGATAAATTTATAAACTCACCTCTCTTATAAATGGTGACTTCATCACTCATAGTTGTCACAAAGTTTGTCTCTGTCATGGATCCTCTGCAGATGTAAATTCCTCCTTCTGTGATGCTGAAAACTACATCTGATCGAGGAGAAACTCTGGTATAATAGAAGAATGAAGATCTTCTGAAGAGCTCAAATGTTAAATCAGCAGGTTTGTCCACAGAACAGGTTAATGTCACACTGCCCCCTGGTGGTATGGTAGATTTGTCTGCTTTCAAAGTTGTCTTGATTTCTGCAGGTTAGAAAACAGCAACAACCATCATTGCATAGATTAGGATTCATTTGCAACAATGTGAATCCTTTCTCATCAAATCATAAATGAGACTTCAGCAAGTTAGATTATTAGTGTATTTAATCTCTGCTCTCAAAGTTGCCAGATTATAGAAACATAAAAACAAATGCTGTCAGTGATTTTCTGAGCATATCAATCAAAATAAAAGCCATTATAAATATACTCTTATAAATCACAGAACAACAATCAGTCATTTACCACTGTGAATCTTATTTGAAAAATGCTTAGAATTTGCAAAACAAATGTTTCTTTGGACTTTCAAGGTGTCATAGTATCTTAAAATTTTTAATTTAAACATTTACCTGAAAAATGTTTGACATCTTACAAACATAAAACCTCTCACTTTGTGTTGCATGTTGGTGGAGATGAAGAGGAGCTGGGAGGTTTGTCAGATTAATAGGACCTTTTGAAAATAATCTTTTAGGAGTTTTTAAACATACTAGAAAACAAAAATATGTTAAAACATATGTAATCTAATTAATCTATATAATGTCTTTCACTTGGTGATGAAACTGCTGACAAAGGAACTTTTCAGTCATTTTCTAATTTATGGAATCAGCCTGTATTTGCTGAATTTTTGCCTACAGTAGAAAACAGTTTCACAATTCAGTAATATTTTTGGTGAACAATTATCACATAGTTGCCTTTTATTGTCTGATTTATCAAGTGATAAAAACACCAACAACATGAGATTCTGTAACAATCAAAATGTTATTAAACTTTTCAAAATCAGAATAAGTAACTTCAGTCTAAACCAAATAAATCAAACTTTGTATTTTTCAACTATGTGATTCTGACTCCACAGCTGTCCCTCAGTAGGTTGGCTAAACCTTTTGTCCTGCTGACTTACACATAGCAGATGAGATATGATGTGTCTTTAATAGAGCAAATATTAAAGATGCAAAACCTGTTTTGGGTTTGGTTGGGGAAGTTGGTGAGTAGAGTGACCATCGATGTTACTGGATTCCATAAAATGTGGCTTAAAGCTGAGATGCTGATGTTTGGATATGTAAAATATATATTATCTCTGCTAATAAATCTATAGTTTGGTTTCTGTCAGTTCTAAAAAAGAGAGAGAAAAAAGCAAATTTCTCTTCATAAAGGCCCATAATTTAACTTGACTTAATATGAGCCATGATTTAAAATGTTACAAATTGTGGCTCCAATATACTTTATGAAATATTTCGTCCTATTTGATGACAAACCGCAAAACTATTTCCTACACAAAAAAGGATGTAGAAACATCTAACAGGACATTCTGTCCGTTGCAGATTTATGTTTTTGAATTTTCATTTTGCATCATTAGGAAGTGATGCCTGAAAATTAATGGTGGTTGATTAGCTAACTGCATTTCTGATTATCTGTCAGAAAATCTATGTTTGTATTAACTGAAATAAAATACTCCAAACTACGCAGCAAGAGTACATGTTAAGGTGATAAAAGTTAAGCTAGCATAACTAACCTACTCTCCACTTTCTAAGTAAAGCTTTTTACTGACCTGTGAAATGTTTTCCCTTTGGATCTTATTATCTTGCTGTCTTAGTGTCGACAATTAATATCAAAACTTTGCGTCCCTTTCTCAGATTATTTGATTGATTGTTTCATTTCCCCGACCACCGATATTCCTGACTCAATGCAAAGCAACAGCGGATGTGGAGCTCAGTAAGTCACATGATGTCCAATCCACCAGATCACTGAGCGACTTGCCATTTACATTTTACAAAGGCATTTAAAAAATCATTTCCTGCTGTTAATGTTTTGGATACAACGTGCAGCTGCTGCATAAACTACATAAACCAGTAAGATGTTTCCCCATCTTAAAAAGAGTTGCATTTAAAAAACTGTGACCGGTTCTTATTCTATTCATAATTATCTCCTCCCTCCTGTTTATTCCTCTAATCCTTACTACATCAATTGTATTTTGTATCCTATATAAAGGCCTTCCATTTATTTCATTATCCCACCTAATTTTCCATATCTTCTTACTTTCTCTCCAAACTATACTTTTGCCTTCAGATTTAGATAACTTTATTGGCATATCAATATCTTCTTTTTTAACAGCCTCCTTAGCCAACCTATCTGCTCTTTCATTACCCAAAATACCCAGATGAGCAGGAGTCCAAAATAATATTACATTTTGTATTTTGTTCACAAATTCTGTGATGAACAGCCATAATCTCAAATAATATATTTTGATGATTATTTGTACTTCCTTTTTCAATACTCAACAATGCAGATAATGAATCGCTACAAACTATTATTTTATTTATATTAGTATCCTCCACCCATTCTAAAGCTAATAATATAGCACATAATTCGACTGCATATATACTGAGATAATTAGATGATCTTTTTGAAATATTACTCTTTAATTCAGGAATCACTACTGCTACACCAGTCACTTCATTTTTGGGGTTTTTCGAACCATCAGTATAAATTTGCAAATAATCATTATATTTATTCTGTATTTGATTATAAAATTCTTGGTAGGTATCTGTTATGTTTCTTTCCTTAATATTTGATAATGATTTGTCTATATTAAAATATTTCCATGTCCATGTAGGTCTCAAAGGCCACAACACTGTTGAACTAAATTCTTTGTTATATACATGAAATGATTTTTGCTCTGTCATCCCCAACCAGTGATGGCATAGTTACTTTGAAAAAGTAGCTTTAATCAGATTACTGATTACTCCTTGAAAAAGTAACTTAGTTAAATTACTGACTACTTGATTTGGAAAGTAACTAAGTTACATTAAAGGTAACTTTTAGTTACTTTCAGCAGCTGCTAACAACAACGCTGTGAAAATTACATGGATCTTTGCCAATACTTAATTGTAAGCTATTTTATAACGGTAACATCAACAATGTGTCTCCACTTATAAGGTTGAACTGAAGGGGAGATTTTTTAATGGTTACAGTACAAAAAAAATGTTAGTAATTTGTGCATGTTTTTGTGTGGTCCACTATTGTCTGGAAAACTCTAAGAAGGATTTTAACCCCCCAGCCTCCAGGTTGTGCGTTACGCCCTGCGTTTGGTGTCAGAGCGCAGAGCTCTTCCTGCGGCTCCACAGTTCAGATGGCTGCTGCACAGATTTGTGACACTTATCTTAATATTAATAATTATATTGGCGTTTAGTTGCACAACTTTACGGACTCGTTCATTCATGGCTGTTTTCACGTTTATTGCTCTGTTCAGATTAGTCTCGATGTTTCCAATGGTCTGGATAGCTCAACGTAATTGACAGGTAATATATTAACTTGACATTAACAAAGACACAGCGGGACAGATCATCCGGGAAATGATGCAATAAAAGTCACCATTTTCTTTTTTTCCTCTTCTATTTTCTTTTGACCATTTCCATAACCTTTTGAATTACTTGTTTTTCTCCTGTCAAAGATTTTTCATTTTGTTTCTCTTTTCAACCATTTTACATATGTTACTTTCTGCATAACCTTTGTTTTCTGTATAATTGTTTGATGTTTTATCACTTCACATCCCAAAAAGCAACACTATGCTCTCCTCCACAACTACAGCACTTTGGTTTTACTCCAGTTCCACATTTTCCATATCCATGGTCTCCAGAACATTGAGCACATCTCCTTTTTCCTTTACACAGTTTTGCAACATGGCCAAATTCCTGACAATTGAAACATCTTAATGGTTTAGGCACAAATTCCCTGACACTAAATCTTATCAAACCAAAGAAAACCTCCTTTGGCACTTCTTTTGTTTCAAACTCCACCAACACAGTTTCTGTCTCAACTTTCTCTGGACCCCTTGTCAGCCTTCGTGCTCCTTTTACTTCCAAATTTCTTTCTTTTAAAGTCCCAACTAAATCTTTCATATTTACACTTAAAGGCACTCCTGTGATAATTCCTTTACTTTCATTATTTCTTTTATCACCCCTTCTCCTATAATATTCATAATTGGATTTTTTAATTATTCTGCTCTTTCCTCAATGCCTTCACTATCAGTGCCTTCTGTACTTTCCTCACTTCACTTTTTCCTCTTTCTTTCAGCGGCTCGCTGCTTCTTACCATCCTTCCCCACCTTTTCCTTCATTTTGACCACCCATCTCTTCCTCGTCACTACAGTCCAAACTATTCCAGTCACTTCTTTCTAAATCCATCACTGCCATGTTCTGATTTAAGTCCAAGCTAACAGCTGCTTTTGCCTGGTTGCCTTGACTAGCCGGAGCTCTCTTTCCTTGTTCGCCGTCTACACTCCACATACTCATCATCCCAGCTCATAAATCTACTTGTTTTGTCTTTGAAATTATAAATTGACACTCCAGGTCAGTCTTCAGAGTCGGCAAATAGACACAAAGAGGAACAAGTTGTTCTGCACAACCATAGGTTTCAAAATTAGTTTTCTTTTTGCTCAGCTTCCTCTCATCTACTGTACATCATAACATGTCAATATAATATATTCCAGTGATACAAGAGCAAACGTTCCCTCAAATAGGGACCATTTGCTATAAAACCAAGAATTGTGATACTTAAGTGCCGATTACTGCAGTGTTTGTTCCTTTACTTGCAAAATTAGGCTAAACGTCGGTACAAAACAAAAATAAATGCATTGGAAAAACACCATATTTCTTCCTTTAAGTTAAATCCAAAACAACTTACTTACCATCAGCACGTCCATGAAGCAAAGAACTGAGCACTGCAATAAAGATCAAGGTTTGGTCAGACATAATCCAGCTGGTTAAGAATAAAAATCACAATGTGATTACCGTATTTTCCGCACTATAAGGCGCACCTAAAAACCTTCAATTTTCTCAAAAGCAGACAGTGCGCCTTATAATCCGGTGCGCCTTATATATGGACCAATATTGAGCCACAACAGGTCTCGCAACTACGGTAAGCAGCCGCCGACTTCATTTTCCCCAGTAGAAGAAGAAACGCAAGGTGCACGCTGGGATTTGTGTAAAGACCCCAAAATGGCTCTTATTAAGAGACACGCTTACGATGCAGAGTTTAAGCTCAAGGCGATCAGTCACGCAGTAGAACATGGGAATAGAGCAGCAGAGAGAGAATTTAACATGAACGAATCAATGGTGCAGAAGTGGAGGAAGCAGCAGCTGTTCATTTTCAGAACGCTGGTTTGTAATCTATTAATAAAGTTTGACTGACCTATCTGACTATTTTGTTGACATTCCCTTTAGCGCAGTTCCATCTAATGGATGCATAACGTAACCCCAGCTTCTATGGTAGCGTCTATTCTATGCGCCTTATAGTGCGGAAAATACGGTGTATTCATTTTAGATGAAGATTAAAAAAAAAAGACTGTATAAAAATAATAAAGACATAAATATCACATTATGTCCAATGTTTGTAAAAACAAGAGACCAAAGCCGCTTGAATTGCAATGCTGATTACAAAATGAGGAAAAAGACTCGAGTCTTCTCTTTTCAACACTATTAGATCGTAACAGAGATACACGGCCACATGTTATCATGAAGAAATATTTTCCTTAAACTCTGAGCAGAAAGTCAGTGATGTACTTACAGAAAAAGCCCAGCATGCAGAGCAGAGCAGGTTTCATCCTGGCATCCAGAACGGCTGCACAGCTCAACTGAAAGGCGTCTACTTGGTTTGAATTGTGTTCATATAAAAGGAGAAGTTAAGTCTAAAATATATATGACATCAATAAGTTTCATGCGTCTTCCTCTTACAATCCCCTCTCTGTGTTTCCTTCCCTTTCATACTAACTTCACACCACAGCAGCCACTGAGGCTGCAGCACTTGATGCTGGTTTGTATTTCCTGTCCGTTGCAGAGATATTTTCATCTTATGCACAACATTCTGTTCAGGCTAGCAAAAAAATATACAAATAAACAAAAAACACTAAATTTGAAAGCATGTTGCTATACAGAGTTGCTATATAATAGTTTGCAAAAAACAATTTGCTCATTCTCATTTTAAACATTCTCCTGTTTTGATGTGTGAACTTTACACACAGAGAGAGAAATATTAAAACAGTAACTTTGACTTTCTGCCACTGACTGACCTTCATCTGCTGAGCACCATCCTGTCTAGTTTTACCCTCTGGTCTGTTATAGGCTGCAGGTCACCACCACCAGAACAGAACAGCCTCATAAATAACATTTGCTCAATGAACAATGATAGATTGCTGTACAGATACTGTGCATACTTGTGGATTTTTTGAGGAAGTTGTGAGAGAAACTATCTCATACAGAAACATTTCTGGGTAAAACTTAAACTCAGGGTCATTTTGCTGCTCAGAAACAATTCTAAGAACGATGGGGGAACATGCATCTTACAGAGCATCACCATGGAAACTTATCAGCATATTTCTAATCACATTTTGTGTGGGTGTGTTTGTGTGTAGGAACGGAAGTGGACGTAAGTGTTAAAATGGCGGTCATATCAGATAATCAGTTGTACGTGTTTCCTGGAACAAGGTCTGTGAATAAAAGATGGCTGATCTGGTGTATAACATGTAGGACCATGTGTTAAAACGCCATTTTAGCTTTAAGACATGAGGTGCAAAGGATTATGGGATGAGTCGGGCATTTGAATGTCTTTAGGTGTCGTCCTGGGTCAAGAAATAAAGAGCATGATAATTTATGTCACTTGTTGTTGCGCAACACCCCCCCCCCTCCTTTCTGTCTCTACTCTCTCACTCTCTGCTTCCTCTTCTGAGAGGGGAGATGTGCTACCAGCTCTCCATCTAACGGGTTAATTGAGTTTCCTAAATCTGCCGGGATTTACCCTGTCCAGAACTGAAGTAAACTCTGTTTAAGCTGGTTTCGAGAAACGATTCGCCTGGTTTCTGACGGCCAACATCCAGGTGTCCCACCCTTCTTCCCCCTGTGAATTAGCCAGACTGAGCAGCCTACAGCCAACTAGTTTCACAGAGCACACCTGTTAACGGTCGCTCGTTCTCTATTTTACAACTTGCATTTGTTATTGAACCAGGTAGGTTTTAGTGACTCGGGCGAGTCCCAAGGATGACGTTTTAAATTTGGGCTACCAGCAACCTAAAAACATTTTAAACTTTTTCCTCTCCAGAATCAAACATCACAGCTATTTTACAACCATCAAAGAACTTTAAGGTGACTCATTAACTGAATGTCCACAACATCTTTTAGATTTTCTTTATGCTAAATATTTTATTAGTAAGGCATTTTTGCAAGGGTCAGTACAGCTTAATTCAGTAGCAGAAATAATCAAATAAGTAAAATCAATCATCTAGTCTGTCTTTCCCTACTGCTGATACTAAGAACTAAAAAAAAGAGAACCTTTGAGAGAGACGGACGGAGTTTGGTGTTTCGAACCCCAGACCTGGCCTGATGATGAAGAAGGTGTTGCAGCAGGAGGAAGACGCCGATCGATGAAGGCCAGGATCTCCGCAGGTCTGATGATGAAGAAGGTGTTGCAGCAGGAGGAAGACGCCGATCGATGAAGGCCAGGATCTCCGCAGGTCTGATGATGAAGAAGGTGTTGCAGCAGGAGGAAGACGCCGATCGATGAAGGCAGGGATCTCTGTAGGTCTGATGAGCCTCCTCTCCGCATGGATGGTGAGGTCACACAGGACTTGGTGCTGGCAGGAAGGAAGGCACCAGTTCTTCTTCTTTGTCTTTGCCTTTGTCTTCATCTTTGTCTTTGGGGTCTGAACCCAGCCGATGAGAGAAGTGCGATTTGAAGCCACAGGTTGTGGGGCTGACGGGTTGGTCCCCATGGCCGGACAGTCTTCGGCTCCGTGGCCCCGGCTCTTCTTCAGCTGCAGAGTTCTTTGTCCATCTCGATCTTGGCTCGAAGCTGCCCGGAGGATCCAACGAACGGTTCCTCTTTTGCACTCACCTTTTATAGGGTTTCTTTGGCTAGCACTGTTGCTGGGCTTGTTTCATTGGCTGACTGCTCAGATGATTTCATATCCATCACTGTCTTACAGACATTATGTCCTGATGTCTGTGCTAATGTCTCAGGGTTGCTCAACCTCCTATGTCCATTGCCTGCACAACCTTTCACCTACTCTCTAAATAAGGCGTTGATCATCTCTGCTCTCCTGTTAGTTCCTTGCCTTTCACCTTTCACCTACTCTCTACCTCCAACATATCAGTGATGTTTAATTGCAGTTACACCTTTTACACCATTTCAAGTTCAATGTCAAAATCACATTTATATCACATTTATTTTCTTTAGCTTCTCTGATCTAGCATTCATTTATAATTTTATAACCATAACTTATATCACATTTATTTTCTTCAGCTTCTCTGATTTATCATTCATTTATGATTTTATAACCATAACTTATTAATTATACTTATTATAATCTTAATGTGAGTTATTACAGATGTTTTTCTGAAAAGAAACCAAGAATAATACATGATTCTAATTATTTGATGCCAAAGTTACAGTTACTTGTTTTTCTTGTAACTGTTCCCACAAATGTTCGTGTAAATATTATTACAAGTAAACCAATATTAATATAAGTATTTTACTTTGAATCTTATCAAATTACCCAAAATGTTTTAGATTTCATTCTTTAAAACTTTCATGATTTAAAATAAGAAATAGTCTCAGCTATTTTTTATAAATCTGCAGGCTGGAACTTACTTCCTCTTTTTCCAGGAAACCTGCTTTTCTTGCTTCATGACTCTCTCTGACTGACTATGATTTCTTATGATTAAATAGAGAAAAGTAGAATTAAAGCAAAGTTTGCATGAGACAAAAACAACACACACAACCAGATTTATTTTATTGACACTTAAGTCTACTGTTGGGCCTAGATATCACTTGAGTGATTCATTTTAAAGATAACTTTATTTATTATTACTGTTAAACTAACTTTATTGACACTTAAGTCCAGGGGCGCAACTCCATATTTTTGAGGTGGATGCAAACATATCTTCGGCGCACCCCCCATATATCGAATGATGACTGAGGCCTGCTCTTGCTTTGAAATATCAGGTGTGCAGTCCAGTTCCACTGCAAAGTACTTAGAGGACTTGATCTTGGCAGATATTTTACTCAAAACACACTCTGATACTGAATCTAAAAATTCATTCTGAGTGCACCATGTCAGATATCCAGTGGTTTGTTTGGAGGCAGCCTTTCTAAGATGCTCTGCCAATGTTACATCATATCGTGCTATGAGCTCAAGGATTCCCAGAAAATTTCCATTTTTAGGATTTCCTAACTGAGAATTTTTCCCCCTTAGTGGCAAGTTTCTCTCTACAAGGAAAAGTATGCAGTCGATAACTCTAGTCAACACACTTCTCCAGTGTGCTTTTTCAGCTGCCATGGTTTTCTGCAGTTCACTATCAATAGTTTTACCTAGGCGTAAGCGAGATGCCATTTCTTTCCACGTCAGATAAGCATTTATGTGAGAACTACTGGTTTCATGGTGCTTCAGTGTTTTTGAAAGACATCGCCAGTTATTATACCCCTCCACAAGGCATGTGTCAAGAACTTTAGCTTCACCAAAAAGCTTACATGCAAAACAATAGACTCTGTTAGTATTTTTAGAATACAGTAACCAATCTCGTTCAACTTTCTCTCCATTAGACAGTAAACGAAAACAGTATGCTTTGGAAAAACACTTCTTATTCTTCTCTGATCCTGGATATGGACCATCAGAAACTTTCTGTGGGCCATTTACAACCATGTACTGCCTAAATGTGTCCCCCATTTTGTGTGGTAAAGGCCATTCAGATGGTTCTTCTGAATAAAGCCTTGTCTCGGCTCTCTCCTCTGCAGCTCTGTGCTTCTCTCTCTCTTCATCATCTAGTCCTCTCTGCTCTTCCTCACCCTCATCTGCACCTTTCTGTTTCTCATTCTCCTTTCTCGTGGTTGACTCACCATGACTGCCTGCACTAATTTCCCCAAAAAAAGAACACAATCAAAGATGGTCATCAGAAACTCAAACCATCATGGTATATAGGTTTTTGTTGCTTTCCTAATGCCTACCTGTTCTCATCACTTGTCTCCTCTATCACTGACCTCATGTCTGTCTCCTTCATCCCTTGTCTGTGGTGTTCTCCACTAAGTCATGTGGTCAAAAAAGCATTATTAGTTGTAAAAATTACAGATCTTACCGTTTTTAAAAATAATGTTTAAAAATTTGTGCTTGAGATGGACTAGTTGCTCCCTCACTTCCACCTGCATTAGACCAACCTGTTGCCTTCCCCTGTCTGTCCTGATTCTTCCTCTTTCATCATCTTCTCTTCTTTCTCTCCACCATCACAGCTGAATGACATACATTTTGTGTTAAATAGGCTTAAAAAATACAGCAGTCAAACTACAATAGAAATTAAAGTTTAATTTAAATCATCTCCTTGTTGGATGACAGTTACTGATTGGACATTACATCTGATCTGACTTATCAGATACATCACAACACCACTGTAGTGGTATTGAATAAGACATTTAAACTCAAGTGTCCCCCTGCCAAAAAGGTTGGTAAAATAGGTCACCAACCTTTTTGAGTTTAAGGGCTTTAGTGACTCTGATGACTAATTTGTCTGATACACACATGAACTTGAACAACTCATCTTTAATTAAAGAATCCATAATACATATGAGTGAAAAAAATGCACCCAGGAGGGCTAAGTGTTGGACCATAGCTGGGCACTGCCGCCACAGCAGCTTTAGCTTTCCTGTGTTAATATTTCCTGAGTTTTATTTCGGTCATTCTTACTTAGTGCGCGGTTATGTGTCTGTGACAGGTTTATGTATCAGATATTAATAGAAATACAAAACAAATCGCGTCCCTTAATGGTTTAATAGGGGAGGCAACTTTTAACAGCCAAATATGGGACGATTCCGTATTAGGCTAGCTGCTAGCTTTAGCTAACTTTATTATTTACAACCCTCCTGTCCTGCTAATACACTGACGGTACTTACCTACTATCTTTCAACCACATTGAAAGGCTTTTTTTCATCCCGCCAACATCTTTATCCTTCTCCCTTTTCCTTTTTCTGTTTTGCGCCCCGGACAGCTTTTTTTTCTGCCGCTCCATTTTGTCAAGTGCACTACGAGTGGTAGTCTAAAATAAAAAAAAAAAAAAAACGCGCCTGCGTACTCTTAGGGGCGCGTGCACAGCCACCTGTATGGGAAGGGAGAGCGACAGGAGGGGAGGTGAAGGAGCAGAGGGGCGCCTAATCAGTGCTGTTCCCCTGTTATTGATCATTTCATTCTGTTAATTATAGAAAATGCCAACAAGAAAAAAACATTTTTCGAGACGGGGTTTTGGCGCCCCCTCTAGTGCAGCGCCCCTATGCGTTGCATACCCTGCATACCCACTTTTTGCGCCACTGCTTAAGTCTACTGTTGGGCCTTGATGTCACTTGAGTGATTCATTTTAAAGATAACTTTATTTATTATTACTGTTAAACTAAAATCTCCAGCATGGGGAAGTGGGATGAGCTCGGATTTTCTTGACACACTCATGTTAGAGATTTAACAAAATATCATGCAACACTCTGTGGTTAATGTGTCAGGTAAAGGTAAATGAACATTTTATAAAATATATGGACGTTATATTCAGGATGTATCCATCAGTCCATCTATTTTAATGCTAAAGCTTAGTGACGGTCAGTGTGGAGCTGATGAGGCCTGATTAGTCTGGACAGAGTCAGATGGTCACAGCTTTGGTTATTTAATACCTGATTCACTAGTCAACAAGGTGAGATCTATGGTGTGTTTTAGTGCTCATTTTATCAATTATATTCACAAACGTTAAAGAGTCAGAGGGAAATGTAGACGACACAATGACCCACGTTCAGTCAAGGAAAGATTATTCATCATCAGTAGCATTTTTAAGGGACCACATTTTTTCTCCTTAAAAATATATGTTGAAAAAAATTTAAGAATTCCCACTATAAGACAAAAGTATCACATGATAATAAAGCAGAGGCTGTATATAAAACCCTCTATAGTGGACAGTTAGAATGAAGTAATTTGTTTTAGGCTGTAAATCCAAACTGCAGTTCACACTATTGACCACAAGATGGCACCAAAGAGGACTGTGTTGAAAAGCTTTGAGTAATAAAACATTATTTTAAAACCAGTAAGCTTCATTTGACCATCACTATTGATCTCATCCTTCGCATTGGTTAGTTTTTGTCACCAGTCTGACAGATTTTCCACTTGTTACCATGGCAACCTTCTCTGTCCAGTGCATGTCCACACTGGTCTTGTTTATGTTCTAGAAATAATCTGGTCATGTCTTAAGAGTTCATCTTTAGTTAAACATGGCCAAAGTTTTAGAACAGTTCATCCAATTTCAGAATCAAAATGTTGTAATTTTGCTATTGATGCCCAACGTGAGTCAAAGAGCAAATGAACAAATTATTGCAAGTTCATGTCCCACAAACTCTCCAGTACTACAGCTCCACACAGAGGATAATAGGTTGAACTGCTTTTAATAAAATAAATTGACATTTCTAATGTAGTTAGTGTCTTTATATTTTGTTTTTTTGCTGCTGAGGCCTTGAACTTAAATACAGCATTGAAACAAACTCACTTGTTACATTTCCTTTTTCTACTTAAAGAGACAAAGTAACAAGAATGATCTTATGCACCATTTTCAGATCGGTGCATAATCTGAAAATTATGCACCGCTTTTTTGTGAAGTCAGATCTTCACAACAAAGCTAAACTCTTAATATAGTGGAAAATATGTTTGTTTTCATTGTGAGACATTTAAGGTTATATTTTATATGTAGCACTATGAGAAGTGAGTTGGAAGGTTTTTAGCTTTAGGGTTTCACAAAAGAAAGCATGAATAAATTTAAGTCCAATCACATTTGCTAGAGTTAAACGTGGGCCTGTTACAATTAAAGGGGCAGTATAATGTGCTTTCAAGTCACATAGTACAATTTTATAGTACAATCAATGAACTATGTTAACTAACTTGACTTAAAAGAAATTTGACTTTATAATTTATTGCCTTGAAATTGGGGCTTTGTCTCTTTAAAAACTCCTGCTCTTTCTGAAACTTTGTCTTCAGGAAGTCATCATAACATCGCTCCTCTATTAACCTAATAAAGTTTTTACCAGCGTTGCACTGAGAAGCAGCTTGTATAATGCAGAAGCACATCTCTACTGGATGTTTGCTAATTGCTGCTGGCTAGTGTGTAAGAGCTGAGTGGAGGAATGAATGGAGAGGGCTGATCTGTGAGGCGAGAGCTCTGAAGCTTGGACTACCCCTTGAGGAACTTCATCCTCAAGGTGGCGCTAGCTCCACCCAGGCCTTTTTGCACAGTTGAATGGTTGCCATGGAAAATTAAAGGATTTCTCAAACATGCATGAAAGAATCAAAATAACACTCCAGTTAAGTTTTTGATGAGTAAATGACATTATAACATGATGTAAATCTCAAAATAGTCAATATCACATAAAACTGTCTCTTCATGTGACGTCCTGCTTGAGAACAGGCAGTTTTCAGATCTGGGTGTATCTACACAAAATCAACTTAGGTGTGTTAAACCACAGTTATGTTTGTTTTTCTTTTCCCTTATCGGTTTGTTATTATCAAACAGTTAAATAAGAGAAACATGCAAAATAATAGTCAATGAGGAAGGGAGCAAACACTTTTTCATACCACTGCGTTTCCTCTGTCGTGGTTCACCTGACGTCCACTCTCCACCATCGTTCATCCTGGAAACAACACAGAATACACAATCAGTAAGAACCACTGATCATCTTCCTCACCTGCAATATGTATCAACAATTAACTCACCTTTCTTCATGGTGTGGCCCTGGCTTGATGCTCCCATTGACGGCCATTCATCTTCCTGAACAATTACTATGTTCAGTAAATAGTTTCATCTTCCCTTTCTGATTGTCTGTTTACTAAAAAACCCAACACCATCATGGCATATTCAACCTGAAGAGACATTAGGATGTCTTAACTTTTCCTTTTATGAATGTTTTCTTTCATCAGTGGTTACATTTACAAATAATTGCAAGAACAGGAAGGATAATTTAAAATTACTTGATATAACTCAAACTGGTATTTTCCAGAAATTTGAACTGAAAACACCTTTGTGATTCAAAATATTCTTTGCTGCCACCAAGTGGTGGGAAATAAAACACAACACATTTACTGCCCCATCAGCACAAATGGGAAGTGACGTTCTGATCAGTAATAGTTCCTTCATCTGTAGTAGAACGATATTATTGGACGTTAAATGAGTTTTTGATGTGGTTGGAGCAAACTTGTAGTCAGACATACTCCACATGTTCTAGCAGATATTAGCAATTTAAATTATTTTAAAATAAATGTTACTTACAAAACTGATTACAAAAATGTCCATCTTCCCATTCCCAGTGTTGGTAATTGTCTGTTTGCCAAAAACCCAAAACTACATGGACATTTTTACCCTAAAGTGACCTTAGATTGTCTTAAGTTCACTTTTTATGAATAGTTTATGTTATCAGTGGCTACATTTATAAATAATGGAAGAA
Source organism: Xiphophorus maculatus (assembly GCF_002775205.1). Classification (NCBI taxonomy): domain Eukaryota; kingdom Metazoa; phylum Chordata; class Actinopteri; order Cyprinodontiformes; family Poeciliidae; genus Xiphophorus; species Xiphophorus maculatus. The sequence continues at coordinate 8,750,615 of NC_036456.1, forward strand.
GAGAAAGGCAGCAGTCTAAAAATACTAACAGAATCACATCAGCAGTACCTTAAAGTTGAAACACTTCCATTCAGCATGACGAATAATGTGTAGGATTTGTTTTTATTAAATTTCACAGATCTAACAGAAAATATATGTAAAAGACAGCTTTCTACTAAAACAAAAGGAGGCATATCTGATATTTGGAAAATATTTTTATTCACAGGATTGTAATAAAAGCATACAAAGATATGGGATTACACAAGATAACAGCTTTTATCTGATGCAGTATGCTGAAGAACAGGGCTGACCCAAGCCACCATGGGGCTGGAAGCAAAATTTGGTTTTGGAGCCCTGCTTTGTTTCTGCTAATGTGGATTGATCCAATCAATAGTCAGATGATTAGATCATTCGCACACCTGCTATAAATTTATTAAATCTCTGACTGCGCATTTTAAATTGTATCCTATATGCTAGTGGTAGTAAAAGTAACAAAATGTACTATGTATTGGATTTAAGAGGGAATACACACACAGATATTGAAATACTAATAATTCCAATAGCTAGATATTAAATTTATATTAGGTGAGTTTTTCTCGCCTGTGAATGTGGATCAGTACTGGGCTGATTCTGTGCCTTTAAATAATTTTAACAGCTCCTGGAGAAGATTCTCATACTTAAGCAGTTGATGTAAAAATAATGTTGGTTTTAGCCACATAAAATATCATGTGCAGCAGCAAACAATACATCACCAACTACAGCTAAGATTAGCTCATTGATAGATCAATGCAGTAGCCATGTAGTCTGATGTAAAAGCATTTTGCTAGACAAAGTCAAACTTTGGGAAGTTTTAATTATTGTTATCAAATGTTAAACACATGTTTATAAGCCAACAAAAAGGCCAACAACTCATAAGTATATAAGGCCAACAACGACAATAAACTCATTTAAAGTTAAAGCTCAGTTTCACACAAGTGCAAAGATGCTAGCATAAATGTTTAGCTGTTAAATTTTCCATTAGTAGCTCCACTAATATTTTTGATAAACATTACATTACCAAGAAACATAAAAACATACCTTTATCTCGGCTTTTTTCTATTCTTCCTCTTTCTTTTCTTTGTCCCTGAAAGCTAAGTCTTTTTTGCGCCATTGTTTTGCTAACTTATCTTCCACTGGTTCACTGCACATTACAGGCAGCTCATATTACCGGTGAAGCTTGACCCACTGTGGCCATTTTTATTTTTTTGAAAATCACAACTTTATAAGGAAATTGTGTGTTTTTGTTAATGTAATCACATAGAAATCATTAATAAAAAAAATGAATGACTTCCACTTACAGGGCCCCCTAACAGCCCCGGGCCCTAAGCAGACAATCAGCTTGCGTTGCCTTTGCCTTGGACCAGCCCTGATGGAGAACCAACCATCACATTCCTCTTTCCTGTCAATTGAGAAATAATTTGAGTCACATATTAATCAGCATCAAAAATTATATAAAAGCCTCTGATAGTTGAACATTTTCAAAGATAAAATCATATGTTTGATTCTAATTCAGTGTGACGATCCCCTCCCGTCCAGTAGGTGTCTCTAGTCCGCTATTTGTTTGTTTTTGTTCTTTTCAGGAAGTGGGTAGAGGGGCTGTTAATTGAATGCACTCAGTGGCTGATAAATACTGACATCCAGTCAGTCACCGGGTCTGCTTGATTTGGCCTCCGGACCAGACCGGAACAAGCAGCATTGGTTCACGCTTCTCTCTGACTGGCTGAGCAGTTCTAACAGCGCATATTTTGGATAAAATAAATTATTGTTTCTATGGATCCGCTCGTCTGTCTCCCATTTTTGTCATCGCCTACGAGTGGGGAGTGATTTACTTTAAATCTCCTTTAAAATAGCATGTCAGGGCAATAAACTGATACAATTAAAATCATCATTAAAAGAATCTAAAATTAATATTTTGAGTAATAAAATATTAATTTGAATGCAGAATCAAACCACCTTTTATAGCAATTTCCTTTGTTCTGGTTACTAAATTTAGTTAATACTTTATGTCTATTATGTAGATGTTAACCATCTGAACCACATGTTGAGCTGCAGTTACCTGGGTTAGCATTAGCATAGTCAGTATCTTCTGCTGGATGATGAATCTTCTCTGCTGAGATAGAAGAAAATTAATGTTGAGAAAAATCTTTAAATCATCTTACATTTTGTATTTCATATGTTGTTATTGGTATTTACGTTCTATATTTGTATATTTAATGCGTTTCAATTTATCTTCATCAGAGATATTTCAGTATTTTTGTCATCTTTCTGTCATCAGTGTCTTTAGCTGCTATAAAACATTTACTTTACCGTTTCCTGAGGCTCTGCTGAGTTGGATTGTCTCATAGAGGGAAGTGTCACCTAAAGACAATAAAACAAGGTTAAAGTTCAAATGAGTGAAAATTAATAAAATTATCACATCAATTTAAAACAAAGTAGATGTTCTAATAGTTTTTGTTTTTATCTCTGTTTGATTACTTTAATGTCTTTCCTGACAATATGTTGATATTTGTTTCCAGTGTGAATTTTCTTCATTTTATGATTATGTTTTAGCTTTATATAATGATAGACTGTTGAAGAATACTAACTATTGATCAGTACTATTTACCCCGAGGCTGCTTTTATTGTTGCAGGTGATTTCAATCACTCCAACTTGAAGACAGTTCTTCCCAGATTCCACCAACATGTCTCCTGCCACACCAGAGGAGACAAAACCCTGGACTATGTCTATTCCAATCTGGCTGGAGCCTACAATGTGACACCCCTTCCCAACATCGGACAATCAGACCATCTCTCCCTGTTCCTCACACCTCGGTACTTACCACTCATCCAACGTGTGAAACCTACCGTGAACACAGTAATGGTGTGGCCAGAGGGCTCAGACGCTGTGCTCCAGGACCGGTTCAGGAATACAGATAGGACTATTTTCCACCATAGGGACTTGGATCAGTACGCCTCATCTGTACTGAACCATATTTCCACCACCATAGAACGTGTCACCACCTACAAACGCATTACCATGTACCCCAACCAGAGACCCTGGATGAACCGAGACGTTCGTCTCCTGCTGAAGGCCCGCAACATCGCCTTCAGGCCAGGGGATGCACAGACTTACAGTGCAGCCAGGGCTGAGCTGAAGAAGGGAATCAAGAAGGCCAAACACCACTACAAAAGGAAGGTGGAGGATCATTTTTCTAACGCCAACCCCCGACGTATGTGGCAAGGCCTTCAGATTCTCACAGACTACAAGAACCCCAATACCACCCCCGCTTCTACTGATGTCTCCTTCCTCAACGAACTTAACTTCTATGCTCATTTTGAGAGAGGGAATTCCACAACTGCAACCAAAGCAGCTACCACCCCAGGCCAACAGCCACTGACTTTCCTCCCCACTGACGTAGGAGTGGCTCTAAGCAGGATTAAATCCCACAAGGCTGCGGGTCCTGATGGCATACCTGGACGTGTCCTCAGAACGTGCTCTGGGGAGCTGGCAGGAGTGCTGACGGACATCTTCAACCTGTCCCTGGCCCGCGCTGTGGTACCGACCTGCTTCAAGTCTACCTCCATCGTCCCAATCCCCAAGAATCCCAACCCAACCAGGCTCAATGACTACCGCCCGGTAGCCCTTACCCCCATCATTACCAAGTGCTTGGAGCGGCTGGTCCTAGCACACCTCAGATCCTGTCTCCCCCCCCACACTAGACCCCCACCAATTTGCATACAGGAAGAACAGGAGCACAGAGGGTGCAGTCTCTATAGCGCTGCACTCTGTCCTTTCTCACCTGGACAGGAAGAACACTTACGCCAGACTGCTGTTCTTAGATTTTAGTTCAGCATTTAACACTGTCATCCCATCACAACTCATTACCAAACTCACAGACCTTGGCATCAGTCCACTCATGTGTAACTGGTTGCTCGACATCCTGACCAGTCGACCTCAACATGTCCGGCTGGACAACCACTTCTAATCCACCATCATCATAAACACTGGAGTGCCACAAGGCTGTGTGATGAGTCCCTTCCTCTACTCCCTTTTCACCTACGACTGCAGACGTGTCCATGGCTCTAACGCCATCATCAAGTTCGTAGACGACACCACGGTGATCGGCCTCATCAGAGATAATGACGAGGCCGCTTACAGGGAGGAGGTAGACCGTCTGGCTGAGTGGTGCAACAAAAACAACCTGCAGCTGAACACCGAGAAGACCAAGGAGCTTATCGTGGACTTCAGGAGGAACACTGACCCACATCCACCCATCCACATTAAGGGGACAGTGGTGGAGCGTGTGGACACCTTTAAGTTCCTGGGAGTCCACATCTCCGAGGACCTGACTTGGACGACCAGCTGCTCCAAACTCATTAAGAAGGCGCATCAGCGCCTCTTCTTCATGAGGACCCTGAGGAAGAACCACCTGTCCTCAGAGATCCTCACGAACTTCTACCGCTGCACCATTGAGAGCATCCTCAGCAACTGTATTACAGCTTGGTACGGGAACTGCGCTATCTCCGACCGGCAGGCGCTGCAGAGGGTGGTGAAAACTGCCCAGTATATTGCCAGGTCACCGCTCCCTGCCATCAAGGACATCTACAGGAAGCGGTGTTTGAAAAGGGCCGGGAAAATCACAAAGGACTCCACTCACCCAGCACACACACCCTTTTCCCTCCTGCCCTCTGGGAGGCGTTACAGAAGCCTACGGACCAGAACCACCAGGCACCGGAACAGCTTCTTTCCCACAGCTGTCACGCTTTTGAACGCCTCCTGACATAAAACATAAACTATAAGGACTGTACTCCCCTATCCTCTCATACAACAATAACACATGGACTATCCTCACACACACACACATCACGGACTGTTTTCTTCACACACACATACAACCTGTAAATTTTATCTGCCATTATTTATCTATAATCCATTCCCTAACATTCTTGTATATTCTGTATAATCTGTATAATCTGTGCATATAGCTCCCATATTTATATTTATACACAATATCTATATCTCTTTGCTATAACCCCTTATAGTCCATACATACATAGTCTTGTACATCTGTAAATAAATATTTATATCTCGTAGAGCACTTCTGGATAGATGCAAACTACATCTCGTTGCTTGTACTTGGGACAATGCAATGACAATAAAGTTGAATTCTATTCTATTCTACTATTTAATTTTTTTTAGCCAAACAACATTAATGTAGAAATGTGATTCACTCTTGTTACGACTGCAGTGTGTCTCTGCCCTTTTTCCTTGTAGGGTTCTGCAGACAGGCCTTCTGCAGGTGTTTTTCCCTGATTGGTGCTCTGCTGCTTTAGAAGCTGCCAAGCTGCAACACACAGGAGGCTTTTCCCCTCTCCCTCCTCAGAACTCCATTGGTTTGGTTTGTATCTTATGGTTGAGTTTTGTTAGGTTTGTTTTGCATTTGCTTATTTCTGGTTGGTTATGGGTTTTGCATTAATCTATTTGGGTTTCTCATTTCAGGTAATTGCCTTTTGAGGTTTTATTTCTGTAGTGTAATTTAATAAATTCAATTTTCATTTAATCAGAAAATCCTTGTGTGGTCTCCTTTAATGTTACCTCACCAAACGAGACTGGTGGATGTAACACTTTGTGTTTATTTGTTTTTTTTGTTCATAAAATCATTATTAGAAAAAGTAAAATCATCTTAACTATCATGGGGCAGAAAGTATTTTTGCAGTTCCCATTTCCCACCGCTTGGTGGCAGCAAATAATGTATTTTAATCACAAAAGTCATGTGTTTTCAGTTCACATATCTGGAAACTATAAAGTGATTAAACTTTCCAGTTAATCATAAAGATGTTTAATGTGAGACGAACCATGAAGCACAGAACTGTAAACAGAACCGTCATTCTGGGTCAGTTCATGATTTGTAGCTGAGGCTGGATTGATGCTCTCTGGTTGATTCAATCTGAAAATAATAGAGACATAAATGCATTAATGGAAGTAATTATTTGATGCATGATTAGAAAGAGAGAACAAATATTTTTACTGACCTGTTACTGCTTAAATCTGCAGGGAAAAAGATATTTAATGATTCAAGTTAAAACATTACAATAAACTTAAAACATTTGAACAAATAAAGTGTTTGACTGAATATGATCTAATGTGATCATAAAAAGTTTCACCTTTGGACCGTCTGCAGCTCCACAACAAGAGAAGAACAATAATGAGAATAATGAGAACGACTCCAACAACTGGTCCAATGATCAACATGACAGGAAATGAAGAACTGACAGGACTGGATACAGTTACTGGAAAAAAGAAACATTAAAAATGAATAAATCTTAAATAGCATCAGATTTCATGTCAGTATTGTTAGTTTTGTAAAAATGTGATTTCAAACTTGAATGCAGATAAAAATCTTCAGCACATATTCATAAACATTCTTGGTCTTTATCTTGTTCCTAAATTAAACTTAAATGTTCTTATTGAATAAAATGAATTAAATATTTTAATCCTCCTCACCTCTAACAGACATCCAGCTCCTTAGTGACTCTTTTCCTGAATGTTGACATTTGTAGAAACCTTCATCTGACTTTGACACTGCAGAGATATTCAGCTCCTCTCTGCCATCATTATTGATGAGTTTATTATTATGATAGAAAAACACATTGGAGAGAAGATTTAGTTTTTTATCTCTGCAGCTCAGAGTAACAGGATCTCCTTCAGTCACAGGATGAACAGGGCTCACCAGGATAACACCATCATGATAATCAACTGTAAAACAATCAGAGAATATTCAGGTGAATAACATCCATTTAAGCTGCTTTATGCTTTCAATTGATTTATGATTCAGAAATTAAATGTTTGATTCTTCAAAACAAAAATGCATTTGTAGTCACATTTCATCATTTCTCCTTTTTAGTCGACATGCAGATAAGTTTGTTCACAGAAAATAATGTAATGAACTAATATAATAGTTGTTTTACTGTAGATGTTTGGAAAAAATGTGTTGGAGTCATCCAACCAGAGTCTTGGTTTGAATCTGATAGAGAATCTGAGAAAAATGCTGAGCTCATCACCAAAGATAAATCATCAAATCACAAGTGAAAACAAACATTAAAACATATTTTAAAAACAGATTTAAAAGAAGTGCTGCACAGAAAACACAATAAAATAAGTTGATGAAAAGAAAAAGAGAAACAATACAAGAAAAGATTATATAATATTAAAATAATAACAGTAATAATAGTAAGCAAAAAAAACATCATAACAGAAGAGCTACAATATCAGGCCTCAATTAAATGCCAAAGAATAAAAATGAGTTTTAAGAAGTGATTTAAAATAATCCAGGCTGTGGGCAGATCTAATCTGGAAAGGTAGATTATTCCAGAGAATAGGAGCAGCGATGGAGAAAGCCTGATCTCCTTTTCTCTTAAGTCGAGTCCGAGGAACATAGCAGCTGATTATTGGATCTTAAAGTTCTGGACACAGAATGAAATTTCAAAAGATCCTGAAGAGAAGGAGGGGCTAACCCATTTAAAACTTTATAAGTTGTTAAAAGAATCTTAAAATCTATTCGATACGAAACAGGCAGTCAGTGTAAGGAGGCCATTACGGGCCTTATATGGTCACGCTTCCTGGTTCCTGTAAGAAGCCGAGCTGCTGCGTTCTGGATCACTTGAAGACGCTGGATCAGGGATTTATCCAGGCCTTTATATAAAGAATTACAATAATCCAATCCAGATGTAATGAAGGGATGGATAATAAAATCCTTAAAACAAAAATAAGATTTCACTTTTGCTAAAATCCACCAGTGATAAAAACTTGATTTAACAACTGAACTAACTTGTTGTCAAATTTTAAACATCTATCAAAGATAAAACCAAGATTCCTGGCTGAAGTCCAACAAAACGGAGCAAAAGAACCAAGAATCAAATCTGGATTTTTAGTGTGAAGGTTTTGACCAAATAATAGGACTTGAGTTTTGCTATGATTGAGGTGAAGAAAATTTAGATCCATCCATGATCTAACTTCAGCTAAACAATCTATTAATATCTATAGAGATTCATTTTTACCATTTAGTAGTTTTAGGGGCAAATAAATCTGGACGTCATCCGCAAAGCAATAAAACGAAATGTTGAATTTTTTTTAAAATCTGACCAAGAGGCAATAAATATAAAATATAAAATAATTTCAATGTGTTTTATTCCAAAATATAATCTGATGTTATTCTGTTTTCCTAAGAAAAAAAGATTTTAGTTTTTTATGAGCAACAGAACAATTGATTGGAAACAATTTACATCAAGAATAACAAAACCAATATTTTCATCTGAATGTTTACTTTCAAAGACATTATATATATATATATATATATATATATATATATATATATATATATATATGGCACGGCACAGAAAGGTATTGGAGTAAATAGCAGAGGAGCCAAACACCAACTCCTCGTAGACCGCACAGTTGCCTGAGACTGCAAAACCCGACACACCAACCTGTGCATGGCTTGGATTGATTACAAGAAAGCCTATGACTCAATGCCGCATACTTGGATCATTGAATGCTTAGAGATGTATAACATCAACAGGACTCTGACCCTGCTGGAATAATTAGCTGGCCAAAGGAGGAGATAAAAGCCACGGATATTAAGACTAGAAAACTACTAACAATGCATGGAGGGTTCCATCCCAAATCCAGCACCCTGAGACTGTACACAAGCCGCAAGGAAGGAGGCAGAGGACTAGTGAGTGTGAGAACCACAGTCCAGGACGAAACAACTAAGATCCATAAATACATCAGGGACAAAGCCTCAACAGACAATGTGCTCAGTGAATGTCTCAGACAACAGGGAACGGAGGTTGAGGTGCCAGAGATACCATCATGGGAGGACAAGCCCCTACATGGGATGTACCACCAGCAAATAACCCAAGTGGCTGATATCAGTAAATCCTACCAATGGCTGGAAAAAGCTGGATTCAAGGACAGCACAGAGGCCCTCATCCTGGCCGCCCAGGAACAGGCCCTAAACACCAGAGCAATAGAGGCCCAGATCTACCACACCAGACAAGACCCAAGGTGTAGGTTGTGCAAGGAGGCCCCTGAGACAGTCCAGCACATAACAGCAGGGTGCAAGATACTGGCAGGGAAAGCGTACATGGAACGACATAACCAAGTTACAGGCATAGTGTACAGAAACATCTGTGCAGAATATGGACTGGAAACCCCGAGATCAAAGTGGGAAACACCCCCAAAGGTGGTGGAGAACGCCAGAGCTAAGATCCTGTGGGACTTCCAGATCCAGACAGACAAAATGGTAATGGCGAACCAACCAGACATTGTCGTAGTGGATAAACAACAGAGGAAAGCCGTTGTGATAGATGTAGCAATACCAAGCGACTGCAACATCAGGAAAAAGGAGCACGAGAAACTAGAGAAATACCAGGGCCTCAGGGAGGAACTGGAGAGGGCCTGGAAGGTGAAGACCACAGTGGTGCCTGTGGTCATCGGGGCCCTCGGGGCAGTCACCCCCAAACTGGACCAATGGCTACAACAGATCCCAGGAACAACATCAGACATCTCAGTCCAGAAATGTGCTGTCCTTGGCACAGCCAAGATACTGCGCAGAACCCTCAAGCTCCCAGGCCTCTGGTAGAGGACCCGAGCTCAGAGGATAAGAACCACCCGCGGTGGGTGAGAAGGGAATTTTTTATATATATATATATATATATATATATATATATATATATATATATATATTTAATAATTCCCTATATATATATATATATATATATATATATATTTAATAATTCCCTTCTCACCCACCGTGGGTGGTTCTTATCCTCTGAGCTCGGGTCCTCTACCAGAGGCCTGGGAGCTTGAGGGTTCTGCGCAGTATCTTGGCTGTGCCAAGGACAGCACATTTCTGGACTGAGATGTCTGATGTTGTTCCTGGGATCTGTTGTAGCCATTGGTCCAGTTTGGGGGTGACTGCCCCGAGGGCCCCGATGACCACAGGCACCACTGTGGTCTTCACCTTCCAGGCCCTCTCCAGTTCCTCCCTGAGGCCCTGGTATTTCTCTAGTTTCTCGTGCTCCTTTTTCCTGATGTTGCAGTCGCTTGGTATTGCTACATCTATCACAACGGCTTTCCTCTGTTGTTTATCCACTACGACAATGTCTGGTTGGTTCGCCATTACCATTTTGTCTGTCTGGATCTGGAAGTCCCACAGGATCTTAGCTCTGGCGTTCTCCGCCACCTTTGGGGGTGTTTCCCACTTTGATCCCGGGGTTTCCAGTCCATATTCTGCACAGATGTTTCTGTACACTATGCCTGCAACTTGGTTATGTCGTTCCATGTACGCTTTCCCTGCCAGTATCTTGCACCCTGCTGTTATGTGCTGGACTGTCTCAGGGGCCTCCTTGCACAACCTACACCTTGGGTCTTGTCTGGTGTGGTATATCTGGGCCTCTATTGCTCTGGTGTTTAGGGCCTGTTCCTGGGCGGCCAGGATGAGGGCCTCTGTGCTGTCCTTGAGTCCAGCTTTTTCCAGCCATTGGTAGGATTTACTGATATCAGCCACTTGGGTTATTTGCTGGTGGTACATCCCATGTAGGGGCTTGTCCTGCCATGATGGTATCTCTGGCACCTCAACCTCCGTTCCCTGTTGTCTGAGATATTCACTGAGCACATTGTCTGTTGAGGCTTTGTCCCTGATGTATTTATGGATCTTAGTTGTTTCGTCCTGGACTGTGGTTCTCACACTCACTAGTCCTCTGCCTCCTTCCTTGCGGCTCGTGTACAGTCTCAGGGTGCTGGATTTGGGATGGAATCCTCCATGCATTGTTAGTAGTTTTCTAGTCTTAATATCAGTGGCTTTTATCTCCTCCTTTGGCCAGCTAATTATTCCAGCCATTTGCTTGTGGTATACCTAGGTACTTGTAACTGTCCTCTATGTCTGCTATTGTTCCTTCTGGGACCCCTTCTGTGCGGATGACCTTCCCCCTCTTTGTGATCTGTAGATACTGGTGGTGTGGATCAGTGAGTCGATGTCTCGCTCACTCTTGGCATACAGCTTGATGTCATCCATATAGAGAAGGTGGCTGATGTTGGCCCCATTTTTGAGTCGGTATCCGCAGTCTTGTTGATAATTTGGCTGAGGGGGTTCAGGCCTATGCAGAACAGTAGCGGGGACAGAGCATCTCCTTGGTATATGCCACATTTGATGGACACTTGTGCAAGTGGTTTGCAGTTGGCTTCAAGGGTGGTTTTCCACAGCTTCATCGAGTTTGCAATGAAGGCTCTCAGAGTCCTGTTGATGTTATACATCTCTAAGCATTCAATGATCCAAGTATGCGGCATTGAGTCATAGGCTTTCTTGTAATCAATCCAAGCCATGCACAGGTTGGTGTGTCGGGTTTTGCAGTCTCGGGCAACTGTGCGGTCTACGAGGAGTTGGTGTTTGGCTCCTCTGCTATTTACACCGATACCTTTCTGTGCCGTGCTCATGTGTTTATCCATGTGTTTGCTTATCTTGGCCGCTATGTTGTGGAGAGGCAGGTTATTGGTCGGTAGTTGGGTGGGACTGGACCCTGGCACTGGTGCTGTCCAGTTTTTCATACCTGAGACTCTTTCTTGGACATCTTGCTCAGGTTATTATGGTCCTCTCGTAGAGAGATCAACCCTTTCCCATATGCCTTTCCAGTATTGTCCAGGTCTACTCTGTTGTTATTACCCTGCCATTGAGAGTACACCTCTCACTTCCCTCCTTGATACCTTGATTTTAGCCTCTAACCTTTTCCATGGTGGGTATTGGGTCTCATGGTCTCTTATAGCCAAGTGTCTCAAGGATCACTGATGCTGAGTTGTGGTTTCTGTTATGGTGTTGGTAGGGATTGTTCTCAATGCTGATGGTTGTAATTGGCGTTGTAATTGGCGAGGAGGTCTGGTTGTCATTCGGGTCATGATTTTCTCTCTCAGGTCAGCAGCCGTCTCGTTCAGCTCTGATTCGCTCGATGGGGCCGTGTATCCCCTGACTGGGTGGGGACTTGTAGTTAAGTCCCCACAGTTCTGACATCCAGGTTCCTCCTTTTTGCCGTAGCATTTGTGTTGTATTGTATTGTATTGTATTTCGTCAATCTCAAGTTGTGATAGCAGTTGCCGTTTGCGGATGTTGGAACACTAAGCTACTAGTTGTTTAGCGCTTAGTGTTGACTGGGGATGTCGAAGTAACCATTCCTTCACCAGTCTTTGCATGTAACCTCTCTGATTAGGGTTACTTGAGTAGTAGCATTCCAACAGATCCACATTTTCATCTCTCGCCCATTTCCGTCTTGTTCCAGTAGCCCATTTGTCATCAAGGTGCTCTGGTTCCCCAACACCTGACGCAGACCTTGTTTGGCCGGGCGACGTCTGAGCCGGCATGTTATGCATTTTTGTGTCTCTCATGGTATGAGGTAGGCAGTAGCTTGAAGGGTCTTGCCTAAGGACCCAGACTGGATTCGAACCCTGCCCTCTCGGGTGATATACCGATGCCTTATCTATTGAGCTATCCAGCCAGCTTGAGCTATCCAGCCAGCTATGAGCTATCCAGCCAGCTACAACATCAGACATATATATATATATATATATATATATATATATATATATATATATATATATATATATATATATATATATATAAAGCCCAGAAATTAATCTAGGAATGTTTTTTTGGCATAATTCTTTTTTTTTATGTGGTTTAACCTTGGACTAAACATATTTTTACAATAATAAATATATTTATGATTTTTAAAGGCAAAAAGAGGTTAATAGAAAAAAACCATAATAAACTAGATCTTACCCTGTAGAGTGATGTTGACAGCGTTGCTAAACTCTCCAGATTTTGACTCACACCAGAACACTCCATTATTAAACCAGTATGGTTTAATGGTACATGTAGATGCAGTCATTTTCCCCCAGTAGGAGCAGGTAAAGTCTGACTGTATGGTTCTTTCTATAAACCTCCTCAGTCTCCACTCAGTAGAGTTTCCCTCACAGCTCAGAGACACAGAGTCAGATCTGAAGTGTTGAACTCTGTCAGGATTCACTGAGAGAGAAGCTGCTGGACGAGGATCTGAAAACAAGACAGGATTTTATCTGAGAGCAGAAACATCTTTAAAATGTTTAATTAAAATGGTTTGTTTCTATAGTAATAAAGATTACAGCAAACATTTCAGCAAGTCAAATAAATAAACTACCATAGAGGAAATAATTATTTCGTCTTTTAAAAAACAAGTTTTATTTTATCTGTGAATGTTTAACAACCTCCAATTATCAATGTTTTAATTCATCTCTGACCTGCAGACCAGACAAACTTTATTTTACTGTAATCAGTGTAAAACTTTGGTTTTCCTCTTCCTGCTCTGCACACAAATCCTGCTGTGTGAGTCGATCCATTAATGATGAAGGAGTTCTGCTCAGTCCCATTGGTGCTTCCAGGCAGCAGCTCAGCGCTGTAGTATCTCTTGAATGGATCAGGAACAGCTTTATACCAGAAGAACCTCCATCCTGCTGATTGAAGCTTCAAACCCTCACAGCTCAGAGTCACTGAGGCTCCAGGATTCGGCCATGATGGAGACACAGAGAGGACAGGCTGAGGGGGAAACGCTGGAGAGAGATTTGAAACTGGGTCAAACTTTTAACAACAACCTCTCTCTTTTCTCTTCCTTTCATTTCCCTTAAAGAGTTAATATAGTTATATATTGAAATTCAAGTAATAACCATAGTAATAATAATAACAGATGCTCCCTCTGGTTTAATCTTAACTTTGATATTTTACTTCTTTTTCAGTAACATATTTTTACACTATTGTATTGTTAAAATGTGAACTTTATTTCATTCAACACTTTCATTTTTCTCTTATCACATAAATCAGGGACTAGAAACACTGATCAATATAATCTATTGACTCTTTATTCCTTGTATCACTGAACTCTAAGAGGACTTTGATCGATGTCTCTAAAAACTTTCTGAAACTCTTTCAGACATTTTCTTTGGACTTTGGCTTCTTTAATATATAAAAATTTCATTCAAAGATGTTCAGAAATTTTTAATCTATTGTAATAAAATATAAAGAAATTAAAGGTTGGCCTAAAGCTGTTATACATCTAACAATAATTTTCAGCTGCAAGTAATATTTAATAGGGAATAAACATGAAAATCTTTCAGCTCATTAAAATAACTAGACAGGTGTGACTGATTATAGAAAAAATTAAAACAGTTATAGTCTTAGATTGTGTTCTATAAGAAAAGCTGCGTTTTTGTTATTTTGTTTCAAATAAAAAAAAATCCTATAAACCAAGTGGGACATACTGTCATTAAAAATGATCACTTGTCAGTAATAAATAATCAACTTACATACAGTTATTTTAACAACATTATATTAATCATAATTAATAAGGTTTTTAGCAATTTGAAACAACATGAATAATTTCTCATCAGACCAAAACTGAGACTTTATCATGTCAGACAGAATCAGCACAACACACAGTCTTCTACTCCACATGCAGTCATGTTCTAATGGTGCTTTAAGCAGCATTGTATCATGTGCAACTGTGAGGTCAGGAGAGATCCAGATAAAATACAAACTTCTTACAAGCATTCTCCATAAACACAACAAATAAAATGGGCTGAAAAGTAAACAGAACCTAAAATAATTGTTTTTGATTTAACTAGTTCTATCAACCCAATACCGTTCTGCAGTCTATCTGCAGAAAGGTTTCTATCATGTGGGACAAAATAATTGAACTTCAATTCAATTCAAAAATGTCTTATTGATCCCAAAGAGAAAGTAAATCTTGTTGTATTTCCCTCTGGCATCTATAAGATTATTGGGGCCTGCCATGCAAAGCAATGGCAGGAACCTATTACTCTACACCCAACAAGCGTCTCTTTATTATTATAGTTCTTTATTTTTCTTCCGTAACCGTTAATGCGGCTCATACCGCTGGGTGCACACCTACAAATGAGGTATCAAAACGTGCAGAAAATTCACGCCATTGTTGCTATTACTTTTGGTGGGATTTGGGCTTAACGTGGCGACATAATTCGCAAAAAACTACGAAAAAAACCCCATTATAAGTCAATGGGAAAAATCCTGGAAATACCCTATTTTTGAGGATTTTCTGTGTCGTCACTAATTCACGTAGAAATGCCATTCAAATTTCATTTTGTAGATACGTCTGTGATCTCTTCGAAAGTGAAGACGGCTCGTCGATAACAGTTACGGTTTGTCCACAATTTGCCTCTAAGCGACCCAAAGTTTCTCATTTTTCCTAAAGTTAGAGTGCTTCTCTCGCTGATTAGAGTGAGAGATCAAGACAACTTTTTCAGCCCAAATCATTTTTGAAATCGCCATCACGCCCACAAATATCGCACGATTAGTATCAAAATCGGTCCTGACATTGATACGCCTGTCTGCTCCGGTAAAATGTTTTCGAAATTTATCTAGACCGTACGGTTTTCTGTCACGGTGCTTCAGAGCAAAGTCATGCGACAGGATTTTCTGAGGCTGTCTGAGGCTCTCTCCCATGTATTTGAATAGAATTTCATATCTGGGCACAACATTTCTTTCTCTCATCGCTGTAAATGCTCTGAGTGAGGTACAGATATGAATCTCGGGACTATCGCAGAAGACACATTGAACTGTCATACGCTCGAAACGCTTTTCGAATATGTATTACGGTTCCCGAACAAGAAGGATTTGTTTCCAATGCTTTTTTTCAGTAAAGTGTGTTTGCTCAAACACACTTGTGTGTTTGAGAGCTCACAGCTCAGAGCTCACACCTGCTGAGACCATTATTTGCCATAGCAACGGAACTCAAGAGGCTATTGGCTGCTGATTTGGACTACGAATACGCATCACTGTAGTTCTATCTATCCTCAGTTGAAACAGATCAGGACTGAGAACTGGCCTTTAGAACTACTGCTGCTATGGGCTGTATATAACTGATTTAACTCAGTAACTGTTACACATGGGATTACTTTGGAACTTTAAAATGGAGCATAATAATAATTTCAAAATAAAAGCCTTGAATAGTTTTACATCAGGTAATTGCTGTTTTTGGCTTTATTTGACGTTTTCATCCAAAGCACTGTTACACATGGGATTACTTTGGAACTTTAAAATGGAGAATAATAATAATTTCAAAATAAAAGCCTTGAATATTTTTACATCAGGTAATTGCTTTTTTTGGCCGTATATGACTTTTTCATCCAAAGCAATGTTACACATGGGATTAGTTTGGAACTTTAAAATGGAGAATAATAATTTCAAAATAAAAGCCTTGAATATTTTTACATCAGGTAATTGCTGTTTTTGGCTTTATTTGACGTTTTCATCCAAAGCACTGTTACACATGGGATTACTTTGGAACTTTAAAATGGAGAATAATAATAATTTCAAAATAAAAGCCTTGAATATTTTTACATCAGGTAATTGCTCTTTTTGGCTTTATTTGACTTTTTCATCCAAAGCACTGTTACACGTGGTATTAGTTTGGCCCTTTGAAATGAAGCATTCTGAAAATTTCAAAATAAAAGCCTTGAATAATTTTACATGACGTAATTGCTCTTTTTGGCTTTATTTGACTTTTTCATCCAAAGCACTGTTACACGTGGTATTAGTTTGGCCCTTTGAAATGAAGCATACTGAAAATTTCAAAATAAAAGCCTTGAATATTTTTACATCAGCTACTTGTGTTTTGAGCATTATATAACTATTTTAACCCAAGGACTATTACGCATGGGATTAGTTTGGCCCTTTGAAATGAAGTTTAACAAAACTTCCAAAATAAAAGCCTCGACAACATTTTAAATCGTACCGAACGGTGCACGTCCGCCTCGCTTAACGTTCTTGCGGTTCTCCGCGTGCCACTGCTTACGTCGCGGCGTTCTTTGGCGTCGACGCCGATTTGTGGCGCGACGACGCCGGGCCCGAACCCCACGGCCGCGCCTCGGCAGGCCCCGGCTAAATTTCTTCCGAAATTTTCTAGTTCAAAGGATTATTGTTGATGGTGATGGTTTAGGCAGGAACGATTAGTACTGTATTAGTCTGTATTACAGCAAATTTGAAGGAGCTTCTGACTAAAGACACTGTTCATCGCTGACAGTATCATAAAGAGGATGGTCAGGGTTGTCCATAATACTCCTGATTTTTTATGTAAAATAATCATTTTAGGTAAAATGTTGAGAATGTAAATATTCTGTACAGTCACATATTTATCAAATAGGAAGTTCTTTAAATAGTTTTAAGCAAATATATCTGTTGTTAGTTAAAACAGTTTTGTTTTAACCAAGAATCCATTTCTCAACTCACCAGTTTCCTGTATAATAACTTCATCACTCATAGTTGTCATAAAGTTATGTTCGGTTTTAAATCCTCTGCAGGTGTAAATTCCTCCTTCAGTGATCCTGAAAACTCCATCTGATCGAGGAGAAACTCTGGTCTGATAGGTGGATGAAGATCCTCTGAAGAGCTCAAATGTTAAACCAGCAGGTTGGCCCACAGAACAGGTTAATGTCACACTGCCCCCTGGTGGTATGGTTGTTTCATCTGCAGTCAGAGTTGCCTTGATTTCTGCAGGTTAGAAAACAGCAACAGCCCTCATTGCATAGATTAGGATTCATTTGCAACAATGTGAATCCTTTCTCATCAAATCATAAATGAGACTTCAGCTTGTTAGATTATTAGTGTATTTAATCTCTGCTCTCAAAGTTGCCAGATTATAGAAACATAAAAACAAATGCTGTCAGTGATTTTCTGAGCATATGAATCAAAATAAAAGCCATTATAAATATACTCTTATAAATCACAGAACAACAATCAGTCATTTACCACTGTGAATCTTATTTGAAAAATGCTTAGAATTTGCAAAACAAATGTTCCTTTGTACTTTCAAGGTGTCATAATATCTTAAAATTTTTAATTTAAACATTTACCTGAAAAATGTTTGACATCTTACAAACATAAAACCTCTCGACAATAACAAAAGATTTTGGAATAAATCACACATCTGTCAATACAAAGAAGGTTTGAGGATTTACATCAAAAACACAAATGATGAAACCAAGGGAGAAACTTTGTGTTGCAAGTTGGTGGAGACGAAGAGGAGCTGGGAGGCTTGTCAGATTAATAGGACCTTTTGAAAATAATCTTTTAGGAGTTATTAAACATACTAGAAAACAAAAATATGTTAACACATATGTAATCTAATTAATTTATTTAATGTCTTTCACTTGGTGATGAAACTGCTGACAAAGGAACTTTTCAGTCATTTTCTAATTTATGGAATCAGCCTGTATTTGCTGAATTTTTGCCTACAGCAGAAAACAGTTTCACAATTCAGTAATATTTTTTGTGAAGAATTATCACATAGTTGCCTTTTATTGTCTGATTTTATCAAGTGATAAAAACATCAACAACATGAGATTCTGTAACAATCAAAATGTTATAAAACTTTTCAAAATCAGAATAAGTAACTTCTGTCTAAACCAAATGAATCAAACATTGTATTTTTAAACTATGTGATTCTGACTCCACAGCTGTCCCTCAGTAGGTTGGCTAAACCTTTTGTCCTGCTGACTTACACATAGCAGATGAGATATGATGTGTCTTTAATATAGCAAATATTAAAGACACAAAACCTGTTTTGGGTTTGGTTGGGGAAGTCGGTGAGTAGAGTGACCATCGATGTTACTGGATTCTATAAAATGTGGCTTAAAGCTGAGATGCTGATGTTTGGATATGTAAAATATATATTATCTCTGCTAATAAATCTATAGTTTGGTTTCTGTCAGTTCTAGAAAAGAGAGAGAAAAAAGCAAATTTCTCTTCATAAAGGCCCATAATTTAACTTGACTTAATATGAGCCATGATTTAAAATGTTACAAACTTTGGCTCCTTTATTCTTTATGAAATATTTCATCCTATTTGATGATTGCTATGAATATCGCCACGTTCTATAAACAAATGATACAATTTGTCCAGGAGAAAAATGTAGAAAAAAGGGTGATTGTATTATTATTTTCTCAGTCGGTCATCTTAAGTTCAAGCGCAGAGTTGTAGCCATGGCAACCAGTAAACAACGGCCCCGGGAGCGAAGAGCAAAGATTAGTTCAAGTGCATCAGGAATTAACACTAAAACCCACAAAACTCTTTTCCGCACAAAAAAGGATGTAGAAACATCTAACAGGAAATTCTGTCCGTTGCAGATTTATGTTTCTGAATTTTCATTTTGCATCATTAGGAAGTGATGCCTGAAAATTAGTGGTGGTTGATTAGCTAACTGCATTTCTGATTATCTGTCAGAAAATCTATGTTTGTATTTACTGAAATAAAATACTCCAAACTGCGCAGCAAGAGTACATGTTAAGGTGATAAAAGTTAAGCTAGCATAACTAACCTACTCTCCACTTTCTAATTAAAGTTTTTTACTGACCTGTGAAATGTTTTCCCTTTGGATCTTATTTTCACTAAAGGACTTACAAATGCGACTATTTGAGTTGTTTATTCATATGAGATATATACAAGAGCAGTCACCAGTCCATCAAAGGGCAACACCAAGGTACAAACGATCACACACACACTTAACCTAACATGCCAGTGTTTGGACTGGGGTAAAAAGCCTGAGTTCCCAGAGAGAACCCACACAGGACAACATGCAAACTCCATTCAGAAATACTCTATTTCTACCTACAGGAAAACAGAGCAGCAAACACAAGGAGCAAATCAAATTGCTGAATGAACGCAGACAGAAAAAAATAAATAAATTCTCACCTGCAGGAGGTTTGTTGGTGTCTGGATCAGTGACGTCGACAGGCTGTGTTGTTTGATCTGCAAGCATGATATAAAAGGAAAACCGTGACAGTTTTACATTTTTGTATATAAACACATTGGTGAGCCCAACATATTTCATTACAGAGTTTATTAATCCATTACTTCAATTTGGCCTATCTTTTCATTTTTTTCTGAAATTCTGCTTTTCAGTTTTGTCTTCATTTGTGTTGCTAAGCCTAGCTCCTATGGGCAGCAATGAAATAACTTTTCACAAGATAATGTCACATTATGTTAAACTTCTGTTCCATCTTGTGAATATTTTCTGTAAATTAATGTACAAGTTCTGCTATATTTGGTGTTCCTTATTTCTCCATTAATTAGCCAGGCTTCATGTTCCTCTATTGACAAAAAATAAATTCTGCCCTATGAAGGTAAATATTTTGTTCAGATTTAAAACATTTCATTTCCTAACAAAGACACTAAAATCATAACTTAGTGGAAACCAACAGGACTTTTACAGCCTTCTGTACTTCTCTGATAAATCTGCTTTGTTTTGTCTTTGAAATTATAAATTGACACTCCAGGTCAGTCTTGAGAATCGGCAAATAGACACAAAGAGGAACAAGTTGTTCTGCGCAACCATAGGTTTCAAAATTAGTTTTCTTCTTTGTTCAGCTTTCGCTCATCTACTGTACATCTTAACATGTCAATATAATATATTCCAGTAATTGTAATTCCAGTAATTAAAAACAAGATTTGTGCCGATTACTACAGTGTTTGTTCCTATACTTGCAAAATTAGGCTCAATTTCTGTACAAAACAAAGGTAAATGCATTGGAAAAACACTATATTTCTTCCTTTAAGTTAAATCCAAAACAACTTACTTACCTTCAGCACGTCCATGAAGCAGAGAACTGAGCACTGCAATAAAGATCAAGGTTTGGTCAGACATAATCCAGCTGGCTAAGAATAAAAATCACAATGTTATTTTATTCACTTTAGATGAAGATTAAAATAAAAATGACTGTTTAAAAATAATAGACAAAGACATAAATATCACATTATGTCCAATGTTTGTCAAAACAGAGACCAAAGCTGCTTGAATTGCAATGCTGATTACAAAATGAGGAAAAAGACTCGAGTCTTCTCTTTTCAACGCGGTCAGATCGTAACAGAGTTACACGGCCACATGTTATCATGAAGAAATATTTTCCATAAACTCTGAGCAGAAAGTCAGTGATGTACTTACAGAAAAAGCCCAGCATGCAGAGCAGAGCAGGTTTCATCCTGGCATCCAGAACGGCTGCACAGCTCAACTGAAAGGCTTCTACTTGGTTTGAATTGTGTTCGTATAAAATGAGAAGTTAAGTCTAAAATATATATGACATCAATAAGTTTCATGCGTCTTCTTCTTAGTATCCCCTCTCTGTGTTTCCTTCCCTTTCATACTAACTTCACACCACAGCAGCCACTGAGGCTGCAGCACTTGATGCTGGTTTGTATTTCCTGTCCATTGCAGAGATATTTTAACCTTATGCACAACATTCTGTTCAGGCTTGCAAAAAAATA
The DNA here is from genome assembly GCF_002775205.1 of Xiphophorus maculatus. NCBI lineage: Eukaryota > Metazoa > Chordata > Actinopteri > Cyprinodontiformes > Poeciliidae > Xiphophorus > Xiphophorus maculatus. The sequence continues at coordinate 8,771,986 of NC_036456.1, forward strand.
TACAAATAAACAAAAAACACTAAATTTGAATCCATGTTGCCATACAGAGTTGCTTTATAATAGTTTGCAAAAAAACAGTTTGCTCATTCTCATTCTTAAGCATTTTCCTGTTTTGATGTGTGAACTTTACACAGAGAGAGAAATATTAAAACAGTAACTTTGACTTTCTGATACTGACTGACCATCATCTGCTGAGCACCATCCTGTCTGGTTTTACCCTCTTACCTGTTATAGGCTGCAGGTCACCACCACCAGAACAGAACAGCCTCATAAATAACATTTGCTCAATGAACAATAATAGATTGCTGTACAGATACTGTGCATACTTGTGGATATTTTGAGGAAGTTGTGAGAGAAACTAATCATGCAGAAACATTTCTGGGTAAAACTTAAACTCAGGGCCCTTTTGCTGCCCAGCAACAAATCTAAGAACGACGGGGGAACATGCATCTCACAGAGCATCACCATGGAAACTTATCAGCACATTTCTAATCACATTTTGTGTGGGTGTGTGTGTGTGTAGGAACGGAAGTGGACATTAAGTGTTAAAATGGCGGTCATATCAGATAATCAGTTGTACGTTTCCTGGACCTTGTTTCCTGGAACAAGGTCTGTGAATAAAAGATGGCTTATCTGGTGGATCACATGTAGAACCATGTGTTAAAACGCCATTGGAGCTTGAAGACATGAGGTGCAATGGATTATGGGATGAGTCGGGCATTTGAATGTCTTTAGGTGTCGTCCTGGGTCAAGAAATAAAGAGCATGCTAATTTGTGTCACTCATGTTAGAGATTAAACAAAATATCATGCAACACTCTGTGGTTAATGTGTCAGCTAAAGGTAAATGAACATTTTATAAAATATATTGATGTTATATTCAGGATGTATCCATCAGTCCATCTATTTTAGTGCTAAAGCTTAGTGACGGTCAGTGTGGAGCTGATGAGGCCTGATTAGTCTGGACAGAGTCAGATGGTCACAGCTTTGGTTGTTTAATACCTGATTCACTAGTTAACAAGGTGAGATCTATGGTGTGTTTTAGTGCTCATTTTATCAATTATATTCACAAACATTAAAGAGTTAGAGGGAAATGTAGACGACACAATGAGCCACATTCAGTCAAGAAAAGATTATTCATCATCAGTAGCATTTTTAATGGACCACATTTTTTCTCCTTAAAAATATATGTTGAAAAAAAATTCAAGTATTCCCACTATAAGACAAAAGTATCACATGATAATAAAGCAGAGGCTGTATATAAAACCCTCTATAGTGGACAGTTAGAATGAATTAATTTGTTTTAGGCTGTAAATCCAAACTGCAGTTCATACTATTGACCACAAGATGGCACCAAAGAGGACCGTGTTGAAAAGCTTTGAGTAATAAAACATTATTTTAAAACCAGTAAGCTTCATTTGACCATCACTAATGATGTCATCCTTCACCTTCCTTAGTTTTTGTTACCAGTCTGACAGATTTTCCAGTTGTTACCATGGCAACCTTCTCTGCCCAGTGCATGTCCACACTGGTCTTGTTTATGTTCTAGAAATAATCTAGTCATGTCTGAAGAGTTCATCTTTAGTTAAATATGGTCAAAGTTTTAGAACAGTTCATCCATTTTCAGAATCAAAATTTTGTAATTTTGCTATTGATGCCCAACGTGAGTCAAAGAGCAAATGAACAAATTATTGCAAGTTCATGTCCCACAAACTCTCCAGTACTACAGCTCCACACAGAGGATAATAGGTTGAACTGCTTTTAATAACCTGTCCCTGGGCTGCCACCTTATCGTGGTGGAAGGGGTTTGAGTGTCCCAATGATCCTAGGAGCTATGCTGTCTGGGGCTTCATGACCCTGGTAGGGTCACCCAAGGCAGACAGGTCCTAGGTGAGGGACCAGACAAAGTGCAGCCCGAAGACCCCAATGATGAACGGCACCATTGGACTTGGCGTTCCCTCGCCCGGACGCGGGTCACCGGGGCCCCACTCTGGAGCCAGACCTGGAGGGGGGGCACGATGGCGAGCGCCTGGTGGCTGGGCTTTTACCCATGGAGCCCGGCCGGGCTCAGCCCGAAGAGGAAACATGGGGCCCCTCTCCCATGGGCCCACCACCCGTGAGAGGGGCCAAAAGGGTTGGGTGCATTGTGTGATGGGTGGCAGCCAAGGGAGGGGACCCTGGCGGTCCGATCCTCGGTTGCAGAAGCTGGCTCTTGGGACGTGGAATGTCACCTCTCTGGTGGGGAAGGAGCTGGAGCTAGTGTGTGAGGTCGAGAGGCTCCGGCTAGAAATAGTCGGTCTCACCTAGACGCATGGCTCTGGTTCTGGAACCAGTCTCCTTGAGAGGGGCTGGACATACGTCCACTCTGGAGTTGCCCAAGGTGAGAGGCGTCGGGCAGGAGTGGGCATACTTGTTGCTCCCCATCTCGGCGCCTGTACGTTGGGGTTTACCCCAGTGAAAGAGAGGGTAGCCTAAATCTCTCACTTTGCATTTTAAATTGTATCCTATATGACAGTGGTAGTAAAAGCAACAAAATGTAGTATGTATTGGATTTAAGAGGGAATTATTAAAAAAGAGGGTCATTTAATGCTAGCTTTGGATAAAACGTTTGACTCCTTCTTCCTCTTTAATTTTTCCCGGGATCCTCGGCGAGCGGCGTTCTCCGTGAGCGACCTGCAGCGACGGCGTGCTTCTAAAACGAAACAACAACAAAGCGTGTTGACGTCACAGATCACAGAGTTTAATCCCACACAAAGCAACGCATGAATCAATTAACAAAGCTGCAGAGGTACAGAGATATGTATTTTCTCATAAAAATAAAACACACAAGGGGAAAACAGACAAACATAAAACACAGACAAAAAAAGCAAAAAATAGCGGCCGCTGTCTCTCTCTCTCTGGTTTTTTCCTTAACACGGAATCTTAAAGTAAAGAGGTGTTTCCCTATTTAATATATGCAGTCAAGGCGTTCCGTTCTTTGACCAATTAGAAACTCCCTCAGGGACTCAGAAAAACTTGGAAACTCCCCTCATTATGGCAAAGGTGTCTGGTTTTTGTCTAAGTAAAAGGGCGGACCACTTCGTGTTCATCTCTGTCTGGTACGGGGAGAGGCGCCAAAAAGTCTCTTCCCCCCTATTGGAATGTAAATTTATTGCTCTGTCTTCAGCGGGGAAGGAAAAAGGCCCTGCTTGTTTGAATGTCAGCTATTTTCAGCTCCCACATGCTCAACAGAAAACTGTTCCAAATAAGAGTGTTGGCTATACCTTTACACATGTCGTAAGATTAACTGTATTAAGCATTAAAATTAATCACTTTTTCTTAACAGAATACATACGCAGATAGTCATGAAGTACTAATAATACCAATAGCTAGATATTAAATTTATACGAGGTGAGTTTTTCTCGGCTGTGAATGTGGATCAGTACTGGGCTGATTCTGTGCCTTCAAATAATTTTTAGAGCTCCTGGAGAAGTTTCACATAACTTAAGAAGATGATGTAAAAATAATGTTTGTTTTAGCCACATAAAATATCATGTGCAGCAGCAAACAATACATCACCAACTACAGCTAAGATTAGCTCATTGATAGATCAATGCAGTAGCCATGTAGTCTGATGTAAAAGCATTTTGCTAGACAAAGTCAAACATTGGGAAGTTTTAATAATTGTTATCAAATGTTAAACACATGTTTATAAGCCAACAAAACCCCCCCAAAAGACTCAGAAATATATAAGGCCAACAACGACAATAAACTCATTTAAAGTTGATGCTCAGTTTCACACAAATACAAAGATGCTAGCATAAATGTTTGGCTGTTGAACTGGAACATTCGAGGTCGTTTTAAGATAATTTTCCATTATTGGCTCCACTAATATTTTTGATAAACATTACATTACCAAGACACATACAAACATACCTTTATCTCGACTTTTTTCTACTCTTCCTCTTTCTTTTCTTTGTCACTGAAAGCTAAGTCCTTTTTGCGCCATTGTTATGCTAACTTATCTTCCACTGGTTCACTGCACATTACAGGCAGCTCATATTACCGGTGAAGCTTGACCCACTGTGGCCAGTAGGGGGAACCGAAGAGCAATTTATTATTATTATTATGACTGTAGATTATTATTATTATTATTATTGAAGTTGCTGTTGCTGTTATCAAATATGTAATTGTATAAAAAAATCACAACTTTATAAGGAAATTGTGCGTTTTTGTTAATGTAATCACATAGAAATCATTAATAAAAAAAATTAATCACTTCCACTTACAGGGCCCCCTAACAGCCCCGGGCCCTAAGCAGACAATCAGCTTGCCTTGCCTTTGCCTTGGACCAGCCCTGCTGGAGAACGAACCATCACATTCCTCTTTCCTGTCAATTGAGAAATAATTTGAGTCACATATTAATCAGCATCAAAAATTATATAAAAGAATCTGACAGTTGAACATGTTCAAAGATAAAATCATATGTTTGATTCTAATTCAGTGATTTACTTTAAATCTCCTGTAAAATAACATATCAGGTCAATAAACTGATACAATTAAAATCATCATTAAAAGAATCTAAAATTAATATTTTGAATAATAAAATATTAAGTTGAATGCAGAATTGAACCACCTTTTATAGCAATTTCCTTTGTTCAGGTTACTAAATTTAGTTAATACTTTATGTCTATTATGTAGATGTTAATCATCTGAACCACATGTTGAGCTGCAGTTACCTGGGTTAGCAATTAGCATATATAGACTCTTCTGCTGGATGATGAATATTCTCTGCTGAGACTGAAGAAAATTAATGTTGAGAAAAATCTTTAAATCATCTTACATTTAGTATTTCATATTTTGTTATAGGTATTTACATTCTATATTTGTATATTTAATGTGTTTCAATTGATCTTCATCAGAGATATTTCAGTATTTTTATCATCTTTCTGTCATCAGTGTCTTTAGCTGCTATAAAACATTTACTTTACCGTTTCCTGAGGCTCTGCTGAGTTGGATTGTCTCATAGAGGGAAGTGTCACCTAAAGACAATAAAACAAGGTTAAAGTTCAAATGAGTGAAAATTAATAAAATTATCACATCAATTTAAAACAAAGTAGATGTTCTAATAGCTTGTTTTTATCTGTTTGTTTAGTATAATATTTTCCTAACAATATGTTGATATTTGTTTCCAGTGTGAATTTTCTTCATTTCATGATTATGTTTTAGCTTTATATGATGATAGACTGTTGAAGAAAACTAACTATTGATCAATACTATTATTTTATTTTAGCCAAACAACATTAATGTAGAAATGTGATTCACTCTGTGTTTATTTGTTTTCTTTGTTCATAAAATCATTATTAGAAAAAGTAAAATCATCTCAACTATCATGGGGCAGAAAGTATTTTTGCAGTTCCCATTTCCCACCGCTTGGTGGCAGCAAAGAATGTATTTTAATCACAAAAGTCATGTGTTTTCAGTTCACATATCTGGAAACTATAAAGTGATTAAACTTTCCAGTTAATCATAAAGATGTTTAATGTGAGACGAACCATGAAGCAGAGAACTGTAAACAGAACCGTCATTCTGGGTCACTTCATGATTTGTAGCTGAGGCTGGATTGATGCTCTCTGGTTGATTCAATCTGAAAATAATAGAGACATAAATGCATTAATGGAAGTAATTATTTGATGCATGATTAGAAAGAGAGAACAAATGTTTTTACTGACCTGTTACTGCTTAAATCTGCAGGAAAAAAGATATTTAATGATTCATGTTAAAACATTAGAATAAACTTGAAACATTTTAACAAAAAAGTGTTTGACTGAATATGATCTAATGTGATCATAAAACTTCTCACCTTTGGATCGTCTGCGGCGCCACAACAAGAGAAGAACAATAATGAGAATAATGAGAACGATTCCAACAACTGGTCCAATGATCAACATGACAGGAAATGAAGAACTGACTGGACTGGATACAGTTACTGGAAATAAGAAACATTAAAAATGAATAAATATTAAATAGCATCAGATTTCATGTCAATATCGTTCGGTTTGTAAAAATGAGATTTTAAACTTGAATGCAGATAAAAATCTTCAGCACATATTCATAAACTTTCTTGGTCTTGATCTTGTTCCTAAATTAAAGTTTAATTATATTAATGAATAAAAATAATCACATATTTTAATCCTCCTCACCTCTAACAGACATCCAGCTCCTTGGTGACTCTTTTCCTGAATGTTGACATTTGTAGAAACCTTCATCTGACTTTGACACTGCAGAGATATTCAGCTCCTCTCTGCTGTCATTATTGATGAGTTTATTATTATGATAGAAAAACACATTGGAGAGAAGATTTTGTTCTTTATCTCTGCAGCTCAGAGTAACAGGATCTCCTTCAGTCACAGGATGAACAGGGCTCACCAGGATAATAACATCATGATCATCATCTGTAAAACAATCAGAGAATATTCAGGTGAATAACATCCATTTAAGCTGCTTTATGCTTTCAATTGATTTATGATTCAGAAATTAAATGTTTGATTCTTCAGTCAAAAATGCATTTGTAGTCACGTTTCATCATTTCTCCTTTTTAGTCGACATGAAGACAAGTTTGTTCACAGAAAAAATGTAATGAACTAAAATAATAGTTATTTTACTGTAGATGTTTGGAAAAATTGTTTTGGAGTCGTCCAACCAGAGTCTCAATTTGAATCTGATGGAGAATCTGAGAAAAATGCTGAGCTCATCACCAAAGATAAATCATCAAATCACAAGTGGAAACAAACAAAAAGCTGGTCAGCAATTAAAAAAAAAAAGGTCTCGTAGCTTTATTCCAAAAAATATTATAATTTTTTATCATGTCATCTATTATCTAAATAATAACATATGAATAATTATCTTACAACTTTATCTTACTTTTACATTGTTTTGTTTTCTATTTAGAGATGCTGGTCTTAGTTGAGTTAAACTAATTTAAAATCAAAGTCTGCCAGTGGTATGAATGATTTTGGGCTAAATTGTAAATTGGTTTCATGTCTGTTTCCATGGATCAAGTAAAATATGATCCAAAACTAAAAGAGGTTATAACTGAGTTGTTGTACTACAATGAACTCTAAAAATATTTCCTCTATTGCTTGATGAAACTACCTTCATAAATTGGTCAATGAGTTAGAAATTATGTACAAATGGAGTCGTTTCTTCACTTTTACTCTAAATGATCATCCATCATCTTCTGATCTCTGATAAATCAGTTATCAGTGGAATCTTCCTCATCATCATCCTCAGGTATTTGTTCTCAGTTTGAAAGGTAAACCTCTATCAGGTCTTTGCTTCTCTAAGTCCAGGGAATGGTTTAGAAGTTAATTGGACCATGCTGTCCACTTCACAGACTGTTAAATAAATTATTTGAAAAGGTTATGATGGTTGAATAAGGTTGAAATCTCATTAAATCAGTTTAAAGGGAATTTTAGAGAAATAATTTGTTGTTTCTTCAAGAAGTCTAATGTTATCGTTTATCTACCTTTATGTGGGAGATAAAATCAAGTATGTAATAACCCATGTAAAGCTAAAAAATGACATTGCTGATGAAATAAATTCCATCAAACTATTTTGCAAATTTATACAATATCAGTGATTTTGTACAGGGAGTCAGAGTAGATCTGAGGAGAATAAAGTAAAGTTAGTAAAAATGTTGTGATGTGGCACATTTTTAAAGATAAATGTCAAAGTGCTTCACAGGAAGTGCAATCTAACTGAACAGCAATGTAAAATACAAAAAATAAAACACAATATAATACTGAATGCTTATGATAAATGCTCATGTCTAACTAAAGGTTTTCCTGAATTAAACTTAAATGTTCTTACTGAATAAAATGCATTAAATATGTTCATCCTCCTCACCTCTAACAGACATCCAGCTCCTTAGTGACTCTTTTCCTGAATGTTGACATTTGTAGAAACCTTCATCTGACTTTGACACTGCAGAGATATTCAGCTCCTCTCTGCTGTCATTATTGATGAGTTTATTATTATGATAGAAAAACACATTGGAGAGAAGATTTTGTTTTTTATCTCTGCAGCTCAGAGTAACAGGATCTCCCTCAGTCACAGGATGAACAGGGCTCACCAGGATAACACCATCATAATAATCAGCTGTAAAACAATCAGAGAATATTCAGTTCAAGAACATTTCTTTAAGCTGCTTTATGCTTTGCAGTGACATTGTGGAATTCAGAAATAAATGTTTGGTTCTTCAAACAAAAATGCATTTGTAGTCACGTTTCATCATTTGTCCTTTTTAGTCGACATATAGACAAGTTTGTTCACATAAAATAATGTAATAGAATAATCTAATAGTTGTTTTACTGTAGATGTTTGGAAAAAAATGTGTTGGAGTCGTCTAACCAGAGTCTCAGTTTGAATCTGATAGAGAATCTGAGAAAAATGCTGAGCTCATCACCAAAGATAAATCATCAAATCACAAGTGGAAACTTACAAAATGTCTGACAACTACAGTGCCTTGTGAAAGCATTCGGTCCCCTTGAACCTGTCAACCTTTTGCCGTTTTTCAGGCTTCAAACATAAAGATCTAAAATTTGCATTATTTTGTGAAGAATCAACAACAAGTAGGACACAGTCGTGAAGTGACTTTGCTGCACTGAAAGTAAAGGGCATTTTATTTCTTATAAAAGTTTAAAATATCCAATATATTTCGTTCTACCTCACAATTGTGCTCCACCTGTTGTTCATTCTTCACAAAATAATACAAATTTTAGATCTTCATGTTTGAAGCTTGAAGAGCAGCAAAAGACTGAAAAGTTCAAGGGGGTCGGACACTTTGGCATGGCACTGTATATTGCCAAAAAAAATAGAATGTTTAACATGTCATCTATTATCTAAATAAGAATACATGAATTATTATCTTGCAACTTTTTCTTACGTCTACATTGTTTTGTTTTCTATTTAGAGGTGCTGGTCTCATTATTTGAATTAAACTAATTTAAAATCTAAGTCTGCCAGTGGTATGAATAATTTTGGGCTAAATTGGTTTCATGTCTGTTTCCATGGATCAAGTAAAATATGATCCAAAACTAAAAGAGGTTATAACTGAGTTGTTGTACTACAATGAACTCTAAAAATATTTCCCCAAATGCTTGACGAAACTACCGTCATAAATTGGTCAATGGGTTAGAAATACGTAATCACCCATGTAAAGCTAGAAAATGACATTGCTGATGAAATAAAACTCATCAAACCATTTTTTCAAGTTTGTTCAATATCTGTTGTATTGTACAATGAATCAGAGTTGATCTGAGGAGAATAAAGCAAAGATAGTAAAAATTAATGTGGCACATTTTTAAAGACAAATGTCAAAGTGCTTCACAGTGTAACCTAACTAACTGCACAACAAAGTACAATACAACAAATAAAACACAATACAATCCTAACTGCATATAATAAATGCTCAAGTCTAACTAAAAGTTTCCTAGAATAAAAGTGTCTTTTGAATGTGTTATACTCCAAAATATAATCTGATGTTATTCTTTTTTCCTAAGAAAAGAAGATTTCAGCTTTGTATGAGCAGCAGAACAATTGATTGGAAACAATTTACGTCAAGAATAACAAAATCAATATTTCAATCTGAATGTTTACTTTTAAACCTCTGGAAAAGTTTTTGTTATTTAGTTTTTACCTCTTTTAAATAGAGACCAAGAAACCTCTTGATACCACCCAATGAACTTTAAAAGATTAACTGTAGTTATAATGGAATAGAAGATAAAAATGAATCTAGGCAAAAACTTTTTTTTGCAGAATTAATTATTTTTGTGACTTAACCTTGGACTAAACATATTATTGCAATAATAGATATATTCATGATTTTTAAATGCAAAAAGAGGTTAAAAAAAACAACATAATAAACCAGATCTTACCTTGAGCAGTGATGTTGACAGCATTGCTAAACTCTCTAGATTTTGACTCACACCAGTACACTCCATCCATATAATAGTACGGATTAATCGTGCATGTAGATCCAGTCATGGTCCCCCAGGAAGAGCAGGCAAAGTACAACAGTCGATCTGTTTCTATAATCCTCCTCACTCTCCACTCAGTAGAGTTTCCCTCACAGCTCAGAGACACAGAGTCAGATCTGAAGTGTTGAACTCTGTCAGGATTCACTGAGAGAGAAGCTGCTGGACGAGGATCTGAAAACAAGACAGGATTTCATCTGAGAACAGAAACATCTTTAAAATGTTTCATTACAAATGGTTTGTTTCTATAGTAATAAAGATTACAGCAAACATTTCAGCAAGTCGAATAAATAAACTACCAAAGAGGAAATAATTATTTCGTCTTTTACAAATACAATTTGGATTTTATCTGTGAATGTTTAACAGCCTCCAATGATCAATGTTTTAATTCATCTCTAAACCTGATGGCTGATTTTATTTCCAATCCTCTGACTGCCTGCTGACTTCTTTAGTTTTCTATAATCAGTTGTGTTGATTTGTCAAAAATCTTCACTAAATGACTTTTTACCTCATATTTCTGTCATGTTGCACATGAAACAAGAATAAATGTTTCAGTAAGAATCCAGGATAAATCATGTTTGTTATCCAATAATATGGATGATTCATTAGTTTACTATGTTGTAAATATATTTTTCTTCCTAATGTTTTGTCAAAAGTTAACATAATGCACAATTGTTAAATTAATATGAAAGGCACCGTTAAAATAAAAATAAATGTTGGATCAAGTTTCAAACCTCTAAAACTTAATTTTATTGAGAGCAAATAAATAAACTGACCTGCAGACCAGACAAAATTTAGTTCACTGTAATAAGTGTAAAACTTTGGTTCTCCTCTTCCTGCTCTGCACTTGTATCCTGCTGTGTGAGTCGGTCCACTAATGATGAAGGAGTTCTGCTCAGTCCCATTGGTGCTGCCAGGAAGCAGCTCATAAGTGTAGTGCAGCTGGTACCACTTGGATGGATCAGGAACAACTTTATACCAGAAGAACCTCCATCCTGCTGATTGAAGCTCCAAACCCTCACAGCTCAGAGTCACTGAGGCTCCAGGATTCGGCCATGATGGAGACACAGAGAGGACAGGCTTAGGGGGAAACGCTGGAGAGAGATTTGAAACTGGGTCAAACTTTTAACCACAACCTCTCTCTTTTCTCTTCATTTTATTTCCCTTAAAGAGTTAATATAGTAATATATTGAAATTGAAGTAATAACCATAGTAATAATAATAACATATGCTCCCTCTGGTTTAACCTTAACTTTGACATTTTACTTCCTTTTTCAGTAACATTATATTCTTACACTATTTTATTCTTATAATGTGAACTTTATTTCATTCAACACTTTCATTTTTCTCTTATATAAATCAGGGACTAGAAACACTGATCAATACAATCTATTGAATCTTTATTTCTTGTATCACTGAACTCTAAGAGGACGTTGTTGGTTTTGATGTATTTGATGAAACTCTTTCAGACTGTCAGGATCTATGTTTTCCTGTGTGTTGATGTACAGTAGTTCAGTTAGTTTTTCTGTGTCCCTAAGTCTCCGTGTTGTCCTGTCTTACCCTTTGATTGCTACCTGGTGTGTCTCGTTTCCTTGACTACCCTCTGTGTATTTAACTCCACCTGTGTTCCTTGTTCCTCGTTGGGTCCTTGTCAATTCAGTGTCGTATGTGTGAGCTGTTGTATTGTCGTCCTTCGTTTCACCAGTTGCTACCGGCACTGAGCCCTGGATTCCGCTCAGCCGTGCTGCCTGGGATTTTGGACTTTGTATTCCTGGTTTCGTCATTAAAATCATCATTTTCGCGCACCTACCTGGATCTATAGCGTCTGCCTCACCACCATCCACCACACCTCATGACAGAAGGACCTGACTAGACCGATCAGTGCGGCTAGCTTCATTATGGATCCAGCCGGCTTAAAAAGAACCATAAAGGACTACGTGGTGGAGTTGATTAAGCCTTATTCCGCCCGTCAGCATCTGGGCATTGCCACACGCATGGTCCTTATGCTGGACTACTGCATCCCGTGACTTCCGCACTTGGGACTGGCGAAGTTGCAGCAGGAGGCAGAGTGGGAGCGCCTGACGGCGGTTGCCTTTCTGAAAGGCAACACTATGCCTCCCAAGCCGCACAGTCACTCCGCCAGCCCAGACCCAGCGTCTTCGGAACCAGCACCTCCAGAGCCGGCAGCAGCCCCTCCGCGACCAGAGCCGGCAGCAGTTCCCCGCTGCAGTCCCCACTGCCTGTGTCCCTTCATCACCCCCTTGTATTCCCCCTGAGCTCCCTAGTGCTCCTTCTGAGCTTCCTAGTGTCCTCTCTGAGTCATTTAGCCCCCTTCTGAGCGCCTCCGGTGTTTCCTCCGAGTTCCCTAGTGTTTCCAATGTTTCCTCGTTGCCTCCTAGCATCCCCTCTGAGCTTCCTAGCGTCTCCTCTGAGCTTCCTAGCGTCCCCTCTGAGCTCCCTAGTCCCTCCTCCGAGATCCCTAGTGTTCCCAATGTTTCTTCGTTCCCCTCTAGTGTTCCCTCGTCGCTTCCTAGTGGTCCCAGTGTTCCTCTGTTGCCCCCTAGCGCTCCGTCTGAGTCTCCGCCCCCTAGTGCCTCTCCTGAGTCTCCCATCCCTAGTGTTCCCTCCGAGCTCCCTAGAATTCCCAATGTTTCCTCGTCACCTCATAGTGTTTCCTTGTCGCCCCCTACTGCTCCTCCCGAGAACCAGCCTCGTAGTGCTCCTCCAGATTCTCCCAGAGACTCCTTGTCGCCGCCTCCTGCGGCCTGGCCCCCGCGCCGACGTCACCCACTGGACCCACCTTCAGCGCAGCGGGTGGACCTCCTGTTTCCCATCCCCAGTGCCCCGAACGTCCTCCAGACCTTCCCCGTGGTTCCCGCCTTCAGCGCTGCAGACTGCCGCCAGACCTCCTCCATAGTTCCCACCTTCAGCGCCACGGATGGCCGCCGGACCTCCTCCGTGGTTCCCGCCTTCACTGCCGCGGACATCCGTCGGACTTTCCCTGTGGGTTCCGTCTCCTGAGTCTCCGCCCACCCTGATGGGTTGTTTTCTGTTGTTTTTGGACTCTTGGCTCCCCATCCTACGCCCCTCCACCCACCCTTGTTGTGTTTTGGTTTTCAGACTTGTTTTGGGCGTCTAGTAGCCGCCCTTGAGGGGGGAGGGTACTGTCGGAATTTGAGTTTTTTGTGTGTTTATTTTGAGTTCTCTGTGTTCTGAGTCTCTGTGCTGTCCTGTCCTCCCCTTGATTGTTCCCTGGTGTGTCTTGTTTCCTTGATTACCCTGTGTATTTAACTCCACCTGTGTTTCTTGTTCCTTGTCGGGTCCTCGTCTCATTTGGTGTCATCGTGCTGTCTCTGTCTTTACGTCCATTCGTTCTGTGTTAAGCCCTGGTTTCCGCTTAGCAGTGCTGCCTGGGTTTTGAACTGCTTGTTTAATTTGGGTATTCATTATTAAACCACCATTATTCATCTTACCTGGGTCTCCAAGTGTCTGCCTCACCACCACCTCACATCACATCGTGACACAGACATTTTCTTTGGACTTTGGATTCTTCAATATATATAAAAGTCTCATTCAAAGATGTTCAGAAAATTTTAATTTATTGTAATAAAATATAAAGAAATTAAAGGTTGGCTTAAAGCTGAGATGCAGCTAACAACATTTTTCAGATGCATGTAATGTAAGCCTATAGGCGTAAATTCAAGCTGGGAGACTCTCCTCAGCCTACCGGCAGCATCAATCACCACCATGCCTCCGCCAACCAGCACCAGACTGTCGCTCCGCTCCAGCCAATCACCACGCAAGAGCTCCTTCTAAAGGCCAAACAACCACGGGTCCATCTGCTTCAGCAGCACTTCAGAGCTTACTTGTGCACTTTTTACCTCTCCGACATTCAATCAGCTAGTTTCAGCTGCCTCCTCTCCGTCAGCAATCCCGGTCCTTCCGACCCTAATCCAGCCCGCAGAACCACCCTCCGATCGTCCTTTCCTTCTTTCATGGCCCAAATCCAGAGAATATCCCTCAGCTGCGCTCTTGTTGGCTTTCAGCTACTCTTCACAGATCTAACTGCCCTCATCACGCCTCCCTTCGGCCACCATCGGCGACAGCAAAGCTGGAAATCTTCCGTCTTTCCCTCATTCTTGTCGCGGGCATCTTCTGTCATCCGCCTGGTTCCCCGCTCCGGCTCACCATCATTTGGCTGCTGCGGCTCACTGTCACTGTCCCCTGCAGCCAAGCGCTGGTCGTCTCCACGATCCGCCATGGCTCCACCGACGCTCATCGGCTCTTTCTGCTCTCATCTCATCGTGGACTCCCTCCGTTGCCCGGATCATCTCTCCCAGTTCACCTCAGGGAGAACGCCGTCATCAGACCGCTACGCTCACTTCCACCTCGGCTCGCAGCTGGCTCTTCAGCCTCATCAACCGGCAACCTCACTGTGCCCATCGGGGGTGTCATCTAGGTAAGACGTACCCGCTCCTGACTCGTTCATCTTCGGTTCGCATCATGTCACCGTCATCGCACCAGTACCTTGTACTGACTTATATGTAATTTTTTTTGGAACAACTTCCTCTTTTCTACAGGAGAAAAAACGATTAATTCAATGGATCAGGTGTCCTTGTCCAGTTTCAAATTCCTTTTAACAGGGTCAGAGGAGGCATGCCTTGCCCACTCAACAACCTGCCCCATCTGCAACAGATCCAGTCAAGCAGCCCAATCAAACGAATAGACAGCAGAGCGTCCAAGTGCTGCAGTTCCAAAATGATGCAGTCAATCAAGTGTCTGAAAGAGAAAATGCCTTAACTGTGGATCCAGCAGGTAGATTACCCAGGAGCAGAGACACAGCCTACCAAGGCTGTGTCTCTGCATCTGCTGACGGTGCGGATCAGCAGATGAGAACCAGATGGAAGCTGCACGCCGCAACAACCTTCAGTCACAGCCGGTAACACCAGCAGAGCAACAGCACCACAAAACGCACGGCAGGTACAGCACTCAAAACCAAACGCAATCCCAGCCACTTAATGCAAGATGGTTTGACAATCTCAGATGAGCAGATCAGGAACACAAGTCACTCAGGCAGCCAACATGCAGCGGGAGAAACAAACACACACACACAAACCTTAGCAGCGGCCTGCCCATCAATCAGCGGTGCGCTTATGGCTGCACCTGGTACACAAAGTGGGAGGACAGTACCCAGCCCACCACGGTTGGGTCAATGTTACACCTTTCTCAGAACACGCCCCAGAAGGCGCCGGCGTTTTGGGGCAGAGTAGTTCTGATCATCATCAGAAGCCGTTCGCTGGCTCTCTAATTTCACCGCCTCATTGCAGCTAGCAGACCGTCCCTCGTCCGCATATTTTCCAGTCTCCCGTGTCAACCTCCACCCTGTTGACAGTCAGCTTTCACCTGCACAGCGATCCAAACTTCACGAACGCCCTTTTAGAGGTCATTCATAGTTCGCAACACCGCTCGCCCTGACAACTTCCTTTCCTTGTCATCTGTTGGTTTGGTCCCGATTCCTATTAAGGTGGCATATACGCAGTAAGTGCACAGACATGCGCATTAAGGAGGTCCACGTCATCTACACAAGCTGTCAGTTTGGCACACGCAACAAGATAAAATCAGCCAACTCTTTCACTGATAAATGATTGGTCATTCATGCTTGTCGCAGTTTCTATGCGGAATTACTGCCAGAGCTAGTTGCAATCAACTACAAAGCACACTCGTATAAAACAAGCCTCCTGTTCCCTGATAGTCCGACTGCTTGCCGCCAAGTCAGACCGTCGCTGGCAATAAGGCTTACGAAGATCTAACTTCTCCGTCATGTGGCTGATTACCTAAAGTGTTCTCGGTAATCCCTTACTGTCAGTTGCAACCATCCGTTTGTACCGGGCGTATGATGATCAGTCATTCAACGTCCCAACAGCACACCAGCCCCCGATGTTGACTCACAGTCTCGCGTACTGTGCTTTAGTTTTCCGCTTCAGCAAGAATCCTGACTTATTCTACCCCTCTTTGCACGTTTTCCAAATAATCATTTTTTGGGGGGGTTTACAGGACAGGTGAAGGTCTCTATTATCTAGGTCAGTGGTCTCAAACTCCAGTCTTCGAGGGCCAGTGTCCTACAGTTTTTAGATGTGCCACAGGTACAAAACGCTGGAATGAAAAGCCTTAATTACCTCCTCCTTGTGTAGATCAGTTCTCCGAGCCTTGCTAGTGACCTAATTATTCTATTCAGGTGTGGTGCAGCAGAGGCACATCTAAAAGTTGCAGGACTGCGGCCCTCCAGGACTGGAGTTTGAGACCGATGATAGGTGCTCTGCATTCAATGAAGTCATGCTCATCTCCTAGCGATCCAAACTTCGTCTCATCGGCCTCAGTACAAAATGAAAACACTTCAGGATCTCGAGAAACTTAACCACGCATTCATCTGTAGCCACATTAATTACCGCAGCATCTTAATTAAAACCAGGGAGGTCCTGCATCTATGACTTTCACGCCATGCTCTTAAGTCAGCGAGCTTGGCTCTCAATGCCTACGTTCCTCTCTCCTGAAGTCTCCACGGCTCTGCCTGATCCTTAAATTTCTTGGATCTTAGAAATCCAAGATGTATGTGCATTCCCTTTGGCCATTTCCAGGCCTCATATCTAGCTCACAGGGAGCCTGAACTGACCCTCAAGGTTCAGTCATAACTCCCTCTCATCAACCCAGCCGCTGGTTGTCAGAAGCATTCTCCTCTGGTATTCTCCTTTCTCAGACCCGAAGGCCCCATTCTCACCGCTCTCAGGCGATGGGTAAGCATCCATAACAAATGACTGGTGGTGGAGTGTTTCAGCAACTCTAACTCCTTTCTGTCCAGATGGACAGCTGTGCCGGCCCCGTCAGCCAGCCAGCCATCAGCCTCACAGGCCCCATCGGCCTGCAGGCCTCATCCAACAGCCGCACCTAACGAGGCTCGATGAGCCTGCATGCCCTGGCTAATGCAGCTGCGGGTAACAAGGCTCCATTAGACTGCAGGTCCCAGTCAGGCCTTGGCCCGGCACCCTCTTTTGGGGGGAAGACTACCCTGAGCTTCGCCCCAAGCCGATCATCCAAGCTCACAGCGATTCTCAGCACACACGTCTTTTGACGGTGTCCAAATGCCAAAGAGCTTTGGGTCAATACAACTTTCTAACTGCTGCTTTTCTCTGTGTGAGTCTCTACAGAAATATTTAATAGGGAATAAACATGAACAACTATCAGCCTACTGAAATAATTAGACAAGTGTGACTGATTATAGAAAAAATAAAAATAGTTATAGTCTTAGATTGTGTGCCTTAGAAAAAGCTGTGTTTTTGTTATTTTATTTCAAATTAAAAAAAACTTATATACCAAGTGGGACATACTGTCATTAAAAATGATCACCTGTCAGTAATAAATAATCAACTTACATACAGTTATATTAACAACATTACTCCATGGTGTCAAGAAAAACCCTTGTCTTTTTCCTCTACAGCTGTATTCTCCACTGTGGTAATGAGTAGCTGATATGATCCTGTATTCACTGGATGATGGAAAGTTTCCATTGGTTGGTCTCCATTCATACGTCCACTCAGTTCCTCCCTGGATCTCACATCTCAGAGTGACTTTCTCTCCTATGTAGATCTGAGACCAGTTGGATTGTAGAATCAAACTGGATTTATTGGGAGCTAAAGAAATAAATATCTGGTTAGCAGTTTACCACAACAGTCCAGAGTAAAATTTAAGTGTTAATTTAACACTTTCCCTGAGAGAAACTACTTTCTAAAATCACTTAAAAAGTATAAATGCTTCTTCCAAACTGTCCAGCAGCTCCTTTAAGATTAGTTTTTTTTAATTAATAAGAACCTTTCAAAATAAAATGACATCAGCTTAACTTGTAGCAAAGCAGAAAGAAATTAAGAGTTTCAAACACTTACACAGCAAACATATTCATCCATAAAATGTTATATTAATTGAATAACTTAATAAACTAAATGTGTTAAACTGCAGCAGCTGCTTTTATGTTCATTTGTTTAAGCTATTTTAATGTTGCTTGCTTGATTATTGTAGGTCAAAAGTTAATAACTTACAGATAGTTAATGTGATGACATCACTCCACTGTGTTAACAAATAGTCACTTGTTCCTTTGCAGCTATAATTTCCACTGTCAGCTGTGATGATCCTGGATGTTGGATTATAATTGAAATTGTTTTTTCTCCATTCATACGTCCACAGAGCTTCTTCCTGGATTTCACACTCCAGATGGACATTATCTTCTTCGTTCAGAGACGAGCTGGGATTCAGGATCACATTCGCCTTAGAAACTGTTCACATAAAGAAATATCGAGTTAGGAAATTAAAAGAAACAAAATGAACCTGAACATATAAAATGATATAAAGAAGCAGATATTTACTCTGTGCAAGTGTCAAAATATTTATAGTAAAGTAAATAATTTGTTAAACTGTGTAAATCAGAAACTTAACTGAAAATGTTAACAGTTTAAATACATCAAAACAAAACTGAAGATATATTTAACATAAAAATAGAAAAAACTTTCTATAGTTTGATGAACATATTTTACAACAGGATGTTGTTAATTCTTAATATCTGAGATCAGATTAAATTCTTTATAACATCTGATTACTTTGGTGGTTTCAGTGGAAATATAAAAGTCAAATCTTGAAACTAAATATTTCTCTGTCCTGTAATCACTTTATTATTATATTTTAATAATTTCGTTTTCTGAAAAACTAGGAAACAAATGTGAGTTTCAAAGATTAAGTGTTGTCATGGTGATGACCTGATAACTAAACTCACCAGTTTTCTGAATGGTGACCTCTTCACTGGTTTCTGATTCAAAAGATGAGTCTCCTCTTCTTCCTCTGCAGCTGTATTCTTCTCCCTCTGAGACTCTGATGGTTCCATCTGGTTCTGTGTTTCTGGAGGATCCAACTACAGGATAATATTGTCCATTTTCGAACCAATCAAACTTCCAGCCAGTAGATCCGTCCACAGAGCAGGTCAGTGTAACACTGCCCCCTGCTGGTATGATTCTCATCTCTGCGGTCAGGGTGGCTCTGGGTTTATCAGCTGTTGAGTTTGAAAATCATAACAATATTTTAAAAAATTATAATATTAATTATTGCTGGAATCATTTTGTTGTAATAGAAAAAACTACATCTTTATACCAAAATTTAACATTTAATTTTTCAAACAGAGAAATATAAACTCTGCAGGAGCCTAAAAAACTAGATTTTCCATCATGTTTCTTATCAACAAGAGCTGGAGGAAAATTAATTATTACATTGATCATTTTGGTGAAATTCCACATCTGACCTGACAATTCAAACTCAAGTCCAGTTAGATTATTTCAGCAGCAGATCAAACTACAACAATGACAAACAGACTAACCTGTAATTTAACAACAGACACAGCTTAATTGTAACTTATTTAAAACAGTTCATACAAAAAGTCAGAGTCCAAGATGTTCTTTACTAACATGAAACAATCAATCAATGTATTGTGCTTTGTATGTCAGTATGAGCTCCATGTAAATGACTGTTCACACACTAAAAACCTCCATATTTAAATGATCCACAGCTCTAAGACAGAACATTAAAATCTTTACATTAGTAATTATTTTCATACAATATTTTATTCCAAAACATTTTGCATGTGCACAGTCACTAAACCTCTAATCTCTCTCTGAAATAATCCAGTTCTTCTTTATTCTTCCTGGTTATGATTCTTTATGGATGGAAAATAATTTTTCTTCATTTAAATCTCACAAAAGTCACAGTTTAGCCTGCAGTCAGTTCTTTCTGTTCTCCCACAGAGTAAATTCAGTTATTAATGAGCTTTTTGTTTCCTGTTCTGTTTATTTTATAAACTAAAGACACTTTCAGGATGAATGGAGGTCAGTCTGACTCACATGACACTGTCAGTCTGATGGCTTCACTCCATCCTGTAAACTCGTAGCCTCTTCTACCCTTACAGCTGTATTCTCCGCTGTCAGCATCAGTAGCTGAGATGATCATATATTCACTGGATGATGAAAAGTTTCTATTGGTTGGTTTCCATTCATATGTCCACTCAGTTCCTCCATCATCCTGGATCTCACATCTCAGAGTGACTTTCTCTCCTCTGTATATCAGAGACCAGTTTGGTTGTGAAGTGACTGAAACTCTGTTGGAAACTACAGCAAGAAACATGATTAGAAAAACAAAGAGTCTGAAAACTAAACAATTAATTATACCGTGTAGCATCTGTAATAATAATGTCAATCTAAGAATTTTTTATCTGATGTGTCATTTAACATATATTTTATGTCATAAATTTCATTAAAATGTATCAATATAATGTCATTAAAATGTCTTGGAAGAATGTAGATCTCAATGTTCACCACAACATCTCACAAAAACATAAATAAATGTAAACACATAGAGTTAATTTACTTTTTTCCTCATATTTCTGCACATTGTTTAAGCAAAAACTTTAACAAAATGATTCAATTCAGCTGAATGAATATTAATAATTGAACAAATTATGAATCTTAACTCATATTTACATTTAGAACAAGATATTATCTCTTTAAATGTGACAGAGTAACAAACTTCCTTTAGTGATCATTTCAAAATGGATTTTTCATCAGAAAGTTTACAATGTTTTCTTCCCAGATAAATTTATAAACTCACCTCTCTTATTAATGGTGACATCATCACTCATAGTTGTCATAAAGTTTGTCTCTGTCATGGATCCTCTGCAGGTGTAAATTCCTCCTTCTGTGATCCTGAAAACTCCATCTGATCGAGGAGAAACTCTGGTCTGATAGGTGGATGAAGATCCTCTGAAGAGCTCAAATGTTAAACCAGCAGGTTTGTCCACAGAACAGGTTAATGTCACACTGCCCCCTGGTGGTATGGTTGTTTTGTCTGCTTTCAAAGTTGCCTTTATTTCTGCAATAATATTAATCATAATTAATAAGGTTTTTAGCAATTTGAAACAACATGAATAAATTCTCATCAGACCAAAACTGAGACTTTATCATGTCAGACAGAATCAGCACAACACACAGTCTTCTACTCCACATGCAGTCATGTTCTAATGGTGCTTTAAGCAGCATTGTATCATGTGCAACAGTGAGGTCAGGAGAGATCCAGATAAAATACAAACTTCTTACAAGCATTCTCCATAAACACAACAAATAAAATGGGCCGAAAAGGAAACAGAAACTAAAATAATTGTTTCTGATTTAACCAGTTCTATCAACCCAATACCGTTCTGCAGTCTATCTGCAGAAAGGTTTCTATCTTGTGGCACAAAATAATTTAACTTCAATTCAATTCAAAAATATCTTATTGATCCCAAAGAAAAAGTAAATCTTGTTGTATTTCCATTTGGCATCTATAAGATTATTCAAAGGATTATTGTTGATGGTGATGGTTTAGGCAGGAACGATTAGTACTGTATTAGTCTGTATTACAGCAAAAAAGAGTCTGAAAACTAAACAATTAATTAGACAGTGTAACACCTAACACCTGGAAATAATAATGTCAATCTAAGAATTTTTCCTGTGATGTGTCATCAAACATACATCATATATCATAAATGTCATTAAAATGTCTTGGAAGAACGTAAATCTCAAAGTACACCATAACATATCACAAAAACATTAAACGTAAGGATATAGAGTTAATTTGTTTTTTTCTCATATTTCGAACATAGATGCAGGTACATAAAGAAAAAAAGGTGCAGCATATATTGGTGGGGACTGTCCCCGTCATGCCAGAGTGGGTGAGGACATGTCCACACCAGTCCTTCAGGAAGTTATGCTTATGGCTGTAACTAATGCTTGTTAATTATTAGTTTTGGGTCTGCAGTGGATTCTCTACAGGTTCTATGAACCTGACCAGATAGAGAAAAATAAAAGTCAAATAAAGCAATTCTCTTTTCACTTATAAATGCAACTATTTGAGTTGCTTATTCATATCACACATATACAAGAGCAGTCACCAGTCCATCAAAGGGCAACACCAAGGTACAAACGATCACACACACACTTAACCTAACATGCCAGTGTTTGGACTGGGGTAAAAAGCCTGAGTTCCCAGAGAGATCCCACACAGGACAACATGCAAACTCCATTCAGAAAGACTCTATTTCTACCTACAGGAAAACAGAGCAGCAAACACAAGGAGCAAATCAAATTGCTGAATGAACGCAGACAGAAAAAAATAAATAAATTCTCACCTGCATGAAGTTTGTTGGTGTCTGGATCAGTGACGTCGACAGGCTGTATTGTTTGATTGATAGGATCTGCTAGCATGATATAAAAGGAAAACCGTGACAGTTTTACATTTTTGTACATAAACACATTGGTGGGCCCAACATATCTCATTACAGAGTTTATTAATCCATTACTTCAATTTGGACTATCTTTTCATTTTTTTCTGAAATTTCATGCTTTTCAGTTTTTTCTTCATTTGTGTTGCTAAGCCTGGCTCCTATGGGCAGCAATGAAAAAACTTTACACAAGGTTATACATTATACCCCACAGTACTATACATGGTAATGTCACATTATATTAAATTCTTCTGTTCCAACTCATAAATATTATTTTCTTAAAATTAATATACAAGTTCTGCTATATTTGGTGTTCCTTATTTATCCATCAATTAGCCAGGCTTCATGCTCTTCTATTGACAAAAAATAAATTCTGTCCTTATGGAGGTAAATATTTTGTTCAGATTTAAAACAACATTTCATTTCCTAACAAAGATTCTAAAATCATAACTTAGTGGAAACCAACAGGACTTTTACAGCCTTCTGTACTTCTCTGATAAATCTACCTTGTTTTGTCTTTGAAATTATAAATTGACACTCCAGGTCAGTCTTCAGAGTCGGCAAATAGACACAAAGAGGAACAAGTTGTTCTGCGCAACTATAGGTACCAAAATTAGATTTCTTTTTTGTTCAGCTTCCTCTCATCTACTGTACATCATAACATGTCAATATAATATATTCCAGTAATGCAAGAGAAGATGGTCCCTCAAATAGGGACCATTTGCTCTAAAACCAAGAATTGTGATACTTAAATACAGATTACTACAGTGTTTGTTCCTATACTTGCAAAATTAGGCTCAATTTCTGCACAAAACAAAGGTAAATGCATTGGAAAAACACCATATTTCTTCCTTTAAGTTAAATCCAAAACAACTTACTTACCATCAGCACGTCCATGAAGCAAAGAACTGAGCACTGCAATAAAGATCAAGGTTTGGTCAGACATTATCCAGCTGGTTAAGAATAAAAATCACAATGTGATTTTATTCACTTTAGATGAAGATTAAAATAAAAATGACTGTTTAGTCAGTGATGTACTTACAGAAAAAGCCCAGCATGCAGAGCAGAGCAGGTTTCATCCTGGCATCCAGAACGGCTGTATAGCTCAACTGAAAGGCTTCTACTTGGTTTGAATTGTGTTCGTATAAAAGGAGAAGTTAAGTCTAAAATATATATGACATCAGTAAGTTTCATCCTTCTACTTATTACAATCCCCTCTCTGTGTTTCCTTCCCTTTCACACTAACTTCACACCACAGCAGCCACTGAGGCTGCAGCACTTGATGCTGGTTTGTATTTCCTGTCCGTTGCAGAGATATTTTTACCTTATGCACAATGTTTTTTGCAGGCACTCACGGAAAAACCACTAAATTTGAATGCATGTTGCTATACAGAGTTGCTATATATTTGTTTGCAAATAAACAGTTTGCTCATTCTCATTTTTAAACATTTTCCTGTTTTGATGTGTGAACTTTACACAGAGAGAGAAATGCTAAAACAGTAACTTTGACCTTCTGGTTCTGTAGTGAGAAACTACATCATACAGAAACATTTCTGGGTAAAACTTAAACTCAGGGCCCTTTTGCTGCCCAGCAACAAATCTAAGAATGATGGGGGAACATGCATCTCACAGAGCATCACCATGGAAACTTATCAGCACATTTCTAAACACATTGTGTGTGGGCGTGTGCGTGTGTAGGAACAGAAGTGGACGTAAGTGTTAAAATGGCGGTTTAGCCAAGGAAAGATTATTCATCATCACTAGCATTTTTAATGAACCACATTTTTTTCTTCTTAAAAATATATGTTGAGGGGCGTGCTGTGGTGGCGCAGGGGGTTAGCACACCCCACGTTTGGAGGCCTTAGTCCTCGACGCGGACATCGCGGGTTCGACTCCCGGTCCCGACAACGCAACCTTTACCGCATGTCTTCCCCCCTCTCCTCACCCTCCTTCCTACTGTTGAAAAAATACGAGCCACTAGCGCCGCAAAAACTCTTCGGAGAAAAAAAAAAATATATATATATGTTGAAAGAAATTTAAGAATTCCCACTATAAGACAAAAATATCACATGATAATAAAGCAGAGGCTGTATATAAAACCCTCTATAGTGGACAGTTAGAATGAAGTAATTTGTTTTAGGCTGTAAATCCAAACTGCAGTTCACACTATTGACCACAAGATGGCACCAAAGAGGACTGTGTTGAAAAGCTTTGAGTAATAAAACATTATTTTAAAACCAGTAAGCTTCATTTGTCCATCACTACTGATGTCATCCTTTGCCTCAGTTAATTTTTGTCACTAGACTGACAGTTCTTCCACTTGTTATCATGGCAACCTTCTCTGTCCAGTGCATGTCCACACTGGTCTTGTTTGTGTTTATAATTTAGAAATAATCTGGTCATGTCTTAAGCCAGGGGTGACAACAGTCGGTCCTCGAGGGCCGGCATCCTGCACGTTTTAGTTCTCTCCCTAGTGGTAGTAACAACCTCCTCAGCATGTCAATGTTCTTCTGAGGCCTCTAATGAGACATCATTTGATGCAAGTATGCTAAAGCAGGGAGTGAACTAAAACATGCAGGACGCCGGCCCTCGAGGACCGACTTTGGGCACCCCTGTCTTAAGTGTTCATCTTTAGTTAAATATGGCTCAAAGTTTAAGAACATCCATCCATTTTCTTCCGCTTATCCGGAGCCGTGGGGCTGACAGCTTCAGAAGGGAGGCCCAGACTTTCCTCTAAGCAGCCACTTGTTCCAGCTATTCCGAGGGAATCCCAAGGCATTCCCAGGCTAGCCATGAAACATAGTCCCTCCAGCGTGTCCTGGGTCTTCCCTGGGGCCTCCTCCCGGTGGGACGTGCCCGGAACACCTCACCAGGGAGGCGTCCAGGAGGCATCCTGACCAGATGCCCGAGCCACCTCAACTGGCTCCTCTCGACGTGAAGGAGCAGCGGCTCTACTCTGATTCCCTCCCGGATGACCATGCTTCTCACCCTATCTCTAAGGGAGAGCCCAGACACCCTATGGAGAAAACCCATTTCGACCGCTTGTATCCGTGATCTCATTCTTTCGGTCTGGGTTTGTCGATTGCCAGGGGAACGGTACGGTGGCCGACAGGTGCAAATGCGCAGCAAAAGAGAAAACATGCAAACAAAAAAGAAGACACCCCCGAATGAAATGCAGCAAATAAAAAGAGAGACGCAAACACCCCCGAATGAAATGCAGCAAATAAAAAGAGAGACGCAAACACCCCCGAATGAAATGCAGCAAATAAAAAGAGAGACGCAAACACCCCCGAATGAAATGCAGCAAATAAAAAGAGAGACGCAAACACCCCCGAATGAAATGCAGCAAACAAAAAGTGTTGAAAACGGAAGTGCTCCAGACCACTAGGGGGAGTCAAAGAAAATAGTATTCATTTCTATGGGACCAGATGCAAGATTCTTCTTCTTCTTCTTCTTCTTGGTATTTATTGGCGGTTGGCAACAAACTTACAGTAGCATTACCGCCACTTACCAGTATGGAGTGTGGTTCGAGATGGTCTATAAACTTTCACTTTCTACCTTTTCCCTCCATTAACTCCTGATTAAACATACCCCCACACATACACACCTGCTTATATTATCCAACTTGCTTATAGCTTCATATACCCCTCTTTGATATTCTTTACACATTCACACCCAACTTGCTCTACTCATATCCTATGAAATAGCTTTGTTTTTTTAAGATACCGAATAATTATTTGAATATGTCTACTCCCGAAATCTCTCCTCAAAAATTCTATTAAATTAAACCTTTCTTTAATACCTACACACTCTCTCAGCATGCATCTTCTCTCTTCTTCATACTTACAACACTCTAAAATAACATGCTCTATTGTTTCAGACTTCTCACAATAATCACACTTTCCAGATGCAAGATTCAGAGAGATACCTTTACTTTCTTTCAAATTTCTTTCTCTGAATCTTGCATCTGGTCCCATAGAAATGAATACTATTTTCTTTGACTCCCCCTAGTGGTCTGGAGCACTTCCGTTTTCAACACTTTTTGTTTGCTGCATTTCATTCGGGGGTGTTTGCGTCTCTCTTTTTATTTGCTGCATTTCATTCGGGGGTGTTTGCGTCTCTCTTTTTGTTTGCTGCATTTCATTCGGGGGTGTTTGCGTCTCTCTTTTTATTTGCTGCATTTCATTCGGGGGTGTTTGCGTCTCTCTTTTTGTTTGCTGCATTTCATTCGGGGGTGTCTTTTTTGTTTGCATGTTTTCTCTTTTGCTGCGCATTTGCACCTGTCGGCCACCGTAGAACGGAACTTGTCTGACTGCATTGTGCCAAGTGTACTGTTTAGCGGAGGGAAGACTATGGCGTGGGCTTGTTTTTCAGGAGCTGAGCTTTGCCTTTAGTTCCAGTGAAATTAACTCTGAATGCTTTCAGCATACCAAGACATTTTAAACATGCTCCCAATTTTGTAGGAACAGTTTGGAGCTGGCCCCTTCCTCTTCCAACATGACTGTGCACCAGAGCACAAAGCAAGGTCCATAAAGACATGGAGTCTGGTGTGGATGAACTTGACTGGCAACACACTCTTGGCAATATAATGGATGTGAACTGAAACATGACTTCTGTGATTGAAAATATTTGCTGCCCCCAAGTGGTGCAAAGTAGAAATTGCAACACATCTATTACCCCTTCACTAAGCAGTGGCGTTCTGATCAGTAATAGTTTCTTTACTTGTAGTAGAAAGATATTGTTGGAAGGAAAATGAGTTTTCGATGTGGTTGGAGCAAACAGGTAGCCAGACATACTCCATTTGTCCTGGGAGATTTTAGCAATTTAATATGCTAAATTTATAAATACCCCTTAAAATACTGATTATAATAATGTTCACCTTCTCATTGAGAGTGTCTTTGTCTGTGCACCAAAAAACAACACTATAGACACATATTTAGCCTAAAGTGACCGCAGAGTATCTAAAGTTTACATTTTATGAAGAGTTTTCTATCAGCGGCCAATAATGCAAGAGAAAGGCAGCAGTTTAAAAATACTGACAAAATCAGATCATATGTATTATTATAAAGCTGAAACAGTTCCATTCATTATGACAAATAATGTACATGATTTGTTGGTAATACCTTATTTGAAGGGGTGTGCTGTGCATAAGACTGACATAATACTGTCATAAACATCATATAACACCTGTTATGAACATGCAGGAGTCACCATGAATGGTTATAACTGTTGTCGTGAAGTGTGATTAGGTAAATGACACTTTTAATGCAAAGTTGACCCTTTTAATGCAAACTTGCATTATTTACCGAATGACACTTTCAGACAGCAGTCATAAACACTCATGAAGACTCCTTCATTTTCACAACAGGTGCTATGTTATGTTTATTACAGTGTCATGTCAGTCTTAAGCAAACCCGTCCAAATAAAGTGTTACTGACTTGTTTTTATTATATTGCACTAATCTAATAGAGAAAATAAATAGTACATGTAGAAGACATCTTACTAAAACTAAAAGGAGGTATGTCTGATATTTGGAATCAATATTTATTCGCAGAATTGTAATGAAATCATGCAAATATATGGGACTATACAAGATAACAGCCTTTATCACATGCAGTATGCTGGAGATTGAACCATGACAGCATTCAGTCTATACTGCTGCTTCTGTTGCTGCAGGATTCCTCCTTCCTGTCAATGGAGAGATAATTTGGGTCAGATATTCATCAGCATGAAAAATTAGTTGAAGAAATGTAAGACTTGAACACATTCAAAGATAAAATCAAATATTATGATTCAGTAATTTATTTCAAACCTTCTGTAACAAAACATGTCAGGGCAATAAATGGATACAATTAAAATTATAATTAAATTAATCTAAAATAAACATTTTGAATAATAAATCAATAAGATGAATGGAGAATCAAACCATCTTTTTATTATTCTTTCATTTGTTTTAATTACTAATTTTACTATTATGAAGTATTGAGTGATTTTAGTCAATACTTTATGTCTGTTATGTAGATGTTAACCATCTGAACCACATGTTGAGCTGCAGTTACCTGGGTTAATGTTAGCATAGTCAGTATCTTCTGCTGGATGATGAATCTTCTCTGCTGAGATTGAAGAAAATTAATGTTGAGAAAAATCTTTAAATCATTTTACTTTTTTGTATTTATATGTTGTTATAGGTATTTATGTTCTATATTGGTATATTTAATGTGTTTCAATTTATCTTCATCAGAGATATTTCAGTATTTTTATCATCTTTCTGTCATCAGTGTCTTTAGCTGCTATAAAACATTTACTTTACCGTTTCCTGAGGCTCTGCTCAGTTGGATTGTCTCATAGAGGGAAGTGTCACCTAAAGACAATAAAACAAGGTTAAAGTTCAAATGAGTGAAAATTAATAAAATTATCACATCAATTTAAAACAAAGTAGATATTCTAATAGTTTATGTTTTTATCTGTTTGATCAGTTTAATATCTTTCCTAACAATATGTTGATATTTGTTTCCAGTGTGAATTTTCTTCATTTCATGATTTTGTTTTAACTTTATTTAATGATAGACTGTTGAAAAATACTAACTATTGATCAATACTATTAATTTTTTTTAGCCAAACAACATTAATGTAGAAATATGATTCACTCTGTGTTTATTTGTTTTCTTTGTTTATAAAATCATTATTAGAAAAAGTAAAATTATCTCAACTATCATGTGGCAGAAAGTATTTTGCAGTTCCCATTTCCCACCGCTTGGTGGCAGCAAAGAATGTATTTTAATCACAAAAGTCATGTGTTTTCAGTTCACATATCTGGAAACTATAAAGTGATTAAACATTCCAGTTAATCATAAAGATGTTTAATGTGAGACGAACCATGAAGCAGAGAACTGTAAACAGAACCGTCATTCTGGGTCACTTCATGATTTGTAGCTGAGGCTGGATTGATGCTCTCTGGTTGATTCAATCTGAAAATAATAGAGACATAAATGCATTAATGGAAGTAATTATTTGATGCATGATTAGAAAGAGAGAACAAATATTCTTACTGACCTGTTACTGCTTAAATCTGCAGGGAAAAAGATATTTAATGATTCATGTTAAAACATTAGAATAAACTTGAAACATTTTAACAAATAAAGTGTTTGACTGAATATGATCTAATGTGATCATAAAAAGTTTCACCTTTGGATCGTCTGCAGCTCCACAACAAGAGAAGGACAATAATGAGAATAATGAGAACGACTCCAACAACTGGTCCAATGATCAACATGACAGGAAATGAAGAACTGACAGGACTGGATACAGTTACTGGAAATAAGAAACATTAAAAATGAATAAATATTAAATAGCATCAGATTTCATGTCAGTATTATTTGTTTTGTAAAAATGTGATTTCAAACTTGAACGCAGATAAAAATCTTCAGCACATATTCATAAACTTTCTTGGTCTTCATCTTGTTCCTAAATTAAACTTAAATGTTCTTATTGAATAAAATGAATCAAATATTTTAATCCTCCTCACCTCTAACAGACATCCAGCTCCTTGGTGACTCTTTTCCTGAATGTTGACATTTGTAGAAACCTTCATCTGACTTTGACACTGCAGAGATATTCAGCTCCTCTCTGCTGTCATTATTGATGAGTTTATTATTATGATAGAAAAACACATTGGAGAGAAGATTTTGTTTTATATATCTGCAGCTCAGAGTAACAGGATCTCCTTCAGTCACAGGATGAACAGGGCTCACCAGGATAACATCATCATGATAATCATCTGTAAAACAATCAGAGGATATTTTGTTGAATAACATCCATTTAAGCTGCTTTATGCTTTCAATTGCAGCGATATTGTGGAATTCAGTGATCATGGAAGATTTATACTTCATGATACTTCAAACAAAAATGCATTTGTAGTTACGTTTTATCATTTCTCCTTTTTAGTCGACATGAAGACAAGTTTATTCACAGAAAATAATGTAATGAACTAATATAATAGTTGTTTTACTGTAGATGTTTGCAAAAACTGTGTTGGAGTCGTCCAACCAGAGTCTCAATTTGAATCTGAAAAATGCTGAGCTCATCACCAAAGATAAATCATCAAATCACAAGTGGAAACGTACAAAAGCTGGTCAGCAATGAAAAAAACAGTCTGGTAGCTTTACTGTCAAAATGATTATCATTTTTAACATCTCATCTATTATCTAAATAAGAACACATTAATAATTATTTTGCCTCTTTATTATACTTTTACATTGTTTCTTTTTCTATGTAGAGATGCTGGTCTCATTTCCTACTAAAACCAACATATTTGGTTGAAATAACTAATTTAAAATCTAAATCTGCCAGTGGTATAAATAATTTTGGGCTAAATTGTTTGTGTAAGTTCGTTTTCTGTCTGTTTCCATGGATCAAGGCCCCATTTTGATTTATGCATTCACGATGCAAAGTAAAATATTATCCAACACTAAAACAAGTAATAACTGCGTTGTTGTACTTCAATGAACTCTCTGCAAATATTTCCTCCAATGCATTGGTTCCGAAAGTGGGGGCAAAAGTGTTTCACTGTAAAAATGGTTTGTAGTTTGTTTTGTTGCAACCTGAAGTGTGAAATAAACTTCAGTGGAGTTTGAAAACAAAATATGTGAACGGGTTTTTGTCTGGTTGAACAATGTGTGTGCCCAGTTGATTTTTTTTCTATTTTGGGGGGGATTTTATTGTAATCCATAGGGGGGTCCAGAAAATCTTTGAGAACCACTGGTCTAATGCTTGATGAATTCATAAATTGGTCAACGAGTTAGAAATTATGTACAAATGGAGTCATTTCTTCACTTTTACTCCAAATGATCATCCATCATCTTCTGATCTCTGATAAATCAGTTATCAGTGGGATCTTCCTCCTCATCATCCTCAGGTATTTGTTCTCAGTTTGAAAGGTAAACCTCTATCAGGTCTTTGCTTCTCTAAGTCCAGGGAATGGGTTAAAAGTTAATTGGACCATGCTGTCCACTTCACAGACTGTTAAATAAATTATTTGAAAAGGTTATGATGGTTGAATAAGGTTGAAATCTCATTAAATCAGTTTAAGGGAAATTAAGAGGAATAATTCGTTGTTTCTTCAAGAAATTTAATATTATCCTTTTCCTACCTTTATGTTGGAAAGAAAATCAAATAAGTAATCACCCATGTAAAGATAGAAAATGTATTTGCTGATGAAATAAAACTCATCAAACCATTTTTTCAAGTTTGTACAATATCTGTTATATTTTACAACGAATCAGAGTTGATCTGAGGAGAATAAAGCAAAGATAGTAAAAATTAATGTGGCACATTTTTAAAGACAAATGTCAAAGTGCTTCACAGTGTAACCTAACTAACTGCACAACAAAGTACAATACAAAAAGTAAAACACAATACAATCCTAAATGCATATAATAAATGCTCAAGTCTAACTAAACGTTTCCTGGAATAAAAGTGTTCAAAGATTTTAGCTTTGTATGAGCAGCAGAACAATTGATTAGAAATAATTTACATCAAGAATAACAAAATCAATATTTTAATCTGAATGTTTAGTTTTAAACATCAGGAATAGTATTTTTCTCTTTTTTCCACCTTTTTTAAATACCAAAAATATCCTGATACCACCCAACTACCGTTAGAACATTAACTGTAGTTATAATGGAATAGAAGATAAAAATGAATCTAGGCAAAAACCTTTTTTTTTGCTAAATTAATTATTCTTGTGATTTAACCTTGGACTAAACATATTATTGCAATAATAGATATATTCATGATTTTTAAATGCAAAAATATGGTTAAAGAATAAAAACCATAATAAACCAGATCTTACCCTGTAGAGTGATGTTGACAGCGTTGCTAAACTCTCCAGATTTTGACTCACACCAGAACACTCCATCCATATAATAGTACGGGTTAATGGTACATGTAGATCCAGTCATTTTTCCCCAGTAGGAGCAGTCTGACAGTCCGTCTCTTTCTGTAAACATCATCACTCTCCACTCAGCAGAGTTTCCCTCACAGCTCAGAGACACAGAGTCAGATCTGAAGTGTTGAACTCTGTCAGGATTCACTGAGAGAGAAGCTGCTGGACGAGGATCTGAAAACAAGACAGGATTTCATCTGAGAACAGAAACATCTTTAAAATGTTTCATTACAAATGGTTTGTTTCTATAGTAATAAAGATTACAGCAAACATTTCAGCAAGTCGAATAAATAAACTACCATAGAGGAAATAATCTTGAGGCTGTTCAGGTTCAGCTGTGACAGAACACCTTCCTGATTGGCTGCAGGAGAGATGAGACCCCATTGGACCAGCAGAGAATTGCAAGCCAATCAGATGTTGATGAGCCCCACCCGCTCCCTATAAAAGGCTCCTGAAATCATTCCTCCAGTGGGGCAGCTAGTAGGAAAAGGTTTTGTTAAGCTGTCCCCCACCTTTGGTGTTTACAACTTCTTTGGGCCGTTTTGAACTATTTTGTTCTGCTAAGTAGTTTGATTGACTTTATACAAGCTAGAAGCTCGTGTTTGGGAGGTTTGGTGCTCCTTTTGTCCTTTCTTTTGGGTTGTTTTGAGTTTACTTTAGACTGACTTGTTTGAACATTTTGTAATTTAATTTGCACTTAACAATTCTTGAATTTGTTAGTCCTTTTCTTTTGTTTTAATTGGGTTAAATTGTATTGTGTTCTGATTTTGTGAAAACATCTTTTGTAATAAAAGCTTTTAAATTCCACTTTTTGTCTGGACACATCTTTATGTTACTGCCCCTGAACTCCTAGACCTTGGGGAGTAACAAGCCTCTAATGATCAATGTTTTAATTCATCTCTAAACCTGATGGCTGATTTTATTTCCAATCCTCTGACTGCCTGCTGACTTCTTTAGTTTTCTATAATCAGTTGTGTTGATTTGTCAAAAATCTTCACTAAATGACTTTTTACCTCATATTTCTGTCATGTTGCACATGAAACAAGAACAAATGTTACAGTAAGAATCCAGGATAAATCATGTTTGTTATCCAATAATATGGATGATTCATTAGTTTACTATGTTGAAAATATATTTTTCTTCCTAATGTTTTGTCAAAAGTTAACATAATGCACAATTGTTAAATTAATAAGAAAGGCACAGTTAAAATAAAAATAAATGTTGGATCAAGTTACAAACCTCTAAAACTTAGTTTTATTGAGAGCAAATAAATAAACTGACCTGCAGACCAGACAAACTTTCGTTTACTGTAATCAGTGTAAAACTTTGGTTTTCCTCTTTCTGCTCTGCACTTATATCCTGCTGTGTGAGTCGGTCCACTAATGATGAAGGAGTTCTGCTCAGTACCATTGGTGCTACCAGGCAACAGCTCATAGCTGTAGGATGGTCGATAGTTTTGCTTGGATGGATCAGGAACAGCTTTATACCAGAAGAACCTCCATCCTTCTGATTGAAGCTCCAAACCCTCACAGCTCAGAGTCACTGAGGCTCCAGGATTCGGCCATGATGGAGACACAGAGAGGACAGGCTGAGGTTTGGGTGCTGGAGAGAGATTTGAAACTGGGTCAAACTTTTAACCATAACCTCTCTCTTTTATCTTCGTTTTATGTCCCTTAAAGGGTTAATATAGTAATATATTGAAATTGAAGTAATAACCATAGTAATAATAATAACAGATGTTCCCTCTGGTTTAATCTTAACTTTGATATTTTACTTCTTTTTTCAGTAACATTATATTTTTACACTATTGTATTGTTAAAATGTGAATTTTATTTCATTCAACACTTTCATTTTTCTCTTATCACATAAATCAGGGACTAGAAACACTGATCAATATAATCTATTGAATCTTTATTCCTTGTATCACTGAACTCTAAGGTGACTTTGATCGATGTCTCTAAAAACTTTCTGAAACTCTTTCAGACATTTTCTTTGGATTTGGCTTCTTTAATATATAAAAATTTCATTCAAAGATGTTCAGAAAATTTTAATCTATTGTAATAAAATATAAAGAAATTAAAGGTTGGTCTAAACCAGGGGTGTCAAACTCCAGTCCTCGAGGGCCACAGTTCTGCAACTTTTAGATGTGCCTCTGCTGTACCACACCTGAACAGAATAATTAGGTCATTAAGTCATTCCATTCCAGTGTTTTGTACCTGTGGCACATCTAAAAACTGCAGGACTGTGGCCCTCGAGGACTGGAGTTTGAGACCCCTGGTCTAAACCAAACTGAAGATTTCTTTAACATAAAATGAGAAAAAGCTTTTAATAGTTTGATGAACATGTTTTACAGCAGGATATTATTAATTTTAAATATTTGAGATCAGATTAAATTCTTTATAACATCTGATTACTTTGGTTGTTTCAGTGGAAATAAAAAAAAAAGTCAAATCTTGAAACTGTAAATATTTCTCTGTCCTGTTGATTAATCATTATTCTATTTTAATAATTACATTTTCTGAAAAACTAGGAAACAAATTTGAGTTTCAAAGATCAAGTGTTGTTATGGTGATGACCTGATAACTAAACTCACCAGTTTTCTGAATGGTGACCTCTTCACTGGTTTCTGATTCAAAAGATGAGTCTCCTCTTCTTCCTCTGCAGCTGTACTTTCCTCCCTCTGAGACTCTGATGGTTCCATCTAGTTCTGTGTATGTGGAGGATACAACTACAGGATAATATTGTCCATTTATGTACCAGTAAAACTTCCAGCCAGTAGATCCGTCAACAGAGCAGGTCAGTGTAACACTGCCCCCTGCTGGTATGATTCTTGTCTCTGCCTTCAGGGTGGCTCTGGGTTTATCAGCTGTTGAGTTTGAAAATCAGAACAATATTTAAAAAAATAGAATATGAATTATTAATTACTTCTGGATCATTTTGTTCTAATAAAAATATCTACACCAAATTTAACATTTACTTTTTCAAACTGAGAAATATAAACTCTACAGGAGCCTAAAAAACTAGATTTTCCATCATGTTTCTTATCAACAAGAGCTGGAGGAAATTTATTTGTTCCAAAAATCATTTTGGTGAAATTTCACATCTGACCTGACAATTCAAACTCAAGTCCAGTTAGATTATTTCAGCAACATCACACACAGATTGGTTGTAGCTTATTTAACACAGTTTATACAAAAAGTCTGAGTCAGTTTAGCCTGCAGTCAGTTCTTTCTGTGAAATGGAGATATTATTGAGTTCTGTTCATTTTATAGAGATCAGGGAACTAAAGACACTTTCAGGATGAATGGAGGTCAGTCTGACTCACATGACACTGTCAGTCTGATGGCTTCACTCCATCCTGTAAACTCGTAGCCTCTTCTACCCATACAGCTGTATTCTCCACTGTCAGCCTCAGTAGCTGTGATGATCATATATTCACTGGATGATGGAGAGTTTCTATTGGTTGTTTTCCATTCATATGTCCACTCAGTTCCTCCATCATCCTGGATCTCACATCTCAGAGTGACTTTCTCTCCTCTGTATATCAGAGACCAGTTTGGTTGTGAAGTGACTGAAACTCTGTTGGAAACTACAGGAAGAAACATGATTAGAAAAACAAAGAGTCTGAAAACTAAACAATTAATTATACCGTGTAGCATCTGTAATAATAATGTCAATCTAAGATTTTTTCCTCTGATGTGTCATTTAACATACCATAAATTTCATGTATCAATAAAATGTCATTAAAATGTCTTGGAAGAATGTAAATCTCAATGTGCACCACAACATCTCACAAAAACATAAATAAATGTAAACACATAGAGTTCATTTGCTTTTCTCTCATATTTCTGCACATTTTTTCAGCAAAAACTTTAACAAAATGATTCAATTCAGCTGAATGAATATTAATAATTGAACAAATTATGAATCTTAACTCATATTTATATCTAGAACAAGATATTATCTCTCTAAATGTGACAGAGTAACAAACTTCCTTTAGTGATCATTTCAAAATGGATTTCTCATCAGAAAGTTTACAATGTTTTCTTCCCAGATAAATTTATAAACTCACCTCTCTTATAAATGGTGACTTCATCACTCATAGTTGTCATAAAGTTTGTTTCTGTCATGAATCCTCTGCAGGTGTAAATTCCTCCTTCTGTGATGATGAAAACTCCATCTGATCGAGGAGAAACTCTGGTCTGATAGGTGGATGAAGATTCTCTGAAGAGCTCAAATGTTAAACCAGCAGGTTTGTCCACAGAACAGGTTAATGTCACACTGCCCCCTGGTGGTATGGTTGTTTTGTGTGGAGCCAGAGTTGCCTTGATTTCTGCAGGTTAGAAAGCAACAAAGATTGTTGCATAGATTAGGAGTCATTTGCAACAATGCGAATCCTTTCTTATCAAATCATAACTGAATAACTGAGAGGTTCTTAATGAATTAAGACTCCAACATGTTAGGTTATTAGTGTAATTGTGGGCAACAATGAAATTACTCTAGACAAGGTTGTACATTATACCCTACAGTACTATACATGGTAATGTCACATTATATTAAACTTCTGTTCCAACACATGAATATTATTTTCTTTAAATTAATGTATAAGTTCTGCTACATTTAATTTAGTCTTTATTCTCCATCAATTAGCCATGCTTCATGATCTTCTACTGACAAAAAAATAAATAAAGTTTGTTCCTATGAAGGTAAATATTTTGTTCAGATTTAAAACAACATTTCATTTCCTAACAAAGATTCTAAAATCATAACTTAGTGGAAACCAACAGGACTTTTATAGCCTTCTGTACTTCTCTGATAAATCTGCTTTGTTTTATCTTCGAAATTATAAATTGACACTCCAGGTCAGTCTTGAGAGTCGGCAAAAAGACACAAAGAGGAACAAGTTGTTCTGCGCAACCATAGGTTTCAAATTTAGTTTTCTTTATTGTTCAGCTTCCTCTCATCTACTGTGTATTATAACATGTCAATATAATGTATTCCAGAAATACAAGAGAATATTGTTGCAGAAAGAAATGCTATAATCTAAATACAATTTACTTACCATCAGCACGTCCATGAAGCAAAGAACTGAGCACTGCAATAAAGATCAAGGTTTGGTCAGACATTATCCAGCTAGTTAAGAATAAAAATCACAATGTGATTTTATTCACTTTAGATGAAGATTAAAATAAAAATGACTGTTTAAAAATAATAAAGACATAAATATCACATTATGTCCAATATTTGTCAAAACAGAGACCAAAGCTGCTTGAATTGCAATGCTGATTACAAAATGAGGAAAAAGACTCGAGTCTTCTCTTTTCAACACTATTAGATCGTAACAGATATACACGGCCACATGTTATCATGAAGAAATATTTTCCTTAAACTCTGAGCAGAAAGTCAGTGATGTACTTACAGAAAAAGCCCAGCATGCAGAGCAGAGCAGGTTTCATCCTGGCATCCAGAACGGCTGCACAGCTCAACTGAAAGGCTTCTACTTGGTTTGAATTGTGTTCATATAAAAGGAGAAATTAAGTCTAAAATATATATGACATCAATAAGTTTCATGCTTCTACTTCTTAGTATCACCTCTCTGTGTTTCCTTCCCTTTCATACTAACTTCACACCACAACAGCCACTGAGGCTGCAGCACTTGATGCTGGTTTGTATTTCCTGTCCGTTGCAGAGATATTTTAACCTTATGCACAAAATGTTTTTTGCAGGCTCGCACAGAAACATCCAAATAAACAAATAACATTCCAGTTAATCATAAAGATGTTTAATGTGAGACGAACCATGAAGCAGAGAACTGTAAACAGAACCGTCATTCTGGGTCACTTCATGATTTGTAGCTGAGGCTGGATTGATGCTCTCTGGTTGATTCAATCTGAAAATAATAGAGACATAAATGCATTAATGGAAGTAATTATTTGATGCATGATTAGAAAGAGAGAACAAATATTCTTACTGACCTGTTACTGCTTAAATCTGCAGGGGAAAAAGATATTTAATGATTCATGTTAACACATTAGAATAAACTTGAACAAATAAAGTGTTTGACTGAAAATGATCTAATGTGATCATAAAAAACCCAGAGGTGTGAAAAAACAGAGGAGAGTTTAGAAACACTGTGGTGGAGGTGAAACAGGAAAGACCAAGTTCTTAAGCTCTAAAAATATGCAGCAAGTAAAGAACATGGTCATGTTGAAATAAACATTTAATCTTCACCTCACATTTATTAAAAATGTATTATAGAGATTCAAGTCAACAACGGCATATCTAAATAATAAATTTTTTGGTTATCAAAACGGTCAACATGCTGCCTTAATGTGAGTTTTTCCATTTGACTCTTATTGTGCATGTTAGCACTGAGCTAATGTGGCTTAGTGCCACACCAACAGGGGGAGCCAGTGAGTCAGAACCCAGGGAGGCAGAGACCAGCTGCCTCCCTGGGTTTGAATAGAAAATTGTAATCCCAGTGGGAGCACCAGAGTACTATCATTGTGTGAATTTGAGCATATTTTAAATTAGTGAAAGTAATTTCATGCGAGTGAGTCTTTTCTAAAGCTGCAGAGGTAGTGAGTCAGAAGAGGAGCAGACTGAAGACACATTAATCTTTTTTTTTTTTTTTTAATAAAAATCTTTGAATGTTATTCATTCAAAGATTCAATAGATGTTACTATTTAGCTCCATACACTATTTCAGAGTGTTTCGAGCGCTTGGAAGCAACAGGCCATTTTCAGATCAACTGCCTCAAAGCGGTTCAGTGTTACAGGAAGCCTCAGTTTCACCATCAATACCAGAAACCATGGAGGAAACAAGCAGCACAGAGACACATCTACAGACCACCAGCAGTAACTGAAGGCTCTGCAGCTGCTTAGATTCTCAGCACCTTGATGAGGATGATGGAAAACACCTGGGCAGGTGGCCCAGCGGTATCAAACAAAGATCCTTAGACAAGGATGACACTCTTGGAAGAAAAAAAAACCCCATCAGAATCCTAATAAAGACTGATACTAGAAAAAGGTGCATCTCATTGGGATTTTCTGAATGTCCATCAAAAAGCAACTAACTGTTAGAAGGTGGAAAATAAAACGTAACTTTAACATTTTCTCACAAATAAAATTATTGCATTCATGTCAGGCCCCTTCACTATGACGATTATGCTCTATTAGAGGTGACAAGTGTAGAAATAAAGTCTTCAGCGTGGGGGGTCGCGACCCCTGCGCACGAGATTTCTGATTAACTAGTAGACATTAAATATTTTGGTATTTTTTTTATTCATTATTATGTCTTTGAATACACGTTAACATGAATCCAACATGTAAGAAATTGATTGAAAAAGAGGCATAAAATGATGTTGACCAGTCATAAATGAACACATTCAGCAATCAAAAATCTGTACATTGTGGTAAAAGTTCAGCATTTCTGATTTGGTTTGAATAAACGCACGGTGACTAATCAATCAGCGACCGAATATTTTAGAAATGCAACATAAAAACACATCAAATAACTAAAACAAAAATATATGAATTATAATTATATGGTTAAAAAAATACTAGGAGTGGGAGATACTGTAAAACATATTATGCATTTGTAAAATAAACCATAAAAAATATACAAAAATATTTAATGTATTCAAACTTCACCATAGCCTCTGTGAACGACTAATAATTTCTGGAGTTTAAAAAAAAAAAAATTATCAGCATAACTGAGTGTTTTTCAGAAAATGTGGGTGTCTAACACAGTTCTGTACAGACTTTTAAAAACACATGAAAAATGTAAGAAAATAAAGCATTTAAGAATGTTGTTGTGAGATTACCTCGTGTAATAAATCCCGTAATAAGCCAGTAAAATGTGAAGCTACATGATATCGTTACCCACAGTTGCTCTTGTTCTGATTTCAGAATAAACTTCATCTGCTGCTGCAGGACTTCGCTTTCCTGTGAATGAAGAGGCCATTATTAATTCTTATATACTCAACCAAAGAGACTGCGTGTCAAACACAAGACATATTAGCAAAAAGAAGGATAAATGCAGGCTATATCTTTACCTTTCTGCTTTTTCTGATAGTTCATGTTAGCATAAATTGGAGTTGAGTCTGAAACAGAAAACGTCAGAGTAATGATACAGTGATGTCAGATTTATCAGTTTCTGGTGTTGTCTAGAGTTAGTATGTAGTTAGTCAGGACAGCTGATAATCTGACCTGAAAT
The DNA here is from genome assembly GCF_002775205.1 of Xiphophorus maculatus. NCBI lineage: Eukaryota > Metazoa > Chordata > Actinopteri > Cyprinodontiformes > Poeciliidae > Xiphophorus > Xiphophorus maculatus. Next base: position 8,812,500 of record NC_036456.1, read on the forward strand.
CATCTGCAGCGTAAAGACATGAGGACATATTTCACTACCAAGAACTCACAGTTTTCCCTGAAGTTTCTCAGTTCAATCTGGGAGTATGCAGGAGGTCTGGGTTTGTCTGCTACTGAAACATATCATGTTTATAGATTAGTTAGTGATTCTCTCAAATTAAATAGCACAGAAATGACATGTTGAGCCTTACCATTTCCTGCTAATGTGGAAATATTCACTGAGTCGTAGAGATGAACTGACAGAAAAGAAAACAGAGTCAGAAGCTTTTAAAAATTGAAATAGGTGAAATAATTACAATTCTAGAAAATAAAAATGGACTTTTTCTTTTCATCTTGTTTTTTCAGTCACTTGTTTGAATCTCATTTAAATTAAGGTTTTATTTTTATTACATGGCATAGAGGAGAAGTTCTGACTTCTAAAATATTACACATATACTGAATGTAGTAGAAAACTGCCAGTAATTTATGATAGAAAGAAAAAGAAAGACTAATTTAACAAAGCACAATAAAAATGATAAAGAAAAATGCTTTTGCATTATTTAACTTAAGCCTGGATTTTGTGCTATAGCATCACAGTACATCTAGAATAAAGATTTTTTTTTTAAATGAACAATCAGATCTAGTATGAACAGAAAAATGTCTCACCGTTGTTCCGTCTGCAGGACAAGAACAAGAGCAGGAGGAGAACCAGAAGGATTTTAACAACTGGTTCGATGATCAACAGCACAAGAAATAAAGAGCTGGCAGGACTGGACCCAGTTACTGAAAACAAGAAACATCAACAAGGAAGAAATATTTTTGATCTGCAGATTGTGTGACATTTTCTGCTTGAAGAAAAAGTGACTTTATGCTAAATACTAAAAATCTGCTAGAACATGCTAAGAAAACAGGATGCTAAAAACATCCTCAGTGTTCACCTTGCTCTTCTACAACATTTCAAGTTTCAATGAATAAAATGAACCAAATATTTTCATCCTCCTCACCTCTAACAGACATCCAGCTCCTTGGTGACTCTTTTCCTGAATGTTGACATTTGTAGAAACCTTCATCTGACTTTGACACTGCAGAGATCTTCAGCTCCTCTCTGCCGTCATTATTGATGAGTTTATTATTATGATAGAAAAACACATTGGAGAGAAGATTTTGTTTCTTATCTCTGCAGCTCAGAGTAACAGGATCTCCTTCAGTCACAGGATGAACAGGGCTCACCAGGATAACACCATCATGATCATCATCTGTAAAACAATCAGAGAATATTCAGTTCAGGAACATTTCTTTAACCTGTGTCAATAATTTAAAGTGTAATGTTATTTTTTTGCAGACAGCAAAGTCTGTGTGATCAGATAAAATAAGGTGAAGCTAATGGTTCCCACAGTATCCTAATGACCATAAATCATATATATATATATATATATATATATATCTGTTGTTCCTGGGGCTACAACAGATCCCAGGAACAACATTAGACATCTCAGTCCAGAAATGTGCAGTCCTTGGCACAGCCAAGATACTGCGCAGAACCCTCAAGCTCCCAGGCCTCCGGTAGAGGACCCGAGCTCAGAGGATAAGAACCACCCGCGGTGGGTGAGAAGGGAATTTTTAAATTTTATATATCACTTATCAGACACACACGTATATACAGTATATGTGTCCGTAGTTCTCTAGATACAGGTGATCAGCTGCACATGCAGGCTGCAAAGTGAGATACATGTTTTCGGTTTTGGTGGTCAGCAACAAGAGACAGTGACCAGCGATCACCGATCATACACTTTGTCACAGAAATCGGCCGATTGTCATTGGTGCCGATCGATCGGTACACCTCTAATATTTAGTCATTGCTTTATTTTTTACTAGAAAAGGTCGTCCATCTTTTCCTGAATTCTGATAAAATAGTTGATCTTTGTGGTCTTCTTCCACTTTATCTCCTCATATCCTCTAGTCTTTGTTAACCTCAGCTTGAAAGGTAAACAGATCTGTGCTTTTTCAGGAAATGACTTAATTTGGATAAAGCCTCAAAAAAAAAAAAAAACAGTTTAAGGACATTTTTGAAAACAGTTTAGACAATAGAGAAAAAAAAACAACATAACCATAAAAGCAAATGTTTCCTGGAATTATGTCTTTAGGCCAAAAAGGGACACAGTCTTTAAAATGACATAATCTGATTATTTGAGTTTACCTTTGTATAAGCTATACAGCAATCCATTGGAAACCATTTACATGATGGGTGATCAATTTTACATTTTAATCTGAATGAATTTTAAACAGTGAGCAAAACAAAAAAAATAAACTATCTGATACCATAATGGAAGAAAAATGGCACAAAAATCCTACACAATAGATTATTTTGTGATTTAACCTCAGTCTATACTATGATATTTACAATATTTAATATATTTTCAATGTTTAAAGAAAGAAAAACAAATAATAAGCCAGATCTTACCGTGTTCAGTGATGTTTACTGCGTTGCTAAACTCTCCAGATTTTGACTCACACCAGAACACTCCATCCCTATAATAGTACGGGTTAATGGTACATGTAGATCCAGTCATTGTCCCCCAGTAGGAGCAGTCTGACAGTCCATCTCTTTCTATAAACCTCATCACTCTCCACTCAGTAGAGTTTCCCTCACAGCTCAGAGACACAGAGTCAGATCTGAAGTGTTGAACTCTGTCAGGATTCACTGAGAGAGAAGCTGCTGGACGAGGATCTGAAAACAAGACAGGATTTCATCTGAGAACAGAAACATCTTTAAAATGTTTCATTAAAATGGTTTGTTTCTATAGTAATAAAGATTACAGGAAACATTTATTTCTCCTTTAAAACTTTTCAAATATTTCATCAAAGTACAAAATATTTGCAAATATTTGATGTATTTTAATGAAAGTACAAAACAATAACAGATTCCCTCTGGTTTACACATTTCTTTAAGATACAGTATTTTGCTTGTTTTCTTATTGTTTTATTTTAAATGAAATAAACTATCAAAGCAGAAATAATGATTTCATTTTTTACAAACTCACATTGGATTTTAACTGTGAATGTTTATCAGCATTTCCTGATCAATGTTTTTATCTTCAAACTTTAACATTTATTGTCTGGATTTGTCAAAAGTCTTCACAAAGTGAATTTTTTACCACATATTTCATTCAAGTTACACATAAAACAAATACAAACATTACAGTAAGAATCCAGGGTAATTCATGCTTATTATCCTACATTATGAATGATCCATCAATTTATATTTTTATTTCTAATGTCATGTTAATTTCCAACATCTTAAAAAAAATCTAAATAAAATAAATATTGGATCAGGATAAAAACCTCAAGTTATTTTTATTGAGGTGAAAGACAGAAATAAACTGACCTGCAGACCAGATAAACTTTGGTTCACTGTAATAAGTGTAAAACTTTGGTTCTCCTCTTTCTGCTCTGCACACAAATCCTGCTGTGTGAGTCGATCCATTAATGATGAAGGAGTTCTGCTCAGTCCCATTGGTGCTGCCAGGAAGCATCTCATAGCTGTAGTATCTGCGGGGTGGATCAGGAACAGCTTTATACCAGAAGAACCTCCATCCTGCTGATTGAAGCTTCAAACCCTCACAGCTCAGAGTCACTGAGGCTCCAGGATTCGGCCATGATGGAGACACAGAGAGGACAGGCTGAGGGGGAAACGCTGGAGAGAGATTTGAAACTGGGTCAAACATTTGTCCTGAACATCTCTCATCTTTTCCTTTTAATTCTTTTTAAGGGTTATTTTTCTATCAGATATATTTAAATCAAAGATTTACATTTTTTCTTTTACATACTGTATTTCATTTGTTTTTTTATTACTATTTTAAACTTCATCTAAATTCACATTGCATTTTTAAATGTTGAGTTTCAATTCAACTCCCCAGTTACACTTATTGATATAAGCTGTTAACTTTTTTTTAAAACTTTGATCAAGGTTTCTCTGGACTTTCTGAGGGGCATCAATATCAACTATAAATACACTATTAAAAATACACATGGTAGCAAATTTAATCCAGTTTTGGATTAAAAAAAGAAGAAATATTTTGTTTTTTTTCCGAAGAGTTTTTGCGGCGCTAGTGGCTCGTATTTTTTCGACAGTAGGCAGACAGGAAGGAGGGTGAGGAGAGGGGGAAGACATGCGGCAAAGGTCATCGGGACCGGGAGTCGAACCCACGACGAGGACTAAGGCCTCCAAACGTGGGGCGTGCTAACTCCCTGCACCACCACAGCACGCCTCTATTTTCTGTTGTTTAATTTAGTTCCTGCAAAAAGGGAAATAAATACAAAGCATTTTCAGGTTGAGTTGAGGTCAGTCTGACTCACATATCACAGTCAGTCTGACAGCATCACTCCACTCTGTTAGCTCAAAGTTTCTGTTTCCTCTGCAGCTGTAATCTCCACTGTGGGACTCAGTAATGTAGTTGATGCTGTATTCACTGGATGATGGAAAGTTTCCATTGGTTGATCTCCATTCATACGTCCACTCAGTTCCTCCCTGGATCTCACATCTCAGAGTGACTTTCTCTCCTATGTAGATCTGAGACCAGTTGGATTGCAGAATCAAACTGGGTTTATTGGGAGCTAAAGAAATAAATATCTGGTTAGCAGTTTACCACAACAATCCAGAGTAAAATTTAAGTGTTAATTTAACACTTTCCCTGAGAGAAGCTACTTTCTAAAATCATTTAAAAAGTATCAATGTTTCTTCCAAACTGTCCAGCAGCTCCTTTAAGATTAGTTTTTATTTTATTTAATAAGAACCTTTCAAAATAAAATGACATCAGCTTAACTTGTAGCAAAGCAGAAAGAAATTAAGAGTGGGTTTCAGATTTTTAAATGCTGCTTGGTTGTTTATGTTTTTAATATTAGTTATTAATAACTAACTAGTATTAGTTAGTTAACCTGTGTTAAACATGTATTTTATAACATAACAAAAATATGCTTCACCTATACCAATATGAAAAAATGATTCAATCAGGAAAAAAAACTACAAGCATCAATGGCTGCAGATCAGTGTTATGCCATCATTATGGGCTAACACAGCAAAATGGCCGCTAGCAACAATTTCTGATTCCTTTTGTGGGTCTCTATCAGCTACGACCTAAACAGAGCCTAGTGTGTCACTTCCTTTGACCTTAGCTCTGCGCATCTGTGCACTATGTGTGTGTGTGTGTCTGTTTCTGTCTGTATACAAGCATGCAGGCAGCTAAAAGAAATAGAGAAAAACAGAGAATTATTTATTCCCAACAAGTTTCATAAAGTAGACAGTGTTAGTGTGGATGGAGAGCGGCCATTGGTTTGTTTATCAAACATAAACATAAAATCAGAGAAAAAAAAAAGGATTTTGTAGATTTGGTTTCGGACACTTTTCAAGAAGGAACTCACAGGTTGTTTTAATGGTAACGTCTTGGCTTACAAGGCTGATGATAGCAGGATTTCCTCTCACTCCTGCACACCTGTAGATTCCTCCTTGTGTCACAGTGATTTCTCTGTTTTCTTCATTATTTGTTGTGATTTCAGCTTCAGGAGTGTCTGAGGTCCGTCTGAACCATCTATACTTCCATCCAGCAGAGGGCTCCACTGAGCAGCTCAGTGTCACACTGCCCCCTACTGGTATGGTTGATGAACCTGCTGTCAATGTGGCCGTGGGTCTGTCTGCTGTTAATAGAAACAAAAATAAGTACATCTTACAACAAAAGACATGAAATAATGTATTTTTCTAAGTCTTAAAGTAAATATATGTTCATAGTATAATATGACTGGTTATATTTATTTACTCAGAAAATATAATAAAATATCAATCAATGTTATTTTTACATCATTAAGTTAACGAGGTAATTAAAACAACAACTTTGTTTTTGTCCACAGAAAAATCCAGTGGTTGGTTCTCAAGTTAAACATTTTTTAAATTAGTTTTGTTGTGTTTTATGATTTGTGACTGACTTCATTTTGCATAAAAAAACTCACAAAGGCAGTAATACTGCCAGTAAGATGATCAGATTATCCTTGTGTATACAAACAAATAAATAAATAAATAAACAAAATATCTGAAATGAAGTAGAGTAAAAATATGGATATACTTTGTCAAGGTTATCCTTCATTGGTTAGGGTTAATATGTGATTTAAAATACTTCAGGTTTATCTAACACAGTGACAATATTACTGCAGTTTGTTTGATTTGAGCTCCTCCTACGACCACAGCACTGATATTCACCACTATGAAGAAATAACGTGCTGCTTTTATGTGGTATGTAGGACAGATATGATTTATTATTCCTGTTCAGCTTGTATTCCCAGTCAGAATCTTCTCCTTCATTCATGTCACATCTAAAGGTAACAAACTCTCCAGAATAAAAAGTCGACCAGTTGGGCTCAATAGTCAGCACAGCATCTAAAGCAGAACCAACATTTAGTTAATTTCTTTTCTAGTTAACAATCACTGACAAAACACAAAAAGAGTGAAAATACAAAAACACAGTAAGATGTGAAATACAGGAGTAAAGATGAGCAGGGCCGTGCAGAAACTTTTGGAGGGCCCCAAGGCCCCAAAGTTAAAAAGGGGCACATTGAACAAGATCTTAAAACATCCTACAACAACATAGCAACAGTAAATATTAATCAACATTAAATATTAACCAAAAATCTAATATTTATTCGATCATACTGTTTGCAGAATCAAACAGGGTTAATTGGGATCTATTTTGTGTTTGTTTAAAAAATTACAATGAAGTCAGACTTTGTTAGCAAATTAGAACATAATTAAAAGTTGGTTTCAAATTCTTGGGCAATAAAATAGATCATAAATACCAGGTTATATTTAAAATTATATTAGCATTTTGATCAAATTGAGATATATAGAAATGATCAGGGAAAATATGAATTTAATTCGGAAATTAATTGACAGCATAAAACAGCAGCAGCTGCGTGATTGTTGTTGGAGCTTTTTAAATGCTGCTTGGTTGTTTATGGTTTTTAATAATAGTTATTAATAACTAACTAGTTAGACAACACAGCTTAACTAACTGTGTTAGTTACTAACACATAGTTCATAACATAACACAAATATGTTTCACCTATACCAATATGAAAAAATGATCCACTCAGGAAAACATTACAAGCATCAATGGCTGCAGATCAGTGTTATGACATCATTATGGGCTAACACAACAAAATAGCCGCTAGCAACAATTTCTGATTCCTTTTGTGGGTTGTGTGTGTGTGTGTCTGTTTCTGTTTGTATACGAGCATGCAGGCAGCTAAAAGAGATATAGAAAAACAGAGAATTATTTATTCCCAACAAGTTTCATAAAGTAGACAGTGTTAGTGTGGATGGAGAGCGGCCATTGGTTTGTTTATCAAACATAAACATAAAATCAGAGAAAAAAAAAAGGATTTTGTAGATTTGGTTTCGGACACTTTTCAAGAAGGAACTCACAGGTTGTTTTAATGGTAACGTCTTGGCTTACAAGGCTGATGATAGCAGGATTTCCTCTCTCTCCTGCACACCTGTAGATTCCTCCTTGTGTCACAGTGATTTCTCTGTTTTCTTCATTATTTGTTGTGATTTCAGCTTCAGGAGTGTCTGAGGTCCGTCTGAACCATCTATACTTCCATCCAGCAGAGGGCTCCACTGAGCAGCTCAGTGTCACACTGCCCCCTACTGGTATGGTTGATGAACCTGCTGTCAATGTGGCCGTGGGTCTGTCTGCTGTTAATAGAAACAAAAATAAGTACATCTTACAACAAAAGACATGAAATAATGTATTTTTCTAAGTCTTAAAGTAAATATATGTTCATAGTATAATATGACTGGTTATATTTATTTACTCAGAAAATATAATAAAATATCAATCAATGTTATTTTTACATCATTAAGTTAACGAGGTAATTAAAACAACAAGTTTGTTTTTGTCCACAGAAAAATCCAGTGGTTGGTTCTCAAGTTAAACATTTTTTAATTAGTTTTGTTATGTTTTATGATTTGTGACTGACTTCATTTTGCATAAAAAAACTCACAAAGGCAGTAATACTGCCAGTAAGATGATCAGATTATTCTTGTGTATACAAACAAATAAATAAATAAATAAAATATCTGAAATGAAGTAGAGTAAAAATATGGATATACTTTGCAAGGTTTGCCATTGGTTAAGGTTAAAATGTGATTTAAAATACTTCAGGTTTACCTAAAACAGTGACAATATTACTGCATTTTGTTTGATCTGAGCTCTTCCTACAACCACAGCACTGATATTCACCACTATGAAGTAATAACGTGCTGCTTTTATGTGGTATGTAGGACAGATGTGATTTATTATTAATGTTCAGCTTGTATTCCCAGTCAGAATCTTCTCCTTCATTCATGTCACATCTAAAGGTAACAAACTCTCCAGAATAAAAAGTCGACCAGTTGGGCTCAAAAGTCAGCACAGCATCTAAAGCAGAACCAACATTTAGTTCATTTCTTTTCTAGTTAACAATCACTGACAAAACACAAAAAGAGTGAAAATACAAAAACACAGTAAGATGTGAAATACAGGAGTAAAGATGAGCAGGGCCATGCAGAAACTTTTGGAGGGCCCCAAGGCCCCAAAGTTAAAAAGGGGCACATTGAACAAGATCTTAAAACATCCTACAACAACATAGCAACAGTAAATATTAATCAACATTAAATATTAACCAAAAATCTAATATTTATTTGATCATACTGTTTGTAGAATCAAACTGGGTTAATTGGGATCTATTTTGTGTTTGTTTAAAAAATCACAATGAAGTCAAACTTTGTTAGCAAATTAGAACATAATTAAAAGCTGGTTTAAAACTCTTGGGCAATAAAATAGATCATAAATACCAGGTTATATTTAAAATTATATTAGTATTTTGATCAAATTGAGATATATAGAAATGATCAGGGAAAATATGAATTTAATTCAGAAATTAATTGACAGCATAAAACAGCAGCAGCTGCGTGATTGTTGTTGGAGCTTTTTAAATGCTGCTTGGTTGTTTATGGTTTTTAATAATAGTTATTAATAACTAACTAGTTAGACAACACAGCTTAACTAACTGTGTTAGTTACTAACACATAGTTCATAACATAACAAAAATATGTTTCACCTATACCAATATGAAAAAATGATCCAGTCAGGAAAAAATTACAAGCATCAATGGCTGCAGATCAGTGTTATGCCATCATTATGGGCTAACACAGCAAAATGGCTGCTAGCAACAATTTCTGATTCCTTTTGTGGGTCTCTATCAGCTACGCCCTAAACAGAGCCTAGTGTGTCACTTCCTTTGACCTTAGCTCTGCGCGTCTGTGCACTATGTGTGTGTGTGAGGGTGTGTGTGTGTGAGTGTGTGTGTGTATGTGTATACAAGCATGCAGGCAGCTAAAAGAGATAAAGGAAAACAAACAAGTTTCATAAATTAGACAGTGTTTGTGTGGATGGAGGGCGGCCACACACAGTTTATCAGTCTCAGTCTGTGGACTTTCCTGCTCTCTGTATTAAAACTGACGGCTTACTTAGATGGACTAAATCGGCCACATATTCCTATTAAAACAAATTCTATTTAAAGATCAAGCAAACCTAAATTTCCAGATATTATATCTGAAATCCTCATTATCTGAATCTATATTAGATGCATGAAATCATATGAATTTAATTGGAATATTCTAGATGGATATTTTAGAAAATCTATATTATATGTCTTTTAATTGTGCTTCATTAATAAAGTTTTCAATTTTGTCACTTATAACATCTTTATCTAAATATCTAGACTATACTGCCAGAGAGTCCTATCTGCTCCTGGTAGAGCAGCAGAAAGCAGAGATTCTGTTCAGTTTGCTGCAGACCAACTCAAAACAAATCACAACGTGTTAAAGAAAACTAGTCATCTCTGTTTCTACACTGACACATGTAGTCTTCACTGCTGGAATCAGAAACTCAGACAGTCCAGTCTTTACTGTCTGTCCTGTGTATTATTGACCCAGATCTCCTCCAGTCACACGTCCACTCAGTGGTTTCTCCTCCTGGACCTCACATGTCAGAGTGATCGAATCACCACTGAACATCTGAGGCCAGTTTGGTTACAACAAGTTACAACAACCTTGTTGGAAACTGTTTATCAAATGTGAGCAGAAACATAAAATCAGAGAAAGAGAAAAAAAAGGATTTAATTTCAGACACTTTTCAAGAAGGAACTCACAGGCCGTTTCAATGGTAACGTCATGGCTTAGAAGGCTGATGATAGCAGGATTTTCTCTCACTCCATCACACCTGTAGATTCCTCCTTGTGTCACAGTGATTTCTCTGTTGTCTTCTTTATTTGTTCTGACTTGATCTTGACGTGTGTCTGAGGTCCGTCTGAACCATCTGTACTTCCATCCAGCAGAGGGCTCCACTGAGCAGCTCAGTGTCACACTGCCCCCTACTGGTATGGTTGTTGAACCTGCTGTCAATGTGGCCCTGGGTCTGTCTGCTGTTAATAGAAACAAAAATAAGTACATCTTACAACAAAAGACATGAAATAATGTCTTTTTCTAGTCTGAAAGTAAATATATGTTCATAGTATAATATGACTGGATATATTTATTTACTCAGAAAATATAATAAAACATCAATCAATGTTATTTTTACATCAGGCAAATAACTCTCCAGAATAAAAAGTCAACCAGTTGGGCTCAATAGTCAGCACAGCATCTAAAGCAGAACCAACATTTCTTTTCTAGTTAACAATCACTGACAAAACACAAAAAGAGTAAAAAGAAAAAAAAACACAGTAAGATGTGAAATACAGGAGTAAAGACGAGCAGGGCCGTGAAGAGACTTTTGGAGGCCCAAAGTTAAAAACGGACCCATTGAACAAGATCTTAAAACATCCTACAACAACATAGCAACAGTAAATATTAATCAACATTAAATATTAACCAAAAATCAAATATTTATTCGATTATACTGTCTTATTGTCATCATGTGGGGACAAAGCAAAACAAATGTAGTCCATGTTTCCCTGATAGGTATAATGTTGCTGTTTCAGCGTTATTATTTGACCGAGGGCAGCCAGACTCATTTATTTTACTAAATTGTTATTTTTAACTTAATGTTATTGTTAAGGAGCACAAGAAGGTCACCTGATGCAGTAAAAAAAAATATGTAAAAAAAAACGAAACTCAAAAAGAGGCACTTGCACTCACTCCCCCTCACCCCACACCTCCACATCGCCCCCTGTGCCAAGGTTTTTATTGAGAGAATAAATCTTTAAAATAAATATTAAAAATTAACGTTACCGTGAGTTTGTCCACAGCAGAACAGTGAGTTCAGAACTGAAATAAAGGTTGAAATCTTGTTAGTATTATAAATATTTAACAACATAAAATGAAGCAGCAGAATTTTGTCTCACACTCACATTTAGCACCAACTTAACAAATTTATTTTTTTGTTAAAATGCATATTATTCAGGATTTTTTTGTTTTGAATAAAACAACATAAATGGTTGCAGCTATCATTATCATAAATATTTTTTTCTGTCTGATGAGATTGAACTGCACTTCAGAAACTTGACACACTGACAACAAAATATTCTCAGATTTACATCATATTCAGCCAAATTCAGTCGACTTTTAAGTTAAAATAAAAGGTTGAATTGTGAGTTACAGGCCACGCCTTCTGGTTCACATTACAGTTTTCATTATACTTTATATTTCCACGTTTTTTACAATCGGCAGAGATAGATTTGCTAATCTCTGTCATCAGTGAATGTTCCTAATTTATTGGATTATTTATAATGGCTAGATTGTCAAATACTTACAGCATAAAGAAACAATGACAGCAGGATAAAAAAAGCACAAGACACATTTCTAAAGCTCCTGTTTTGAACAATAATAATATTTTCCTTGATTTGCACTATTGAAACACAGAAAGCGATTTACTTACACAATAATCCCAGCATAGGCTCCAAGGTTTTCCCCATCTTGGCTTCCATGCAGCTGTTCTGCTTAAGTCAAACGTTTCTTCAGTGAAGTGACAAGATGCAAACGCAGCGTCTGTAGATAAAGAGAAGAGCAAGAAGCAGAGTCTATTTTTCACCTCAGACTGAGATCACACTAACACTGACATCACTGTGAAGTTTGTTTCTGCTACGAACTGCTGGGACTTTTCCTGTCCATTGACGAGAAGTCGGACTAAAATAAGTCGAGTTCACAACAAGCTCAGTGTGATGTTGTGCACAAACTAACAAAACAGCATTTGAAAGGAAATTCCTGTTTTCAAATGCTAGGTGTTTTTGCAGTTATTCAAGTGAAAATTATGAAAAATGAAATGCAACAATAACGGATTCAAAAGTAGCATTGAGATGAGGTGGGAGCCTTTTTGTGTGAAAACAGCATTTGGTTTCGAGTGCGTGACAACCAACTGGTCGGCTATTTTTAAGAGTTTCTCTTTGTGTCTCAAAAGAAGTGAGAGAATGATCTCACCTGTCACATTAAAATAAGGCCTTAGGTGGGTGGAGCCAGATAACAGCAGAAAATTCACAATTGTATTATGTGAAGTAGTTCTAAGTTTAAAAAGGGCTAAAAAGCAGCTAAAAAAATGTTAGTTTGAAAAGCATAGCATTGAAAATATAGATGTTTTTTTAGTCTGGGAGTGGGAACATTACATTTTTACTGCTAAAATCAATCTTCAAAAATACAATATGATTATTTTTGTAATTGACAGGGCCCCGATTTTTATTTTTAATTCCTATGAACAAAAAATAAATAAATAAATTGTGGAGGGCCCCCTGTCGTTCAGGGGCCCTTGGAATTGTCATAACTTTCCTCCCCTATACTGCGGCCCTGGTGGTAGTAAACCGTCTGGCGTCTTGTCTCTGGGAATCCACTCCTCTAAGCACTGATCCTTGATGAGGGAAATGCATTTCACCTGGAAGCGGCAGCTACCTGTCACATCCTGAAGAGGAGGAAGAGGAGAGAGCAGACATCCACCGGTCTGTGGATTTGACAATATGTGACAGTCGTTGTCATATTTTACTTCATCGGTTACAAATATACAAATGGAAAAACAAGAAAGCTGATGTATAAAATTATCTCACTTCATGTTAGTTAGTAGTTTATAAGTGTTCAAAATTGCTCATAAGAACCGATCGACAGATTCCTGCACTAAAACTCACTAGTGTAATATTTAAAATGTTCTTTGCTACCACCTGGTGGACATTACCAGGAACTGCAACTGATTTACTGTTTAAAAGCCTCATTGTCATGTTACTGAGCTGCAAGACATTCATCCAGATTTAAAGGAGTAAAACAAACCAAAATGTAACTTATTTTTAAATAAAAAATAAATTATTTTTTATTTTAAAAAAATAATTTTTTTTATTTATTTATTCTTTTTCATTTTGTTTCATTTTGAGTCTTGAAGATATGCACTGATCTCCAACATCAAGTTGCTCTGGTGCTCCGAAACACCGAAGTTGTCATGGAGATTATTTTCAAAGTCTAACTACTCATACTTATTATAATTGCATGTCTAACAATTTTGAAATATTTAGCTTCCCTCTCTTCATGTTTTGGTTTCTGTTTAGTTTTGAGCTGCTACAAAACATTTTGAGCTTCACTAATATTCATAATGAAAGACTAAACAAAAATATTTAGTAATGTGTTTAAACCTAAGGGGCTGGGATTTTCCTTGTAAGTAATAATAAAGAAGACAGTAAAATACGGATTAACATTTCAAAATGCTCCAGAGGCTTTATTCTCATATTATTCACAAAAGGAACAATAAAAGCACCACAATATTCAAACTGTACAAATATTGTTTTTTTACTGCTTGCAGAGGAAAAGCGGAAAAGCTACAAATGCTGAGTAAGAATGATGACAGCAATTTTCTTATTTCATTTTATGAATCTTGGTAAGAAATGACTATTGCACCTGGATTAAATCAACTCATATTTGAGTTACTAGATTAGATTACAGTGCAGAATAAACCAGCACAGCATGCAGCCTACAAGGCAGATCACAGGACACTTTTTTCAAAAATACAGCAATGTGATTGTCAGTAAACTTTGTTAGAGAATGAAGACAGCTGGGATACGGTAGTAAATTCATAACAAAAATCAGAACTGTAAGTAGAACTTTTAAATGCAGTAGGAATATTTCCTCATATGACCTTCAGGCTGAGCTGTTATTTCCTGGTCTCACATTGACATAAGCAGAACTTTCCTCTGGATGATGAGGTCTCTCTGTTAAAATTATAACAAGAATATGGAAAAAGAAAATAATTAATATTTAGAAATATTCTCATTTTTTCTTCTTCAACTCTTTTTCACTTATTTACCTCTTCTCTTTGTGTATGTCACAGCTTCATCTGTAATGGAAATATTTCAGAATTTGACATTATATATCCTCTAATCACTTGGTTGTTCCAGCTCTGTAGTAAAATATATACATTACCATTTCCAGCGGCTCCACGCGGACGGATAATGTGATAGATAGAAGAGGTGCCTATGGTACATAACAAATGTAAAAAAAAATTAATTAATTCATAAAAAGTTCTGATTTCTGATTATTATTGTATGCAGTTATATAAAATTTCAAGATTTATTTAATTCTCTTTTATATTTTCCTTATTTAGCTGCATCTGAAGAGGAAAGCTGTCAGTTGCTGTTTACTGACAAACAATAACTTTAATTGCTGAGTTGAAACAATTGTTTCTTGAACTGTTTCAGTTCGTGAAGCAGTTCAGTTTGTTTCATGAATTGTTTTCATGAAAGCAACTCATGGTAATGATATAGCTGCATTTTGCTAAATTAAGAAACAGAGATATAATCATAGTGGATATTAATGCTGACGTAACGATGACGTTTAGCACCAACACATCCCAGGAGTTTAACCCTGTTGTTTCGCGTTTGTCAGACAGAATTAGCTCTATTGTGATATTTTCCTTTGTTATGAAGATGCATCACAGCAAAGAAATGACAAAACATTAATTATGAATAATTAAGTTAAGAAAATGCAGTTTTTTTTACTCTGTGACTAACCATGCAGCAGAGAGTTGTAATCATTTTCAGTCTTGTTCACTCCATGATTAGTGGTCGGCCTCTGGCTGCTGCTTTCAGACTGAAATGACCTAAAAATATGAAAGTGGATTAAATTCAGTAATGACAGAAATGATTAATAGTTCATGATTAAGATGAAATGCCAGATGTTACTAACCTGAGACAGGACAAATCTGGGAAAGATACAAAATACATAATTATTACAACTTATGTTCTGTATTTCAAAGCTAAAATACTAATAGCGTTTGATTAATTAACAACGTTAAGAACCAATTTGTTCCGGTATCAGAAGAAAAACATCTCACCCTTTGACAGTCGGTAACGCCACAACAAGAGGAGGAGAATGATGAGAATGATTCCAACAAATGGTCCAATAATAGACATCATAGGAAATGAAGAGCTGGTGGGACTGGACACAGTTACTGGAAATAAGAAACATAAAAAAAAAGCAAATTAGCTGCAGATTTTTACCAAGTCATTCTCTCTATTCCAGAAAAGTGTTACTTTAAATTTGAACACACCAGTGCAGTAAGTTATTACCTTGCTCCTTTCTAAATGCTTTAAATAATAAAGAAGATATTAAAATATCAACATTTCAAACGCTTGCTGCAAGTGGAAATTGTGAAAGGATTTGATCTATGAAAGTTTAAATCTATGTTCATTTGATGCTGATTGTGATACTCCATCACTAGTGACAACACAACAACATTAATTACTTCTTGATTTTTTTTTTGTATCAGAAACGAGTCACGTTAAGCTCACCATTCTTAGTGATGCTGATTCTGTCACTGTAGTCTGTGTAGTAAACTGGTCGTCCTCGTCCTCCTCTGCACCAGTACAGTCCCTCCTCTGAGACACTCATTTGTCCATTTGAAGGGAAAACAGCTTCTTCTCTGGTCAGAGGCTCTGAGGAGTCTCGCTCTTTGTACCAGAAATATTTCCAACCAGATGACGATGAGTCCACTATACAGGTCAGCGTCACTCTGCCTCCTGCTGGTATCTCTCTGCTATTACTATTCAACTGGGCCTTTGGTTTACCTGTTAGTGAGTTCACCATACAGAAAATGACAAAAGCATCATTCACTAAACATCAAACTTTGGTTAAAAGTTCTGAGACTTGCTGTTCCTGGTCTATTTGTCAGAAAACAATATCAATTGTATCTACAGAGAAATAACCTGTAGGGTTTTTTTTCTTTTATCCAACAGATATAGGAGAGCAATTTCCCACAGATTAGACAAAACATTGATGATTCACCTGATACAGACAGTCTGATGGTTTCACTCCACTGTGTTGAAGAATACCAGTCATCTCTGCTTCTACACTGACACATGTAGTTTTCTCTGCTGGACTCAGAGACAATGAAAGTCCAGTCTTTACTGTTTGTCCTGTATATAGCTGTCCAAGGTGTCCTCCAGTCACACGTCCACTGAGTGGTTTCTCCTCCCTGAACCTCACATGTCAGAGTGATCGACTCACCAATGAAGACAAGAGGCCGGTTTGGTCGTCGAGTCACAAAGACCTTGTTGGAAACTGTTTCCATATGGACAGTTGTCATTGAAACATGTAACGTTAACTGTTTTTGTACATGTGCAAGCAGTGTTCAAGAAAACCATTGTTACAATGTAAACAAAATGATTGAACTTACAAATTATCTGGATATTGACCTCATCGCTTGAATCACTGTTGAAATCTTGTTTTTCTCTAATTCCCATACATCTGTAGATTCCTCCTTGTGTCACAGTGATTTCTCTGTTCTCTTTATTATTTGTTCTGACTTGAACTTCAGGAGTGTCTGAGGTCCGTCTGAACCATTTGTATTTCCATCCAGCAGAGGGCTCCACTGAGCATCTCAGTGTCACACTGCCCCCTACTGGTATGGTTGTTGAACCTGCTGCCAGTTTGGCTCTGGGTTTATCTGGTGTTATTGAAAATATATATAGGTACATGTCACAATTTGTTTTTCAACTTATCAAAACAGTTTTTACTGTCATTTTATTATGAAATTAATTTTACATGTACAGTCTAAACCAGTGGTGCCCAAAGTTGGTCCTCATCCTGCATGTTTTCGTTCTCTCCCTGGTGGTAGTAACAACCTTTTCAGCAGGTCAATGTTCTTCTTAGGCCTCTAATGAGCCACCATTTGATCCAGGTGTGTTAAACCAGGGAGAGAACTAAAACATGCAGGATGCAGGTCCTGGAGGACCAACTTTGGGCACCACTGGCCTAAATGGTTGAAATATCATAAAACAATGTTATGTTTTTGTCACTCATTTCAGGAAGTGAAGGTGATATATTATATAGATTAGTTATATGTATAGAAAATATTTAGAGCATTTGTTTCTTATAATTTGTTTCTAATTTGTTTCTTATAATTTTGACAAATATGACTTATGGATAACAACAATCTAAACCCAAATGAAAAGATACTTCACTTTGTTCTGAGAAGAAGACTTTGTATCGCCAGTTCTTTTACTTCCTGTAGCCCAGGTGAGACGCTTCAGGTGTTGTTTCTGGTTCAGGAGTTTCTTGACAAAAGGACTTTAGACCTTTGTAGCCCACAGGCTTCATCTTCCTATAGTCATGCACTAAGTATTCAGTTCTCTGCTATAAGTTTGAACTTTTCAGAATTGATTTGGCTCTGATTAGAGTTAAATTGAGTTAAACAGTAAACTTGATTGTGCATCTCTATGGAGATTCATAACAGTTCCAGTGTTGCTTTTCCAAGTGTTGCTTCTAATTAATATGTAATAGTGCAAAATGACAAGCTACAGTAGTCTGACAGAAGGGAGGCTACAGTTTTGCACCATAAGCCCAACATGGTGAAGTGTCTCACCCAGAGACACAAATGAAGAGGGCGGGCAGACCAGGAATCAAACCAACGATCCATCAACTGCAGAGAGAACTAATACCTCCATCATCACCATTGTCCACTGAATAGCGTGCTATTTCTGGCTAAATTTATTTCTGTAAAATAATTTAATAAATTAATAAAATGTGCAGGATGTATTTTATCAAATATTTTATCTTAAATATTTTATGGTAAATTTATCTGTATGTCTGAGAAATATTTATAGTAAATATTTTAAGTAATTGTTGATTTTAATAAGTGTATATGTTAAAAAGGTTTATAGTAAAATAGTACATAATTACATTATATTTATTACACTCGGTTTGGAGAATTTTCAGTAACACTGGCTTACAGTGTTTAGTAGCTCAAAAAGAGTGTATTTCCTTTAACGCTTGAGAAGTAACAGTGTAATGAGTAAATTCTAAAAAACCTATTTCAACTCTGAATATTTACACCAACACTTCACATCATAGGGAGATATTTTACACTTGATGTTGTTGAATTAACTTTTGCAATGTTCACGTTCTCTGTCACTGCTTATTTGACATTTGGGTTTTTGTTGTGTATCTGCTTAAATGTTATTCTGAATTTATATTTTTAATCTGAAATGAAGCCTGATTGTTATTGAATATGACTGTATTGTTGGATCTGTGTAAGTTCAGGAGGTCTCCCTGCTCATTTGCTGTTTTGTTTACTTTTGCTTCAACCCGACTCTCAATAAACAATAAACATAGCTCACCTGATACAGACAGTCTGATGGTTTCACTCCACTGTGTTGTAGAATACCAGTCATCTCTGCTTCTACACTGACACATGTAGTCTCCACTGCTGGACCTAGAGACTCTGAAAGTCCAGTCTTTACTGTTTGTCCTGTGTATTATTGACCCATCTCTCCTCCATTCACACGTCCACCCAGTAGTTTCTCCTCCCTGGACCTCACATGTCAGAGTGATCGACTCACCACTGAACATCTGAGGCCGGTTTGGTTGTTGAGTCACAACAACCTTGTTGGAAACTGTTTACATCAGACATGAAAAGAAACATTAATAAAAACAACATTTAATGTTTTAACACAAATGTAAGCATCCATCCAACACCTATCACCTAGAAGTGCTCTCACACATTGAAATTAGGTGATAGTTAAGAGTAATTTAACCAATGTCAAGTCAAGTTTAATTGAATAGCATATTTCAGAAACAAGGAAGTTCAAAGTGATTTACACAAACATCATTCAGTAAACAGCAACAAACATTAAATTTCATCAGATGTCATCATCAAAAATATGCATCAATTATATTGATCAATGTTCCACTTATTTTGAGTAAAAGGCAACTTTATACAGGTGGGTTTTTAGCCTTGATTTAAATCTTTGCAGTTTTCCAGAAGTTTGTTAAAGATTATTGGAGCGTAGAAACTGAATGTTATTTCTCTAACCTAACAGTCAAGTTTTTGGACTGTGAGAGGAAACCAGAGTACCTGGAAAGATGCACACATGGACGTAGCAACATGTAAACTCTACATGCAAAGGTCTCAGGCTGGGATTCAAATCCACAACCTGATTGTGTCAAGTGCTAACAACGGCCCCACCAAGCATCATAAACCAAACAGTGTTTAAGCTATTGAGCAATGCTAAAGCTCAATGAGATAATAAGATAATGAAACTTACAGCTTATCCGGATAGTGACGTCATCACTTGGTTCAGTGTAGAATTCAGGATTTCCTCTCACTCCATAACACCTGTAGATTCCTCCTTGTGTCACAGTGATTTCTCTGTTTTCTTCATTATTTGTTCTGAGTTCAACAAAAGAAGTGTCTGAGATCCGTCTTAACCATCTGTATTTCCATCCAGCAGAGGGCTCCACTGAGCAGCTCAGTGTCACACTGCCCCCTCCTGGTATGGTTGTTGAACTTGCTGTCAGTTTGGCTCTGGGTTTGTCTGTAGATGATAGAAAGGAAAATGGGTAAACTTTATAATCAACCATTGTTGTTAAATTATGTTTCTATCAGACTAAGTTTATATGTACAAAACCGCTAACAGAGTAAAAGCTGAGAATTTTCTTGTGCAGCTCTTCAACCATTGGGTCAAGATGAGCAACTGCCTGGGCTTTTTGTGAGACTTTGTTAAAAGCTATTTAAAAAAGCAAGAAAAAGATATTTTGGTAAAGGCAGTTCACAACCCAAAACATAATGTGACTTAACTTTGGCAAAGTAAATGATGTAATTATGAAGAGTTAGTGACTAAAAATGTCACTATTTGACAAAAAAGAAAATTCTAAAAACCTCAAAAAGTACAGAAAAAAAGCAGTTTTTGGGAGGGTGAGATGGAAACACATGTGACTGTTTTATGTAGATAGAGAGTAGGTGTCAGACATGACACAGAGCTGAAACTACATGTTTTTTCCATTCGTAGATAGTTAAAATCCCCTAAGCAACTTCTCATGAATATTTCAGATGGATAAGATAGAGAAAATCTACATCTGATTGCTTTTATCTTTCTTTTAAACAAGCTTTTTGTTTTTATTTTTCTCAGTCTAATGACATCTTTATAGTAGGCTACACTGTATAATATATAAAGTCCCTTTCATTTGTTTATTAATACATCTGTATTCAGCAACAGTCTAAACTCTCCTGGAGCCCCCTGCTGGTAGGGCAGCAGTAAGCAGTGGTTTAGATTTGCTTCAGACCAACTCAGAGCATAAAAAAATAGCTCTCATGATACAGTGCAGGAGGTTCCCTGCTCATCTGTTGTTTAGCTTACTTTTGCTTCAACCCAACTCTCAAAAAACAACAAAAAACATAACTCACCTGATACAAACAGTGTGATGGTTTCACTCCACTTCGTTGACGAATACCAGTCATCTCTTCTCCTACAACGACACATGTAGTCTAAACTACTGGAGTCAGGGAGTCTGAAAGTCCAGTCTTTACCATATACTCTTTGAGTGGCCAACCCAGATCTCCTCCATTCACACGTCCACTCAGTGGTTTCTCCTCCCTGGACCTCACATGTCAGAGTGATCGACTCACCACTGAACATCTGAGGCCAGTTTGGTTGTCGAGTCACAAAAACCTTGTTGGAAACTGTTTACATCAGATATGAACCGTAGGAAAACAAACAGAACCATTAAAAAAATACAACATTAACTGTTTCAGTACAAAGGCAAACAATGTTCAAGAAAAATATGCAATTCTACAGTGTCAATAAAATGATTAAACTTACAGCTTATCTGGACGGTGACCTCGTCACTTGATTCACTGTAGGATTCTGGTTTTCCTCTCTCTCCTTCACACCTGTAGATTCCTCCTTGTGTCACAGTGATAACGCTGTTTTCATTATTATTTGTTCTGACTTGATCTTCACGTGTGTCTGGGGTCTGTCTGAACCATCTGTACTTCCATCCAGCAGAGGGCTCCACTGAGCAGCTCAGTGTCACACTGCCCCCTACTGGTATGGTTGTTGAACCTGCTGTCAATGTGGCCGTGGGTCTGTCTGCTGTGAATAGAAACAAAATAGGTACATAAACAGTATATGATGAAGAAAAAAGTGGAGGTACATTATTAAAATAAAGATTAAAAACTACCTTGAGTTTGTCCATAGCAGAGAAATGTGCTGAGCACTGAAATAAAGGTTGAAATCTTATTAACATTATAAACATTAAACACTACAGAAGTTAAGATAAAATAAAAGTCTGTCCCATCCACAAATTCACCATCGACTCTGTTGTTCTGTTTAACAAATGCATCCATTTCCTTTGAAGACAACATTCAGGATTATTTTTGTTTTGTCAGTAAAAGTCACAGTTAGTTAATTTTGTGAATTATGAGACTAAACTGCACTTCGAATACTTGACACCCTGACTCTGACGTTTTCAGCCTTTCAACACAAAATTCACAATAAATGTAGTTTCCAATTCAAGTTTGCACCGTTTGTAATAATCAGCACCTTTTGGATCATATTGCCGTGTTGCTGCGATGATCAAATCAGTGGACGATCAAATATTTAAAGGAGAAAGGAAACTATGACAACAGGAAAGAAGCGCAATAGAAAGCTTGCTTTTGTAATTAAATATTAATCTCAATTTGCTTGAAATATTTTCCTCCATTTTCACCATCCAAACACAGAAAGTAATTACTTACACAAGAAGCCCAGCACAGAAACCGAGATGCTCTCCATCCTCGCTTCACGCCGGTTTTACCACTTTGGTCAATTTGATATTTTTTTTATTAGGGGACAAATTACTACTGCTTTAAATAAACAGATCACCTCAGACTTAACGCCTCAGACTGAGGTCATTAGGTCTTAATTTACTAACACTGACATCACTGTGTGCTTTGTTTCTGCTACAAACCGCCGGGACTTTTCCTGTCCACTGACGAGAAGGTCGGGTTAAAATAAGACAAACGTTTCACGCATCAGTGGCAACAAGTGAATAAATAAAAGTGGACAAACAAAACACAGATGTTAAATGTAAGCAGGTATTCTCTTCTTTTAGACTTTGGAGAAATTCAGTTCTATAAAGCTTACATAAGCCTTTAAAGTCTCTTTTTTTTTTGTATCTTCTGCTCGTTTATTTGAAATCCGACCTGAGGATGAATTTCTCACTCCAGGAACGACTGGAAGCAAAAACATCAATGATTTTCCACTTTTTTCCAACAGATTCAATTGTAACATTTAGATAAAGTTGAATTAGTTGTTTCGAGCAAAAACAGCATGTGGTTTCTAGAGCATGGGAAACCAACTGAGGAACTATTTTTATAATTACCTTTAGTCTCTAAAATACAAGTGACACAATGATCTCACCTGTCACATAAGACCACAGGTGGAAACAGAGGCAGATAAGAGATCAGTGACACTGGGAAAGATGTGAAGTAGTTCTGCATTTAGAAAGGTGCAAAAAGCTAAAAAAAAAAAAAGATTCGCATGAGAACCACTTGTGCTCTTTAGATTCAGCGCTTACGGTCCAACGAAAGCACCAGGGTCAGTGTGACCTTCTATGGAAGTGCAAAAAAAGGCAAAAAATGTTACAGAAATTCTGAAAAACCAGGTGCAGTTATGGAAAAAAAAAGTAAAGACACAAATCAACTTTGAACATATATGTACAGAGAGCAGATATCATAAGAAAACAGGTAGATAAACTTCATGGCAAATTAATAAAATATCTTAATGTGAGAATGATCAATGTTTCCCCAAAACCTTTAAACCAACAAAGATGGTAATGAATAACATAAAACAACAAACAGTTTGAGCTGCAGCAAACAGGAAGACTTAATTGTCTAAACATGGGGCCTTCCTGTTTCTAACAGACCTGGAATACCAACATTAACCACTAGATGATACTAACAGGTCAAAGAATACAAACAAATTTTAACCTATGAAAGAACATTTTTAGTCTAAACAATATTTCTTTGTTTCCTCTCTTTTAAACTTGTCTTGTCTGGCAGTGTGTGGAGTATAATGGGGGGGAAAAGCCCCACATTTGGGGCAACTGTGTCTCTAGTGTGAAGTGCATTTCTCTGGAGTTTGTAAACTCTTCTGGTCTAAAAACATGTTAGATTAAAACTGAAGATCCAAACTTATCTGTGGTACAAATGTGTTTCGGTGTTATGGACTGAAACACATTTCACTAGTTTGGAGTCTGCAGGTTTTCTGGTTGATGGGTTTCTGGGAAATGCTCCAGAGGCCTCATTCTCATATTTTAACATTCATTGCCACCAAAGCAGCAATCAAAGCACAACCTGAACACCATCAGTGTCTATGAATATTTATTAATGTTTTACACATTTGTACATTATGTACATTATGAACGTTTCATTGAGGCACCAATAGTCAAACTGTGCGACAATATATTCATTAAAAACATAGCAAAAGTGTGAAAGCGTCAAATGCTGCTCTATGGGTAACAATGGTGTTTGTAATGTTGATCTTTTGTTTTTATCTCACTGGAATCTTCCAAACTTTAAATTCATGGATTTTTTAACTCATCTATAACATATGAGCTATATCAACATTAAAACATCTTTTGCATCTTAAATCTGGGGAAATACAATAATCAACACAACAAATAATGAAAATATGAAAACACATCAGATGAGTCAAAGACTTGCAGAACGAAGCAGCAGCCTGCAGGGCGGCAGTGTTGTCCACAGCTTCTCCTGATATGAGAATAAAAACTGGAGCATCTGTTGCAGCTGGACTCCAATTTCCTGCAAACACAGATCATATATGTCACAAGGCATCCTAATACTTTATGTAACTCATTCAAAAAAATGTGTATTGGAAACAGCTGCTGATTAAAACTAATGAAAAGTGTGATTTAAATATCCAAAAGAAACCTAGTGGGTAATAGACTTGAACTGGGAGTTTAAGTCAGAAACCAGAGTCACGTGAAACTGAAATAATAAAAAGACAAAAAAAACAGAATAGTTACCATTGTCAGAATGAGAAAGTGTTTTTAGAGAACAAAGACAAACGGCATACAGTCATCACTTCATGACACAATATTAGAACTTTAAATACAATATATAAATGTGGATGTTTATGATTAACATCCACTTAATCATATGCGAATAATTAAAAACATAAGTGATAATAATCAAGGCAGGTATTTATCTGACCTTCATGCTGAGCTGTAATTTTCTGGTCTCACATTAATGTAAACAGAACCTTCTTCTGGATCAGGAAGTCTCTCTGTTGAAATTGCCAAGAACACAGAAAACATAAACTAGTGTTTCAAAATCTCCTGAGAATTTTACTATTAACCACCTCATATGTTTAAATTGTTTGACATCGCTCTGAGTATTTGACAGCTGAGGATTGATCTGATTCACATGTAATCAGTCACCTTTAATAACTTGGTTGTTTTAGTACAAATACGTTACCATTTCCAGTGGCTCCACGGTTATGGATTGTCTCATACACAGACGTGGTGCCTACAGTAAATATAAAAAAAGTCAAAGAAATAACCAGATCTGGTTAAAGTTATATAAAATTAAATATATATATTGTCCGTTTTCATGCTATGCTCTTTCTGCAGTTATGGTGGTGATAATTAGCTTGATTTTCACATTGACATTTAGCTCATCTTTAAACTTACAAGGTAATACAGATGTTTTTACTGTGACTAACCATGCAGCAGAGAACTGTAATCACTTTCAGTCTGGTTCACTCCATGATTAGTGGTCGGCCTCTGGCTGCTGCTTTCAGACTGAAATAACCTAAAAATAATAAAGTGGATAAAATTTAACATTGAAAGAAAGAAAAGTTTGAGACCGAGATGAGAGAGTGTAGATATTTCATACTCACCTGATGCTGCACAAATTTGGGGAAGATGACAAAACCATTTGGATCATTGACAACAGAATTACATTGATTAACTCTATTTCAAAACATGCATGTACAGAAGAAGTTAAGAAGCAATAAGATGAGAGGAAAAAGTTCTCACCCATGGACCTTTTGTAACTCCGCCACAAGAGCAGGAGGATGATGGGAATGACTCCACTAACTGGTCCAACGATCAACATCACATGGATTGAAAAGCTGACAGGATTGGATACAGTTACTAGAAAAAAACAAGACATTATGACAACATTCACTGTTTACAGAAACACATGACTTCATAATCATCCTCAGTATTTGTCTTGTTCCTCTCAAAGGTTGTACAAGAAGATGCATAATAACAAAAATACAATAAACAAATTAACTTTTAAGTCAACAGGATTAACATGGACTTGTTACATTGTGATTTTGTTCATTAAAAAAACATATTAGACATTTTTTGAAAACTATTTAAACTAATACAATGAAACAGACAGTATTACTTTTGACCCTTTGTATTAGAAACAAAGCCTAGTTAGACTCACCATTATTACTGACTGTGATTGGATTACTGTAGTCTGTGTAGTAAACTGGTTCTCCTCTTCCTCCTCTGCACCAGTAGAGGCTTTTCTCTGAGACACTCTTCAGTTCATTTGGAGAGAAAACAGGTTCTTGTGTCATCAGAGGTTCAGCAGATTTCTCATCTCTGAACCAGTAATATTTCCAGCCAATTGATGATGGAGTCACTGAGCAGGTCAGAGTTACTCTGCCTGGTATCTCCAGACTGTTAACACTCAACTGGACCTTTGGTTTACCTGCTATTAAAGAAAAATAAATAGCAAACATGAGAGAGTTCTGAGACCAAATGCACTACTGACAACAAATAAATCTCAAAATACACAACAAACATAACTTACCTGATACAGACAGTCTGATGGTTTCACTCCACTGTGTTGAAGAATACCAGTCATCTCTTCTTCTACACTGACATGTGTAATCCCCTCTGCTGGACTCAGAGACAATGAAAGTCCAGTCTTTACTGTATATTCTGTGTATTATTGACCCAGATCTCTTCCATTCACACGTCCACTCAGTGGTTTCTCCTCCCTGGACCTCACATGTCAGAGTGATCGACTCACCACTGAACATCTGAGGCCAGTTTGGTTGTCGAGTCACAAAAACCTTGTTGGAAACTGTTTACATCAGATATGGAGAGAAACAAGAAGTCATGTGAGAAAACTTAATTGAGTTTCCAAGAAAAAAACAAATCAAATGTCTTTGACAGATTAGCATGTGTAAGAATTGTATAGTATCTATTAACATTTAAGAAAATACTTATTCATTTTCTGATTTTGGCCACTTTTGAACAAGATTTTCAAAATGCTGTTTGAGATTAAATTAGTTTCTTTGTTTTTCATTTTAGAGGTAGAAAAACAACCCCAACAAACATAACTTACCTGATACAGACAGTTTGATAGCTTCACTCCACTGTGTTGAAGAATACCAGTCATCTCTGCTTCTACACTGACACATGTAGTTTCCACTGCTGGACTCAGAGACAATGAAAGTCCAGTCTTTACTGTATATTCTGTGTATTATTGACCCAGATTTCCTCCATTCACACGTCCACTCAGTGGTTTCTCCTCCCTGGACCTCACATGTCAGAGTGATCGACTCACCACTGAAGACATCAGGGCCGTTTGGCTGGCAGGACACTAAAACCTTGTTGGATACTGTTTACAGAATAATAATATTAGTTTGTTTGAAAAAAAAACATAAAATCACATGAGAAGCATTGCTTAAGTAGATTAAGTTGACTTAATTTCTTACAGTTTTGCAACTGTTTTCAAGAAAAAAACTCAAGTTTTCTCAAGTGTGACTTCGTGGCTGGGTTGGCTGTAGAACTGAGGATTTCCTCTCTGTCCCTCACACCAGTAGATTCCTCCTTGTTTCACAGTAATATCTCTGTTTTCTTCATTACCTGTGCTGATCTCTTCATGGGTGCCTGAAATCCGTCTCAACCACCTGTATTTCTTCTTCTTCTTCTTCTTTAGATTTTAACGGCAGCTTGCATCCAATTATGTTGCACTACTGCCCTCTATTGACTCCTACCACCTACTCCTCAAAGACTCTTAAAAATCCCAGTGTTTTTTAAAAAACGAAAAATCTTCTTTTTCCCCTCAATACTATTCAGCTGATCGATCACCTTGTCAAATTTCAATTCCCTACTAACACCTAGTTCTGTTTTTAATAATCTTCTTTGACTTGCGTATTTCCTACATTTAATCAAAACATGTTCCACTGTTTCTACTTCATCACACCATCTACATAAACCAGCAAGGTGTTTCCCCATCTTAAAAAGAGTTCCGTTTAGGAAACTATGCCCAGTTCGTATTCTATTTATAATTATCTCTTCCCTCCTGTTTAATCCTCTGATCCTTTCTACATCGACTGTTTTTTGTATTCTAAATAAATGTCTTCCTTTTATTTCATTTACCCACCTATCTTCCCATATCTTCTTGCTTTCTTTCCAAATTATACTTTTGCCTTCAGATTTAGATAACTTTATTTGCATATCAATATCATCTTTTTTAATTGTCTCCTTCGCCAGCCTGTCCGCTCTTTCATTCCCCATAATACCTACATGAGCAGGAGTCCAGAATAATACAACATTTTTATTTTGTTCACATATCCTATGATGAACCGCCATAATCTCATATAAAATATTTTGATGATTTTTTGTACGTCCCTTTCCGATACTCGTCAACGCAGATAGAGAATCACTACAAACTATTATTTTATTCCTATCAGTTTCCTCCACCCATTCTAAAGCTACTAAAATAGCACCTAGTTCTACTGCGAATACACTCAAATAATCAGATGTTCTTTTTGAAATACTAATCTTTAATTCAGGAATCACTATGGCTATACTGGTTGCTTCACTTTTAGGGTCTTTCGACCCATCCGTATAAATTTGCAAATATTCATTATATTTATTCTGCATTTGATTATAAAATTCTTGGCAAGTATCTAATGTGTTCCTTTTCCTAATATTTGTTAGTGTTCTGTCTACATTAATATATTTCCAAGTCCATGTCGGTCTCAAAGGCCACAATACAGTTGGACTAAATTCCTTATAATATACATTAAAAAGTTTCGCTCTATCATCCCCAACCCACCCAAAGCTATCCATTTGTTTCTTTCCTCTTTCCCAACACTCTCCTAATAATTTCTTAACCGGGTGATCTGCATTATGTCCCTTTAAACTTATCCAATAATTTACCATTAGCTGCTCACCTGTATTTCCATCCAACGGAGCTCTCTATCAAGCATCTCAGTGTCACACTGCCCCCTACTGGTATGGATGTTGGACCTGCTGTCAGTGTAGCTCTGGGTTTTTCCGCTGTTATGAAAATCAACAAATCAAAAAATAGTCAATTTTAGTTTTTTAAAATGTCTTCTAACAATTTACAACATATCTCTGTCAAGCTAATTGTATATGTACAAAGCAATAGGTGGCGAAATGTATTGATTTAACTCCCCTTATGAAAATTAATACAAAGAAATATATTCTTCAGTCCCCACGAAATAATACAATTAAACAAAAACAGCAACTGCATTTTTTATCTGAGCTCTCACAGTAAACATTTGTAAATTTTTTACAGATTTCTTCTCCTTGTAAATTAATCCATTGTTACATTTAAACTAACAAAACAATAATTGATGGTCATTTATGCTTCTGTTTATGTACACTGTGTTTGCTGTGATTGTTTTGTAATATCTGTATTTTAATTCTGAAAGAAAAAAATGCTTGGATACATTTTTCTTCTTTGTTTATGCACCGCTTCACTGACACCACCAGGTGGCGGAAAATCCAACATTGTCAATTGATTTTATCTCTCCAGCTAGAAAAAAAAATTGAAGTGTGGTCTGCACATGTTTTCATTTTGTAATTTTAAAAAAATTTATAACCACCAATAATATGTAAAAATTCCTTTAACTTTACCTAAAACAATCAAAGAGATAGTTTCGCTCTTTTTACAGACTCCTCTCCTGCGAGCAAAGCACTGGAATTCAGTTATCTTCACATCTTCTAATGTGTAGCTTTTCTGTGAGTCGTAGGGAAACTTTTCTAGACTCCTCCTGGTAACTTGGTATTCCCAATTAGTCTCTTTTCCTCCATTCACGTAACATCTGAAGATAATAGACTTTCCCAAATAAAACGTGGACCAGTTGGGCTCAGTTGTCAGCACAACATCTACAACACAAACATTTAACAGGTGTAAATGTCAACTTTTACACCTGTTACACAACTTTTAACGCTGTGAGAACTTAGGGGAGGCTGAGTGTGACATGAAAAAATGTGAACAATAAAGAATACTGACTTACCTTGAGCTTGTCCACCCCAACAGAGTATATTCAGGACTAGAAAGAAATTAAAATTTTGCGAACATTAAAGAGAAAAACAAGTTGTCTATTATGGAGAAGATCTCTCTTTTTTGTTCATCAGCATGACATCAGATGGTTAAGCTATTTTGTTTTCTGCCTGATGAGATCATGTTGCACTTCTGCATTTTCCTGAGAAACTTCACATCTTGATTATGAGTCAGAAAACGTCTTATAATATCCTGCACAGCTTCTGGAAATTCACTCCCACCTCTATTTAAAAATATATTTATTCCAAGTAATAAAATGCACCCTTCGCTTCATGTCACATTTTTTTATTACTTTTGTTTGTTTGTTGATTAAATATTTGCAGCCATGTTGACAATGCTACATCTAAAGATCTATGAAACATTCATGAGTTTGACTGATGGTTTTCCAAATCATTTGTCTGTTCTTAACATTTTGTTAAATTGCAGTTTGTTGTGAAAATACAGCACATTAAGAAATAAACACTTTATGCTAAAAAGACAACTAGAATAGTAGCATAAGGGAAATTGTTGATGTGGAGGAGAAGATTTCTGTGGACTGAAATCCAACATCCAGTTTCTCCCATTTATTTTTCCCATCAAAACAAAAAAAGTGATCTACTTACACAACAAGTCCAGTTTTGAAATTCAGACCAAACAATGTTGTTCTGCTTTATTCTGAGTTTTCAGAAGAGGCAAGTTGTAACGTCTGTAGAGACAAAGAACAGAGGGAGTCAGGATATATGTTTCATAACAATATGAAATTTTGTCTGATTTGATTTTAAACTCCCACCTCAAGCCACAGCTGCTTCCTGTCCAGTGATGTGAAGGCGTGGTTAAAGAAAGATGGAGCGCTTGGTTTCAGTTCCCAAGTTTTATGTATTAGATATTAATATATCTAATACATATAAATGAACATATATAAACATATAAATATCTAATACATATCTAATAAATATAAACTGAGGTAATAACAATTTAAACTAACAACAGACAGCAGGCCACACAGTCATTTCTTTAAGAAGAAGATGAGACTAAAACAAAGCAGATCTCATGTTTTATCAGGTTGTTGACAGCTGTCAGTCAGATAGATAGAAAACTGGTTTACTGAGGAACTTAGGATTGAATTAATCACAGCTTGTCTGGTAAACAAGCTACTGATGAATAACTGTGTCTGGTTTTTCCCAAACATGGTGCTGTGTACTACGATAAAACATGTGTACTATGAGCTCATCTAACCAAAGGACTCTATACCAGAAGCTACACAGTTCACCTTGACTCAAGCTAAGTTGTGCCACCAGAGAAAAGCTACTTTTTGACTGACAGCCAATATAGAATGTAATAATTCATGAATATTGTGTGATAGGGAGGTCTAAGGGTTGAAATGCATGTAGTTATTTTGCAGGACAAAAACTGGGATTAAATGGGTTAAAGTGGATGAACATGTGGAGAAAAACAAAAGATGATCCATTGACTGTCCTTCTTACGTTTTAATAGAGAAACCTTGACATCTGCTGGAGGAGCAGAGAAATTACACCAATTAGGTAGGAACCCCACAAAGATGCATATCTATTCAAAAACAGAAGAAACATCTGTTTAAGAACATCTGTTTCTCTGTGGCGCCAGTGTATAAATTATTCTCATCTTCTGTGGCAGGATATGTTTTTGTGTCTCATCTACTCAATAGTAAATACCTGAAACATCCAAGTTGAAATTATGACATTTATTATTTGTGAATTTTTTGTTTTGTTTTTGTACCACAGTGTGGGAAAGTTAATGATGTTTAAAATAAACGTACAGAAGAAATAAAATCCAACTGTATTTGGGTAATAAATGGAATCTGGATTATTTTGCATTTCAATATGAAGTTTATTGTAAAAAGAATTGTAAAAAGAACTTTGATTACATTTAAAAAAAAATGATATCCTAACTTCTGACTGCACACTCAGCTGCAAAGTAGAAGTTGAGAAGCAACTTCTACTTTGAGAAGCAATGAATGTAACTGCAGTCGTTGTCATATTTAGTTTTTAGTGGGCAGACGACTCACTTTAATTTGACAACCACATAGTATATTTGATACATAACAGGTTATTTTCAACAAATACGTGTTTAAAAAGCTACAATAAACGAAATACAAAGACAAATCAACAGCATTACTTGTGTCAAAAAGGCAAAAGTGATATTAAAAAAAAAACAGATGAGAATTTTATACTTACAAGTTAACAATTGAAAAGTATAAGAGAATATTTGATTTAGTAAAGACTATTTTGCTCAGCTCAAAAATTAATTTAGTATGCAAGGTACCATCACTCATGTAAAATGGAACCTGATTATATAAAAGTTAGTTTAGGAAGCTAAAGCAAAAGAAGAAATAAAACTGATGCAGAATATAAAACAGCAAAGGACCAAATTCAAAATATTAGCATCACCCTGGATCTCCAGATCAATTATATTAAAATATGTACATTACTGCCTGTCTGGATTTTACAAAGCATTTCTGTTCACACTACTGAGTGGGTCTGATTTTTCTTTTACCTACTTCAGTTTCAGACAATATTTCTGTGTTCAGCTAGTACAGGGTTTATGAAGACTTGTAACCAGAATACATAAGAATGTTATGAGCGTAATCCATATCATAAATCCTATAATAAATCAAAACATCCTGCAGCCTACATGGCAGAGTCGACGTGCAGAGCTGCTCCTGACCTGATGCCAGAATAAACCGTTTTATTTGTGGCTGCAGGACTTCCTGTCAACGAGACGATGATGATGCACATTAGTTATGATAATACACAACAACAACAACAATAACGCTACAACAATATGTCTTTACCTTTTTTCTTTCTATTGGCTCTAGCCTGGTGGTTGATCTCAGCATATGTTGGAGTGACTTCTACAACAGAAAACATTGAAATCATCAATCAGACAAACTAAAAATCTTCAGCTCTGTGTCTGATCTATCGTTTTCTACTGGTGATGATATGCAGATGCTAATCATGGCATAGCATGATTTTAAATCCATGTTGACCTGAGGACATTTTTCAGAACCAAGCCTGACAGCTCCCTGTTCTTACTGTCAAAGAAACAGCGCCATCCTCTGGTTCTCAAGGCCTTTATGATGAGATTATCTCATGATAAACAAAATAAAAATCAAAAACCTAAAACCAGTGTCAGCTATTTGCTTACGTTGTACATTGTTTGTGTTTAGAAATAACTATTTAACTCAAAGTATTTCAGTTCATTCTGAGTTTATCTGCAGCTGAAACTCATCTGGATTATTTATCAGTCGCTGATCCTCGTTAAATAACACAGTTGTTGCACTTTTAGCTGATTATAAAGTGAGAATCTAAAACAAAGAAACCAATTATAAATCCCCTATTTACATAAACTAGAAGAAATAAATGCAATTTACCAGACAATTAATTTATTTTACTATTGGTTTTTTTTTTTATCATTTATTTGCTTATTTTTTATCGCCAAATATTTTTCACTTCATGTATAAATGAAACAAGATTCAATAGCGACATATAGGTATAAGATCAAAGAAATAATGTAAAAGAAATAAAAGTCTAAGAAAAATGTGAACACAATATAAGCAATAATTTTTATTAACTAAAAACTTGTGGAGGTTCTAACCCTGAAGAGGAGAGCTGTATTCATGACCACCAGCCTGGTTGACTCCATAATTTCTGCTGCTCTCTGAGGCCTTACATCTACAACATGAACAAGAAAAAATAGTCACTGAATTTAATACATAAATCACCAAAAAAAAATCTGCTATTAATTCAAATAAATTAAAATGTGAGGAACTGACCTGGAGCAGAATAAACCTGTGAAAAAGAGATTTGTCGCTGCATTAACTGGAAAATTGTTCTTCTTTCTTTGTGTTATAAAATCAAAGCAAATTTGTCTACTTAGTTAATTAAGCAAAAACAAGCAAACAAAAAAAGGTCTCACCCTTGGACCGTCTGCAGAAACACAACAAGACGAGGAGAATAATGAGAATAAATCCAACAACTGGTCCAGAGATCAGCAGCACAAGATGTGAAGAACTGGACACAGTTACTGGAAATAAGAAACATTAAGTGGAAACAGATTTTATTCATCTGAAAAAGTTTTATTTCCATCTTTAAATGCAGAACTTCTGTCTGCCTTATATACATATATACATATATATATATACTGTATATATCAAGAAACTGATATGAGTTTGAGTGAATATTGATGTTATTAAAAATAAATCCTGCTGCATTCAGTCTATGATTACAAACAGGAGAAGTTAGGATGTTGAACCAAATTTCTGTGAAGAAGAAATTGTTGATATTTCCTCACAGCTCAGACCAGGACGCAGCCAAACTTATGTCACAATAATGATCTACTTGATCTAAGCTAAACAAAAAGTCACTTTAAGATGAACTCTGACTAAAATAGTTTGACACTCAGTAATAAACTTTTTTTTAACTCCTAGAAGTTGTGTTTTATTAAAAAAGTCTTCTGGGACGAGGTGCACATAGCTGTTATCTTTATAATTTACCATTTAAAATTCGTTTAAAAACAACAACAAACAAAACAATTATATCACCTGTTATGGTTTCACTCCACTGTGTTGAAGAATACCAGTCATCTCTGCTTCTACACTGACACATGTAGTTTCCACTGCTGGATTCAGAGACAATGAAAGTCCAGTCTTTACTGTCTGTCTTGTGTATTATTGACCCAGATTTCCTCCATTCACACGTCCACTCAGTGGTTTCTCCTCCCTGGACCTCACATGTCAGAGTGATCGACTCACCACTGAAGACAAGAGGCCAGTTTGGTTGTCGAGTCACAAAAACCTTGTTGGAAACTGTTTACATGAGATAGGAAGAGAAACATTAAATCACATGAGAAATATTAATTTCATGGATTTAGTTTCTAAACGTCTTATAGAAAAATCTTACACATTATTTCAATGATCTTCTCAAGGCTTGAATGACTGTAGAATGAGGGATTTCCTCTCTCTCCATAACACTTATAGATTCCTCCTTCTGTCACAGTGATTTCTCTGTTTTCTTCAATATTTATTCTGAATTCAACAAAAGAAGTGTCTGAGGTCCGCCTGAACCATCTGTACTTCCATCCAGCAGAGGGCTCCACTGAGCAGCTCAGTGTCACACTGCCCCCTACTGGTATGGTTGTTGAACCTGCTGTCAGTTTGGCTCCAGGTTTATCTGCAGTTAACATGAATTAAAATTGGTTAATTTTTCAATATTTTAAAAAACATACAAGACTTGTACAAGCAGAACAAGCTACAGACTCGTTAACTGAAATAAATGAGTAGATCAGGAAATTACTGAAAATATGTCAACAATGTTGAATTTCATTAATATGAATTATTCTGGTAGTTATTCATCGTTTCAGCCATACAGATTAACAACCAGCCTCTGATTATTGTGAGACTTTACAAATGTAAACCTGATATAGAAACTTTTTTCTAATAGAAAGTTTGAATCAGTGTGTGTGTGTTTGTATGTGTGTGTGGGAGTTAAGCATTAATACTGGCAACTCAACTATGGACTAAATCAGCCACATTTTCATTTACAAGTCTCAACTTACTTGATACAGACAGTCTGATGGTTTCACTCCACTGTGTTGAAGAATACCAGTCATCTCTGCTTCTACACTGACACATGTAGTTTCCACTGCAGGACTCAGAGACAATGAAAGTCCAGTCTTTACTGTCTGTCTTGTGTATTATTGACCCAGATCTCCTCCATTCACACGTCCACTCAGTGGTTCCTCCTCCCTGGACCTCACATGTCAGAGTGATCGACTCACCACTGAAGACATGAGACCAGTTTGGTTGTCGAGTCACAAAAACCTTGTTGGAAACTGTTTACAGAATAATAATATTAGTTTGTTTGAATAAAAACATGAAATCACACGAGAAGCATTGCTTAAGTAGATTAAGTTGACTTAATTTCTTACAGTTTTGCAACTGTTTTCAAGAAAAAAACTCACATGTTTTCTCAATGGTGACTTCGTGGCTTGAATGACTGTAGAATGAGGGATTTCCTCTCTTTCCATCACACTTATAGATTCCTCCTTGTGTCACAGTGATTTCTCTGTTATTTTCATTATTTCTGATGAATTCAACAAAAGAAGTGACTGATGTCCGCCTGAACCATCTGTACTTCCATCCAGCAGAGGGCTCCACTGAGCAGCTCAGTATCACACTGCCCCCTACTGGTATGGTTGTTGGACCTGCTGCCACTTTGGCTCCAGGTTTATCTGCAGTTATAAAAACAAATATTATTTGATTTTATATAAAATACTGCAATTAAAAGCTTATTGTAAAGAGTGATGCTTCTTTCAGATAAGTAAATATGTGAAAAGCTGTAAATGCATTTTATTGTCATCTTTCCTGATTATAGATACTTTTTATAAAGTAAAATAGAAATAGAATTAGTTTGAAATTGTTTCATTAAATAACATGAAAAAGTTCATTCTCTTTTCTGAAAAGATAATGTAACTCTACAATTAAGCAAATCTATATATTCACATTAAGGTAAATAATATTTTCTTTGTTTTGTTGCTCTTTTTTAAACTTGTGGCTCACTTAACTTTATAAAAATTAAACCCAGTTATTATGTATGTGTCATATTTCAGACACTATTTTATCAACAAAAAAATCTGCTTGAAATTATGAAATAAAATACAGTTAGCAAATGCATGTTTTTTTTAGGGTTGATATAAAACCATGTAATTCTTTATAATATTCAGGTCTTACCTGAGACAGTAACAGTGACAGTTTTACTGCACCTTGACTCAGATGAACCCCACCTCCAGTAAACAGAGCACTGAAATTCACCACTATAACCAGTAGATAGATGTTGAAAACTGAAACGTTTATCTGACTGATAGGTAAGAAATTCTTGACCATTCCTCATTAACTGGTAGTGCCAGTCAGTGTCTCTTCCTTCATTCATGTCACAGATAAATGTAACAAACTCTCCAGCATAAAAAGTCGACCAGTTGGGTTCAACAGTCAGCACAGGATCTATAACAGAACCAACATTCAGCAAGTTTGTCTTTTGATTTAAAATAAAAACACATCAAGGTAAAAATTAAAAGATAAACACAGAATATTATCGTATATAAAAGATAAACTGGATTCTGTTCCTGAGAGGATAAATGATTAAAATACAGATTAAAAGTTGAATTTACCGAGAGTTTGTCCACAGCAGAGCAGTGTGTTCAACACTGAAATAAAGGTTGAAAGTTCATCAGCATAAATAATAAATTAATTAAATTAAATCAAAAATATTTGCCAAACCCTCACACTCAGCTTTGACTCTGTTTACCTGTTAAATAAATGCAACTATTATAAAGATATTGAGTATTTAATTGTTCTGATAAGAATAAGATCAAATGTTTTAGTTTATTGTTGTTTTTCTGATGAGTTAAAACTTCATTTTATAAACTTCACATCCTGACTGAAGACAGAACATCTGCAGACGTTCTGCACGGCTACGGAAACTTCACACTCATCTCTACTGGTAAAAAAGTGATAAAAGTTTTTAATGAATAATTTAAGTTTCTTGTATCAGATCATGTTTTATTTTTCATCTTTGTTATGTAATATTTTCATTGCTCCCACATTAGTTGTATGGGATATAAAGTTCTGTGCTAAAGTCAGATTTTACAATAAACAGCTTTTCAAAATGTTTGCACAAAAATGTTTGTGTTAGTAATTTGTCTCTGAAATAACCTGTTTGAAGTTGCAGCAAACACATCAAGAACAAATGGTTATACTAAGTAAAGCTACACAAATACAATGGAAGATAAAGTAGATATTACAGCAGACAAGATGTCAAAGACGATGTTCTTCTAATCTGCATCATTCATACAGATAAAGTGATCTACTTACAGAGTGAGACCAGAACCCTGGGTGAGGTGTTCCCCATCCTGACCTCAACCTGGAACCATGTGTTGCTCTGCTTTGGTCCAATAATCTTCCTTTCATAACATGCTGCCTCTGCAACGTCTCTAGAGAAATGGAGCCGTCTGAAACAGGATCAACGTTTTATCTGAGAATGACGGGACAACGTTTATTTTAAACACTGACATCACTGCACTGAGTTTCTGCTGTGATGTTTCCGCTACAATGATGAGAAGTTGTGGTAAAAGAAGCAGAGGACGTTTTTTTTTTCTTTTTTTTTCTTTTTTTTACAAACGAGTTAATAAAAAATAAAGTCAACAGATAAGCTTCTTCTGCTTTTTGGAAACCATAACATAAAATTCACTTTAAATAAACTGTAAACATCATTATTGTAACACATGAATAGTTTAAATGTTTAATCCACTACTTGGTTTGTGTTGCGTGCGAACTCTCTGGCAAACAAACCATAAAATCCCCTTTTCATCTAAACACAAGTGATGGTGAGAATGATCTCACCTATCACAGATATATAAGGTCTTAGGTGTGAATAAACAGACATGAGATCAGACAGTGTGAAATAGTTTGGAGTTTAAATAGATTTAAAAAGAAACTCTTAAAATGTACAGAGAGTGAAAAAAAGTTTCTGTGTTTCATTTAGCAGCGTCTGTTTGTGAGACAGGAAGGATGGAAAATCTTATTTTCAGCAGAATAATCCTCTAACAATGATATCAGTCAAACCTACACCATACACTGACCTTTAACCTGATCCTAACTTTAGCCTCATCTACAATATGTTATATATTAACTTCTTAGCTCAGCTTGAAGAAGCTGTTAGCAGCTCTGCTAACCCAGCATGGGTTTTGGCTGTGAGGTAATGGAAAAGCATTTGCTTTTCTGATGGCACTTAATTTGTAGTTTTCTATTCTAAATATTTCACTTTAGTCCAGATCTTCCACCAAGAGACGAGGAAACATTACAGAGTGTCCTGCAGAAACTCTATAAATACAATTGCTAATGTGCTGAGCTTCATCTTCAGTGACATCCTGCTCAAGAAGTGTTGACCAAAGAAGCAGAAGTTCTCCTTAATAGTATGATGACTCAGCATTGCCCTCTTGTGGCAGGTTGTTGAATCCAGACTGCAGGCCATTGTTTCAGAGTTTAGGTCTGGCACTTCTTTCCTGGTGTTTTAATCTAAATTGTTCATTCAACTGAATCTAAAAATTGTCCCATTTATTCTAGTTTCAGAAGAAATAATGTGTGTTTCAAGACTCTCTGAATTGTTGTTTGTGCTAAGCTAACATGGTTGTTGCAGCTGCAGGCAGCAGCTGTGTTTTCAGTGAGGATGAGGATGTTGAACTTGATGATGGATGTGAGATGTTCTGCTGCCGTTTCCACCACAGCCAATCAGACTAGATGGAGCAGGTTCATGTGAAGCAGCAGAATCCTGCAGACACAAGTTTTCTTCCTGGATGGATCACCGGACATTCAGCCCTTTTCTGGAACTCTGACAGAAATGACTACTTAATAGCACCATCTGCTGGCCACTATCTGTAAGCGCAAGTCACTGACAGAAGAAGTCTGGTGGAAATTTTTGTTTTTTCCTACCAAGATTCACAGATTAAATAAATAATGTTCACTGTTGTTATCAGGACATAAAGTCACACACACTTTTCTTTTCTGTTATTTATTGTTAATATATTACTTTGCATGACTGAAAATTTAATTTTAATTGATTTTGTATCAGGTATTTTATCTCCAACTGCTTTTGCTACACTGGATGGATCAGGTTCATGTGAAGCAGCAGAATCCTGAAGACACACAAGTTTTCTTCCTGCGTCACATTATTGAGCTGACGGCCAGTTTCTGGACCGATAACTTGGAAAACTATGAGTTAATGTCACCATCTGCTGGCCACTAGCTGTAAACACAAGTCACGGACAGAACACAGCGTGTATTTCTGGGGATGAATCATTTAAATAATGTTTTTTGTAGAACAGATTATTTATGTAAGTGTTTAATTATAATTACTATTGACAATACTGAAAATTGCAAAATATCCACAACAGCCCTGTGTAGCAAACCTTTAGAATATAAAAATGTATTTATTAAAATATTACATTTAATTTACAATTACTGTCAAATTGTTCATTTCCTCATTTGTTTGTGCTGCAGTAAGACAATTTAGACCATTAGGAAACACTAACTACTATTTAATGAATACCTGAATTACATCACTGTGTTGTAGAGACCATGTCATTTATTCATGTTTATACATTTGTACATGTATATACTTATGGACATTTCTATAAAAACAAACAATATACAAAACAAAGTTGTAAAAGCTATAAATGTTGCATAAGTAAGAATGGAGTTTGTAATTTTAATATTTTGTTTTTTGTCACTTTGATGTTTCAAACCTCAGATGTTTGTATCTTCAGCTAATTAACATATGAACACAAATGTAAAAGTATAACACTTTTAATTATAGCAGAGATATAACATTAATACACCTTTAGCATTGTAAAGCTGCAAAAATGCAATCATCAACATATAACAACAAAAATCGAATGTTATGAGTCGAACTCTTGCAGAATAAACCAACAGAGTTATCCACAGCTTTTATCAACCTGAGAACAAACTGGAGCTTCTGTTGCTGCTGGACTCCAGTTTCCTGTTAACAGAGACATTATATATTTTTTTTACAAATCAACCTAATACTTCTGCTGGTATAGTATGTCAGAAAATGTGTACTAGAAACATGTGCTGCTTAAAACTTTAGATAATTCTGTATTACTGACACCAGATCTATTGGAATCTGAGCCAGTATCAAGTGATGCACAAACACATGAATCCTGTGCAAATAATATCTGTGGATCACAGAGGAAGCAAGTTGATACAATGTTACTCTGACAAGAGCTCGTTTATTCTGACACACATTTTCAATTCAAGAAAAACAAACAAATAAATGAAAGAAATACAATTACAATACAATTCAAATTCAATCAACAACATCTGGAGTTTCCACAAAAAAAAATGTACAAATAAAATAACATGTTAGGAAAAAAATGTAGACAATCTAATCCTAAATTAGCAAAACCAAACTGACCAAAACATTCAGTTTACAACACACAATAAACGCCAACGTTAGTCAGACACAAATATTTTCTTAAATACTAATGTCTGCTAGTTATAACTGTCACAATTATCAAGGAGTTTAAGTTTGTCGCATAAAAATACAAATTTATGAGTAAAAAAAATATTATACCGAACATTACCCAAATACCAACATGGCAATGTATAACAGTGACTAATGAAGTAATTTAAACAAATCCAAAATCACAAAGGCTCCAACAACAACAATCTACAGACGGAGATCAAAACCCAGTAAAAATTGTCCAAATCACAAACACAAGTTACACGAAACACTACAAAACTACTCTCAATATATTTACAGAACATTTTAAAGAAGCTGTTTTTATGGCCTTATAACAGCAAGTTTAGGAGGCAGTTGTAGTCAGAAACTCCGTATTAATTAGGTAAACGGTCTGTCGGGAATGTTGCCATGAATATCGCTTGTTTATAATATCTTGCTTGTCAGTTCACTTTCACATATATAATGAAATATTTTTGTTTTTAATTCTGGAATAGTCACATGTCCACATGTCTTTTTGTTATTTAAAGTGAGCAATGGCAACACAATACCTGATCATACTCTACCACTTAACATGTGTATTATATTATATTATATTATATTATATTATATTATATTATATTATATTATATTATATTATATTATATTATATTATATTATATTATATTATATTATATTATATTATATTATATTATATTATTTCAATCTGGAGAGACTCAGACGGAGATGAGAAGACAATTAGAAGAGTTTATTGACAAACAGAATTTAAAGTCTTTGGCGCTCGGGCCCTGGCTGGGGATAACGGTTATCGCAGCGTTAGAGATAGGCTTCAGATGAGCATGAGGAAATATATGCTGTTCTGTAATGCCTCCATGTGTGTGTGTGTGTGTGTGTGTGTGTGTGTGTGTGTGTATAACTAGTGTCAGGTTCAACCTTAAAATAGATAAAAGAAGAGAGACAAATGAATTGGATTTTTCTAGCGAGGAGAGCAAGAGAGGAAGGTCTGATTTTCACAGTCTCCAAACTCGCTCTGAATTTCCTCTCCTGCTACTCCTCTTTTTATTTGAAATCGGGAGGCCCTGGTTACATCTGCTTATCAGGGGAAGGGAAAAACAAAATACCCAGCGGCAAAACACACAGTCAATCAACCATCTATTCTAGACATTGAAGTGTCCCTCTCAGTATGCAGCTGATTCCTCAAGTGTGGGTCCCATGACCCAAAGGTTAACGACTCTAGTTAGTCAGCCAGTGGTCACTCTGGCTCCAGGCTGCTTCTATTTTGACACACACGTTCCAAGAGCAGACATAGATTCTCACAGTCCTAATTATTTATTTTTGTAATTAACATAAAAACTTATCAACTAGCATTGGAAATAAAGTGGTAAAAACACCACTTTAGCTTTGCCAGTGTGGCATTTAGTCCATGTTAATCTGCACCACACGTCAAGTAACTGTACAGACAGATTATTTATTTACCAAGCACATAATCAGTGCTGTGGATGAGGGGAGGCAATTTAACTCTTAAATATATATTTTCATCCAGATGCAAGATGAAAAACCAAGCTAGTAAATCACAAGCTGAAGTGGAATATTCATATAATTTATGTCCACTTTTTAGTGTTAATGGGTGTGTATGTGTCTTGTATTTAGTTTGATTTCTAATTGTTTGTAATTCGTAGTTCCCTTCGAAGGAGCAGCGGAATGACAGCGATGATGTTCAAACAGCGAGCATGAGGTATAGAGGTTGGTTTCTGTGACATTTTTGATTTTGAGTTTGCTGCCGACATCAGGAAAAAGAAGAAACTGTTATGAAGAACAATCAGGAAGGGAAGAAGAAAGATGGCCTTTAATGTTTTTATTTACTTTTTTTAGTCAAAACATGCAGATGAAAAATCATTTCCCATGAGCTAACAAGATACTGTTAGGTAAACAAAATACAAAACATCTGCCAGAATAAATCCAACCACATCAGTAAGTAATGAAACTTTTTAACAAATATTGACATGAACATAACGAATTTATCACTGTGTTAATTGAAGTAAATGGTACTATAAACAACCAATATTTTGACAGCAAATTCAAGTGTAAGTTTGGCAGTTGTGTAGATATATTAATAAGCAAAATAATAAACCCATTGCAAATTATCATGCAACAAATCACTCATTTTAATATGGATTAGTTACTGTTATAAACTTGACAACAAGAATGTATATCCACTTCGCTAATTTGCTCATCTTAAAACATACACAGCATGTTTATCATGCACAACATTGATTTAAATGTTAAAAAGATTTTTACAGTTAAGTTATTTGTTAAAAGAGAAATCAAGTGATTTTCTTTCAATTTCATTATCCAACCCTAACCCAAGCAGATGTTACGAGCTTTAAAATGTTTTTCCATGTTTAAAAACTGCTTCTATTACAAACGTACAGTTGAAAAGTATATAAAGATAAGCTTAAGTAAGCATGTCTCTTCAGAATTTTAACTTGTGTAATGAATCAAACAGATTGCATTGAGATGAATAAGTTGCACATTTATTCAGAGCACCCTACATCCTGCTTGGTAGCATTGTTATCCAGGATGGAGACGGATTTGATTTCAGAATAAATTACATCAAAGACTGCAGACCTCTGCTCTCCTGTAAAGAGAAAGACTTATTGAAAACAAAATATGAAGTCTAATCTTGCATAAGCAATAAAATGTAGTTAAACATGGCAAATAAATCTTTCATTATTTAAGTCATCATTGAGATTAATAATCCCTTTTCCCATGATCTGGAAATCTTACAACATAATTTTTTAAATGCACATAAATGATTTTTTAAAAATATATGTAAACAGAGAGAAACATTCAAAACTGAAGATGACTTGCTGATTTTACCTTTTCTCCTTTTCTTGGATTCGTTCTGATGGTTGATGTCAGCATAGACTGGAATCAAATCTGAAACAGAAAACCCATTCAAATAACTGAGACGCCTGGATTAGATACCAATAAATGCCACGCTGATAAAGGATAGGAAATACAAACACAAATACAAATGGTGATTTCTGTTGGGGTTTTATTTCACAATTAGCAATAAAAACCGATTAGAAAGATCCGATGTTTAATCTCGTAATATCCATCCATCCA
Source organism: Xiphophorus maculatus (assembly GCF_002775205.1). Lineage (NCBI taxonomy): Eukaryota > Metazoa > Chordata > Actinopteri > Cyprinodontiformes > Poeciliidae > Xiphophorus > Xiphophorus maculatus. The sequence goes on from NC_036456.1 coordinate 8,856,336, forward strand.
TGGTGTGTAACACACACCTGAGGCTAATTCAGAGCCACCAGTTACCCAGACAGTCATGCTTTTTGGACTGTGGGAGAAAAACATGCATAAACCACTGGAACATGCAGAAAAACCTCAGACTGTCATTTAAACCGGGTCGTCTTGTTGTGACACAGCAGCGTAAACACAGCTCCATTAAATCACCTTGAAAATTCCTAATCTGTGCTTCTCATCTGTCATTTTCCTTTAATTCTAATCCAAGAAACTGATAATCTAAACAGTTTGACGTCATGAGACATATTTAACAAACTAACTGTACCTGCAGCTCCTCTTTTAACTTCAGAGTAAACTGCGCACTCTTCTGTTTTCGGAGGTCTTCCTGTGCCGATCATCAAATAATAAAACAAAAAGGTGACGGTTAGAATGGAAGCAACTGTATTGTTTGCACATTGTGTTAAGAACTCACTCTTATTTCCAAAGTTTTTTACTTCAATCTGAGCATAGGTAACTTCCCCGGGCTCTTCAGGAGCTGAAATATTTAAGCATTTTTAGGTATTTTGACATTGCCATAAGCTATATTTAAGTTCTGCTGTGGAAAAAGAGAGTTGCATTTGTTAATTTCATTCTGGTTAACTCCATAATCAGCGACGGAGCTCATTAAGAGGAAAATACTACAAAGTGAATACGAATGACTATTTCTAAAAATAAAAAGGCATGAGAACATGTTGGATGAAAGAGTGTTGGGAGTAAAAGGTCTCACCTTTGGACCGTATGTAATAACACAAAAACAGCAGAACAATGAGAAGGATTCCACTACATGGTCCAATGATCAGCAGCACATTAGATGAAGAGCCGACAGGAGAGGGAACATTTGCAAGAAACACTGAATTGTGACAAAAAGGAAGACATTTTATTTATCTGCAGTTATTATAACAATTGTCAGAAAAACATGCAAAAATCTGCAGCACATTAACACAAACATCCTCAGTGTTCACCTTGTTCCTCTCTAAAATTTAAAAGCTTTTACTGAATAAAATGCATTAAATATTTTAATCCTCCTCACCTCTAACAGACATCCAGCTCCTTGGTGACTCTTTTCCTGAATGTTGACATTTGTAGAAACCTTCATCTGACTTTGACACTGCAGAGATCTTCAGCTCCTCTCTGCCGTCATTATTGATGAGTTTATTATTATGATAGAAAAACACATTGGAGAGAAGATTTTGTTTTTTATCTCTGCAGCTCAGAGTAACAGGATCTCCTTCAGTCACAGGATGAACAGGGCTCACCAGGATAACACCATCATGATAATCATCTGCTAAAAAAAATATAAATAGGGATTTTGACTTTGTTTGACATTATCAAAAATAAATCTTTAAAAGAAAAAGTTTCCCACAAGTGGGTCAGATGTTTGCCTCCAAACATGACTTTGGATTTAAGCTTACATTCTCAGTCCTGTGTTACTTAACTTAAATGACTGAAAGTCCTAAAATGACAGCACTGTCCTGTCAGTACAGACTTGCACATTGTTGATCAAGGGGCAGAAACTTTTTAAAAAAATAAAATGAAATGAATATGAGGGAGCAGTGAAAAAAAATACCAACAACAAAAAACAAATCTAAACCTAAGACTTGTTTTATTCAGTACATAAGGATGAATACTTTAAATGTTTGTGTAGGTTTGGTTAAAAAACTTTTAAAGCTTTTTTTAACTGAAGAAAACAGATATTTACAAACACAGCATATATGGTCCAAATATATTGGTATTTATTATATGACATCAAATCAAACTAAACTTTTCTTTCTGAGGTCAGAAATACCAAAACTGACTATTTGGGATGGTAATTCAGAAATGTACATATACGCTCTTAACACTAGGTGGCAGTGCAGCATTCACTGTAAAATAAGACAGATAACAATGGGTACTTTAGCAGCATGTAGCGCGCACAAATATGCTCAGTGTTACACAGTTGCAATGCATTATTTACATTTAAATAGTTTAAATAATAATAATAATTAAAAAATAAAACAATTCATAACATACTCTGTAAAGTGATGTTAACTGCATTGCTGAATTCTCCCAAACCAGTCTCACACCAGAATATTCCACCATCAGACCAGTTATTGATTATGGATTCCTGTCCTGTTACCCAGTTGGAGGAGTTCAAACGTGAATGCTGGCCCGTTTCTGTAACCCTCATCAGTCTCCAGGCAGTAGAGTTTCCTTCACAGTGGAAAGAGACCGAATCAGAGCTGAAGTGTTGAACTCTCTCAGGATTTACTTTGAGAGAGGGTCCGGGTTGAAAATCTGACAAAAAAACCCCCCCAAAAACATAATGACATTTTAAGATTTCAGAAATACATCTATATTAATCTCATTAAAAATCTTTTGTAATAAGAGCTAAAATGTACTTTACTGTAAACTTTAAACTGTACCTTCAGTCGACTGAAGAGAAAGACAGGTAAAAAAACTGACCTGCAGACCACACAAACTTCGGTTTGCTTTTCACAACTTGTTCCCCTCGTCTTGCTTCACACACGTATCCTGCAGTACTTGTCTGTCCATGAACAATATGGGAATTGTCTATAGTCCCATTGATGCTAATAGGCAGCAGCAGCTTAAAGTTGTAGGGACTGACTGGTGGTGCAGGAACAGCTTTATACCAGAAGAACCTCCATCTGGCAGACGGTTCTTCAACCTCACAGCTCAGAGTCACTGAGGCTCCAGGACTCAGCCATGATGGAGACACAGAGAGGACAGGGACAAACTCATCTGTTGAAAGAGATTTGATGTGAATGAAAGCCAGCGGAGTCTAGTTTACATGTTTTCTTACTCATTTCATTATTTTTGTTAATCTTAGGATTTTGTGTGCCCTATTCTATTTCCCCCCCACAAAAACAAACTGGTCAGCCTATTTCTGCTTTTGAGCTTTACGTCTACAGCAGAGAAAATGAGAGCTTTTATTCCCGCAACTTTTGGTGATCCTATGGCCAGTGGCATGCCAAATAAATACATATGTGCTAACATGTTGTAAACATTTATATATACTCTATATGCTGTATATAGTGAATCTTATAAACTAAGCTTTTATTGTCACAGATCCCGAAGCATGTTTGTTTTAAATATAATATTCTTATCTCTGAATAATATTTTTTAGAAAACCAAACAATGAACCCATATAAAAATGATTCTATTATCAGAATTATTATAATTTTCATCCATACATTTAAAAATAAGCCCCGGTACGACTGTCCACCTCCCGTTTCATACCAGCATCATCTGAGAACAAGACCCCAAGGCAACTACTCTTCTAAATGTATATGTATTATTGTTCTGAAAAGTTACACTAAATTACTCTTATACAATTTTCACACATATGAAACGAACCAACTTACATACAGTTAATGAGACAGCATCACTCCACTCTGTAGAGGAAAACCTGTCTCTTCTTCCTCTGCAGCTGTACTCTCCACTGTCAGACTGTTTAGCTTTGATGATCCTGTATTCACTTGAAGTTCCTGTCTTCTCAATTGTTTGATTTTTTCTGCATTCATAGGTCCAGTTACTTTGTCCACCTCCCTGGATTTCACATCTGATAGTGACCGTCTCTCCTCCGTAAATCCGAGGCCAATTATGGTCCAAAGTCACAGTGACTTTAAAAGGAACTAAGACACAGAAATTTCTGGTTAGAAAATATTCCTATGAATAAGAGAAGTTATTGTTTTACGTCAGTGTAAAACACGAATCAATGTGATGACAAAGAATTATTTGATGAATAATGGAAATCAGACATGTAATTTTGACTGTTAATCATGAAATGTTCCCAGAATGAAAAGCTTGCTTGTATCCTTCTACATCATTTCCATCCATCCATCCATCCATTTTCTGTTCACCCTTTGCCCCTAATGGGGTCGGGAGAGGTTCTGGTGTCTATCTCCAGCTACGTTCCAGGCGAGAGGGGGGGTTCACCCTGGACAGGTCGCCAGTCTGTCGCAGGGCAATCATTTCCAATGTTGTAGTAAAATATAAATATATGAATATTTTTAAATAAAACAGCTGATTTTTATGCTTGGTTTGGTTCCATTTTATGGAGTTGTTACAGGTATGTGTGTGGCACAAAGTTCAAATAACCAATATGATCATCTTATTATAAGCCATCCAATGATCATTTTGGTTCTCAGAATAAAGATTAAATCATTCCCCAATTTCATGGTACCATCATCACATATAGCTTTCAGTTTACTACTTTTGCAATTTTTTTTATATTCATGCTACAAACTTTGTTCACACGGCTGTAGAAAACCTTTCCTACAAACAACCAAACTTACGGGTTTCCTCAATAGTGACCTTGTTGCTGTAACTTGTGTAGGAAATTACATTTCCATTTCCTCGTTTTCCTCCTCTGCAGCTGTACAGACCTCCTTTTGAGAGCTTGAGGAATCTGTCTCTTGTATTTTCCATAATCTGACCTGCAGACAACTCAGAATCATGTCTGTACCAGTGAATGTCGTGACCTGAATTATCAACAGTGCAGGTCAGAGTTACACTGCCCCCTGCTGGTAGAATAGTTTTATCTGCAGTCAGTGTAGGTGTCCCTGTTTGAAAATAAATAAATAAATCAGTCATTGACAGATATTAAAATATTTGATCTGTTTATATGTTGTGATTTTTAGACGTATCAATCTAATGTTATTCTGATGCTAACACGACACCAAACATGAAATAGAATAAATGTTTCACCAATCAGTGTTTTCAGATACAGTATTTGTCTTTAATGAACAGTAAGAAAGTGCAAAGATCAGTTCTGATCAATTTAAAAAAAAAAAAAATATTTAAGAACTTTTCCTTGTTTAAAGTTTGTTTAATGGTCATGTTTATTCTCAACATCAAAGTTCATTCAATTCAATTCAGTTTATTGAGCCAGTTCACAACATATGTCATCTCAAGGCACTTTGCAAATTAACAGGTGAGGCTGTGGTGGCAAAACATAAAAATATTTTAAGGAAGTAAGATTATTTGTGCAATGAAGCAAAATATTCTCACTGACTGTACTGTTGGTTGTTTTCTTCCCTCATCTTTTCATCTTTTTTTATTAGGAAAGTAAAAATGTACAAAGGTTGCATGGTTCATATGTTATCTCTATTAAAATATGTTGTTGCCGAAAAAGACGTTTCTTTGTATAAACAAGATGTTGCACTATTCCATGTCTAAAAATGATAATGGTACCACAGCTAGCCGCATACTGCACATAAATCACATTAAACAGTTAAATTGGATCTCACCTTCAGTATGTCCACAGGAAGGCATATTGAAAACTGCAATAAAGATTTACACATGAGTAACTCAGAAGTAAACTAACAATTAAGATAACATAGCAAAAGCATTCGTTCACCTTGGGTTCTTCTAGACCATCTTACCACATACAAGGTCTATTATCTGGTGCTTGGAAACTCACCTCACAAACAAACCAGATGGCTTTCCTATGCAAGTTTGAGCACTTCTAGTCATCCTTTGTTTGACAAACAAGAAGTTTAAAGATAACAAGAAAACAGTTTCTTTACTGTTTCTTCAATAAAAGCAAAAATGAAGAACAACGGCAACATTATTGTGATATTTCTCTTCTAGGTTTGCTTGAAGCTAAACCAGTGGCTGGCAACTAGTAGAAAAATGACAGAGCTGCATATCACACACACGAGAAAATGTCACGTTGCCATGAATTCAACACAGATGATTGGACTGACTGGACTGGGGGCTAAGAGAAATGCAGAGGCTGCAGGAGACAGACCTTTGAAGTTTTTAAAGCATGTAGGTGGTTCTTTCAAACCACACCATATCTGAAGTTCCACTATATCTGGCAATGATGCAGATAGGGACTGGAAAAAAAAGTGGTTTAAGAATGATTGAAGAAAGAATGATTAAACTTAGATACGACTTCCTCAGGTCAAGTCACGTGATGATTTTTTAAAAACGCATTTTAATCCTTCAGTCTGAGTTTACAAGGCCAACTTCTTTTTAGCAACAAAACCAATTGCTCCATTCTTCAGAAATATAAAGCCACCTTGAAGCTTGATGAAAACATGTCTATGACAGAAAGGACGCACTAAAGATAAACAGGGAAACACTTCCAACCCTTCTCTGTTCATGACTCGGTCCAAGTAATTACAACAAGCAAACCCACTTCAACATCATCAGAGCAGTTTGCTATTGATAGATATTGCTGTTTTATGTAGGGGTATCAGAGTAAAGAGGCTGATTTTTCAAATATTTCTTTAGAAAACTGTCAAAGTCCTCTATATCAATTTCCTTCCACTTCAAAAGTATAGACTTTAATCTTTCACGTGAAATTCAAATACAGTATATTAAAAAAAAAACATCAAAGAGTAATTTATATTTTTTAGCATAAAGAAAAATTGTAATTTGTAAAATACAAAACAACATATTTGGAAAGCTAATCTTAAATAAACAAATAGCTTTCCCTTGCCTTCTCACTCAACAACATGACTAATGATGAAACCAAACTGCTGGGGTAAAAAAACAAACAAACAAACCAACATATTAAATAAAAAACGTAAAAAAAAAACCCTAATCACACCGATGATGAAATGCAGCTTCTACAACAGGTAAAATTTTGAATTTTTGCACAGACAAGCAAGCATAAAAGCACTTACAGAGGAAGCCCATCCAGAGCAGATCGTGCTGCATCCTCACAACCAGACGGACTACACAGCTAATGATTAATGCTTCTGCTTTTCTTTAGCTATAATGTTGACCAAAAAAGGAGTTGCATCTGATGCATAGCTGTGACCAACATGTTTCACACATCATTGCTAAATATATCATGTCTGTGGTTCACTCTCACATCTGCGGTTGCGTTTCCCATAGCAGTTTTTAGACATAGGAACATTTTCTGCAAGGCATCAGCTTGTTTCATCTCTAAGGGTCACATTGAAATAACTGTTGCAATAATTGTTTCAAAGTGAACTATGCTTCTTTTTGTTCATGCTAATCTTTTTTTATTGGACCCCTTTAATGGTCAAACTATTAAAATGTTCAAGGATTGTTTGGGGGCTGGAAATCAGACTTTTGCTCTTGGCTTTAAAGCCTAGATCCTCACATTCACATTTATTTTTATATTTGCTTTTCTGACAGAACACTAAAGTTAAAGGCATGCTTTAACCTCAGCATATTGAAGATTTGGTGGGAACAGTGGCAGCGTGGTTTCAACACTTATAACAGGAAATCAACTTGAACATGTGACTAAAGTCTAATGTTTTCTAAAGCAGTAATTTGGAAACACATATTTATATTGACTAAAGTTTAAAAAGAAGTACAACGTGTCGTCAAGTAAAATCTTACTGATCTCAGTTATTTAATATTAGTTATCATGTAATAACGAATAGCTTACTTGACTGTTTAACATTTCCACATTCAATTAGGTAACATAAAGAGACTCGTGGTTCTTTTCTAGTTTGATATCTGCAGAGTCCCAAGCAATAACACGTACCAACAGAGCTGCCATCCTGCAAACAGCTTATAAAAATACAAGTCAATTTTGTTTTTCTATACTATTTGCTATATGACCATTTTTTCCATTTCTAATTCTTTGAGGATTACTGAGCACTCTCTTCAAAATTCCGTTCAAACATTGCTCAACTTCCACATTAGAATAGTTGCCTAAATCCTAAATTGAAGTTAAATTGTCACTAGTTTTTTTGTTCTAAAGGCCTTTACTTGAAAGTGCTAGGAGAAAAGTAGGTAATGAGAGAGAGAGAGGGGTAGGACATACGCAAAGGTCACCAGGCCAGGAATCGAATCTGTGCCTCAACGAGGACTAAGGCCTCCTTTTATGGGTTGTGCTGAACCCCTGCGCCACCACAGCACCCTCCTTGTCACTGTTTTTATAGGACCTAGTGTCCAGATTGTCAGCAGTTAAACCAGGGAACTTAAATAAGGAGGGAAATATTGAACAAAAAAAAAAAGAAATGTAAAAGAAAACAGATTTTGCTCTGACTTTTTATATGATCTTTATCTCATCATGTTTGTTCAAGATGACATTTGGTCACAAAAGAAGTAAATACAGAAGCAAGGACACAATTGGCTCAATATTTTCCATTCGCTCATTTTCACACCTCAACCCAAAGCTTGAAGTGTGAAAGCCGTTTATTTACAGCTTGTGGTAAATAAACAGTTTGGTGTCTGTATGAGCTCTCACGATGAGAACGGTTGAGTATTAAATTGCATCTCATGGAACATGAAAAGTACAGTAAACCAAAACTTTGGACACATCTTCTAATTAAATGGGTTTTCTTTATTTTCATGACTATTTATAAGGCAAGAAATCCCACGTATTAACCTGACAGGGCAGGTTGACCTATGAAGTGAAAACCATTTCAGGTGACGACCTCTTGGAGCTCATAGAGAAAATGCAGAGTGTGTGCAAAGCAGTAATCACAGCAAAAGGTTGCTACTTTGAAGAAGCTAGAATATAAGGGCTATTTTCAGTTGTTTTACACTTTTTTGTTTAGTGCATATTTCCACATGTGTTATTCATAGTTTTGATGCCTTCAGTGTGAATCTACAATGTCAATAGTCATGAAAATAAAGGAAACTCATTGAATTAAAAGGTGTGTCCAAACGTTTGGTCTGTACTGTTTGTCATTTGTTAATACTGAACTTTAATCATAAAAATACTCATGTTCCACTACTCACATTTGCTTAAAATTCCAGAAAACCACTTTGAGAAGCAAACAGAAAGACACCAAATTTACACATTTACCTAATTCATACAGTTAAAGGACAGTTCTTCCAAATACTAAAAAAAAAATAAACTTTTGAATTTAAAGGAAAGAAGTGTTTTTACATATCCCCCATGTTTACCATTGTACTGTTGAGAAATTAAAAAGAATTTGAGTAATTTTAATTAACTCAAAACAGGAAAAGTTTTGTTTGATTTCATGAATCATGTATTTTTATACAGAGTGTGTAACTAATATACTCACTCTGTATATTAAAGCAAAGTAAAGCAGAATTACCAGAATAATAAATAACTGGGAATGTTGAGAGGGATTATTTTAACACATACAAAGCAACAGCTAAAATCAGTTTTATGAAAGGTTAATATTTGGCTTGTCACAATAGATCCTACAAAAATGACATGAGTTAGAAGCTGTAGACTGAACTACACCTAGATGGTGTTATTGTTCTCTGGTCCTGAGTTGATTTCAGAATAAACAGCCTCTTCTTTTGCTCCAGGGCGCCCCCTACCTGTGAAAGGACAACGACTGTAAGACTTCAATGTACTTTTTCATACACAAATTATTTTTTTTTCTTTTACTCGATTTAAACTTTATATTCCTACAATAATTTTTCCTGTAAATTCTTAATTCTAAGTACAAGTAGGTAATAAGCACAAATGCACTTTTGGTTTATTTTATTTTTGAATATTGTATCACATGTCTAAATATTTATATTTTTACTTACATGTGGACGGTTTACAGTGTGTAAAAACATGTAAGCATTTCTATTTTGTCACAAAAAGAAGCTTTGTTTTTGTCTAACATTGGTCGATAGCGATGGAAAGTAAAATATTAAATTGGAGTTGACTGTACCTTTCATTCCTGATTCCAGACGATAGTAAACAGCGCCCTCTACTGGTTCATTTGGGATACCTGTTCAAATAAACAAGTCACAATTTCTAAAAAACAAAAAACAAAGTGATCTAAACTAGGCTGATTTTTTTCTTCTTTAAGTTGTTTTTGTGACTTACTCTCTTTCCCAAAGTTTTTCAGTTCAATGAGAGAGTAGGTTGCATCTCTGGGTTTGTCTGCCACTGAAACATTTCAGGATTTTTCAGATCAGTTGCCTGAATTTGAACATGCAGCAGTTATATCTGGTGGAAAAGATTCACTTTACCATTTCCACTGGAGTCTGAGAAGTTGACCGACTCGTAGATATGATCGTCACCTACAGTGCAGGAAAAAAAATAGAATAGAATATTGCATTGACTCACATACAGCCATTCATTGATTTCACTGAGCAAATTCTAAAGCTTACCTTACTGAATATGTAAACGCAATCTTATCGATACAAATGATAACATAGCTAAAAATGTCTAGAGTATTAAGGACAAAAATTGTTTAATTTCTGACCATGCAGAGGAGAGCTGCTCTCATCAGTGTCATTCTTGTTGAATCCATTATTTACTCCGCAGCTGATTTTTAACAGCTTCCACCTAAAACAGTGTTAATGGTGTAAATCTTTTCACAAAAATGTATCAATTTTAGATATTTGAGGTGAAGTGATGCGCTTTACTGACCCGCGGCAGCGTAAATCTGTGAACAACAAATATATTCTCTTAATACTTCATTGTTCAAATATTGTTATTATACCTTCACAATGACCAATCTCACCTTTGGACCGCCTGTAGTACCACAGTAACACCAGAAGAAGAACCAGGAGGATTCCACCGACAGGTCCGATGATCATAAGGACATCAGATGAAGAGCTGACAGGAGTGGACACTGTTACTGGAAAGAACAGTGTCATGTTCATTTTGTTGTTTTTTTTTTTACAATCTCATTTACTTCTTACTCAGTTATTAGAAAAATAGAGTTTACATGTAGAACCTAAAATGTAAACTAAAATGAAAATAAAACTCAACAAAAAATGTCTTCAGACACATTTTGACCCCCAGCTCAGCAGAATCCCCACCTACAACCAACTGATAGATACGTATCCATAGCAACTAAATCTGGACGTCCTCCATGTTCCTTTGAACACACACTATGCAGTTTAAATATAATCATAGAAAGGTTTACAGAAATATATTGAATACCATTATCAATGTTAGGTCTCATTAACATAATGTTGTTTCTATCGCCTAAATGTTCATTTAAAGGGAAAAAAAGTATTTTCTTTAGAAAGAAAGAAAGAAAACATTTTCCCTATTTGCAAATTGTTTCTTTTTGTGGGTAGTACAGTCATTTTTTTATTAGGTTTTCATCTTATGTGCAGTCTTTAGACAAAATGTTTTTGTTTATTATGAATCCACTCTTAGATTTACACTACATCAACAACATACTCACCTAATGGAAAACAATGAAAAAACATCTTAAAAGCATTTTCATATATTAGCTTTTTCACTGCAAACGTCTTGACATGCTACTTCAAAGTAATATATTAGTGAAAATATTTAGAACTTTTAGCCATTTATATCATTTCCACACATATCTTTTCTATTGAGAATAAAATGTGCAGCTACAGTTAAAATCAAACAGGAGGGGCCAGTTTGCTGCGTTCTCAGCATGTGAGACTGCATACATGTTGTAGTTTTGAGAAGTGATGCTCCGAGTGTTAAGTTGATGACGGAAAGTAAGTTACCGCATTTAGCGTGCTGTTTGTTTACGCTAGATTCAGTTTGTTATATGTTTAAATATATATGTTTAAACTACGGGAGAACAGGTATGCGATATTGTGGGGCGTTCTGAGCGCTGGGAACTCAGTTGAGCCTGCTCAGCATTCATAGGTTTACCTTAAATCTTATTATTTGTAATTGCATTTCAGCCAGCAACTGTTATTCCTTTCAATTGAGTTATTGCGGCAGATATAGTAATTAAAGGCATGCGCTGCCAGCTGCCGCCGTTGTGTAGGGATTTTATCTGGCCACATGATGGAGCCAAAGTGCCTCTTATGTTAAATCGAGCCAAAGGGCTGTCTGTGTTCGTGTCTTTTTTTCACCGAAGTTGCGCCTAATGATGTAACCTCTACGTGAATCGAGTTATTTGTGTATGTTGTGGATTTACATGCAAATGTGGATGGTTGAGTTTATTTCTTATTAGATATTTTGTTTGAGTTTGTATTAGTGGAACCTCTATTCCTGTAATACATTAGCCTAATGGCAATTTATTTGTTATTACAGACTGCTGGCAACACTGAGCATCACGACGAATAAACCAGTTCGCATCTAAGTCAAGTTTGATCTCATGTCCTCCTTCCTGTATTCTGACCGATACACCATCCTGTTTGCTGCAAATAACCTAAGAACCTAACCTAATTAACACTGTGTTTGGAATTTGCAGAGCACATTTCAGCAACAAGGCAGTTCAAAGGGTTTTAAACTGACTTTTCCGGAAGACGCTCAGCTAGTCTTTGGGCTCCGACCAAAACCAGCTGCTTGGTTTTATTACATGTTGGGCTGGTCATGATGAAAAAAAATCATGACTCACCTGACACAGACACTGGGATCTTTTCACTCCACTTTGTCTCAGAAAACCAGTCGTCTCTGCGTCTACACTGACACATGTACTCTTCACTGCTGGACTCATTAACACTGACAGTCAGGTGTTTATTATTTCCCACTTTTACAGTTTTCCCATCTCTCCACCATTCACAGGTCCACTCAGTGGTTTCTCCTCCCTGGACCTCACATGTCAGAGTGATCGACTCACCACTGAACATCTGAGGCCGGTTTGGTTGTCGAGTCACAACAACCTCATTGGAAACTGTTTCCATCAGATATGGACAGTTGAAAACAAACCAAAACATGAGCATGAATTAAAAACACCTCATGAGTTTAAGCTAAAAAGTAAAGAATAATCAACTGCATTTAAAATAAATAATTGAACTTACAGCTTATTGTGATGTTGACTTCGTCACTTACAAGACTGTGATAGTTTTCATTTCCTCTCATTCCCAGACATCGGTATATTCCTGCTTGTGCTACATTAATATCTCTGTTTTCTTCATCAGTGAGTTGAACTTCAGGTGTGTTTTTGGTCTTTCTGAACCATTTGTATTTCCATCCACCAGTAGGGGGCAGAAAGCAGCTCAGTGTCACACTGCCCCCTACTGGTATGGTTGTAGGACCTGCAGTCAGTGTGGCTCTGGGTTGAGCTGATGTTAATAAAATGAAATAAAAACGTCAGTTAATATGTTTAGTTATTCTTCAGTCAGACTGAGAACAAATATTCAAATGTCTCATCATAATATATGACAAAAATCTATAATTGAGTTTCTCTAATTGGAATCACATGTTATCTTGAAATAGTTATCTTAATTTAAAAACCCAAATAAAAACAAAGAAAGAAAAAGAAAAGAAAACAAAAAATGAAAAACAATTTATGCTATTCTGTGATTAGCTCACCTAATGAAAAATAACTTTATTTATAAAATAGTAAGTTTAATTGCATTTCATAGAATTTGGGTTTTCTGTGGATGGGTGGGTTGAAACTGCTGAGGTTAAAATATAATTTTGGGAGTGTTACGGCCCGGGGCCTTATGGGCTGGGTTGCAGGTGTCTTGTTGTCTGTCTTTGTGCTCCTCCCCTTTACAGGTGCTGCTGATTTTATTCATTTGGAGCACAGAGCATTTAAACCTGGCTGTCTCTACCTTCTGGGTCGCCATCGGCGTCCACTCTGCCTTCATGCTTGCGGTGTTTTGTTGCCAGGCCTCAGCTCCCCTCCTTCTGCACATTTGAGTTTGTCTTTGTTTTTGCACTTCTACAACTCCATATGCACTCATACACCACATCCAAGCATTTGCATTACACCACTGATACTGACATCCTCAATCCATTGTTGTTTGTGTTAATAAACATTCCTTTTTATGCACTTTAATCCCTGCATGGTCTCCCGTTATTGTTATGACCTTGAGCCAGTCGTAACAGGGAGGAACAAAAAAAAGCTAAAATGATTTTCTGCATATAGATTTAACTTACAGAGGAGTAAACATGTGTATTAGCTACACAACTCTTAATAATGTACAAATCTGGTTGAATAAGATCATTTGGACTCACCAGTGACAGTTAAAGAGACAGTATCACTGCACTTGGTATCATCAGAGCTCTTCCTGTGTCCACAGCACTGGTATTCACCACCGTGATCGATTTGGATAGGTAGTAATGTGAAGCTTTTGTGTGGGTTGGAGTGAAGAATTTGTTCTCTATTTCTTTTTATCTCATATTCCCAGTCGGTGTCTTTGCCTTCATTCATGTCACAAATGAACGTCACTCTCTCTCCAGGATGAAAAGTCGACCAGTTGGGATCAATAGTCAGAATTGCGCCTAAAACGCAGCACAACACATTTAGCACATTTATCATGCAGTTTATACAGACGTGGTTCATCCTGAGATTATAAATAAATATGAAGAATAAAAGAGAAAATACCTTCAGCATGTCCGCAGCAGAGAAGTGCACTCATCACTAAAATAAAACCTAAAACTTTTGTCATTATTAATGTTAAAAGTTCACAAACAAGCACAGAGTGTCGCTTCGTAACGTCCAGCTCTGACACTAACACGTTCTTTTCATATCACCAAAATTTCCGATCAGCAGCTCTAGTTTCCTGTTCTGTGAGCTCATGGTCACTTTTTTTTATCTTCATCTGAAAAACATCATAGCTAAAGAATAAGTACTACCACAAATATCTTGACACTTCCCACACAGTGTTTTGACACTTAGTTTAACTTCTTTAAACTAAGGTGACTCACGAAAAGACATAACCCAGTTAAACGGTTTTAGGTAACCATTTGTTTAAAGGTCATGTTCAGTTTAGCTTAAAAGATTTATTTGCTCAAAAACTAGAGGAAGATATGATGTGCAAAACAAACAAAAAATTCTTAAAAACCTAATGTAAATAGGAGAGAATGAAGATAACAGATTTAGCAAATTATTACATTAGTGAACTTTCTAATATATAGAATTTTCTCATCAAGTAAAAGATTAGTTTAAAATTAAGTTAAAAAAAACTACAAAAAAGAGAAGTTGGTGCACATGCTGTCAAAAGCAAACATTTTGTTCATTTTATCTGCACCGTTCAAACACAGGAAGTGACATCGCTGCACAACAAGCCTGACACGAGCAGAGAAGGCTTTCTCATGCTGATTTCCAGGCCTGATGATGACATTCTGTGTGTCGGAGGAATATTTTTTGCATTATACTGTATATATTTGACCTTTTGCACGGGAGCTGCTATGGAAATTTCGTTGAATTCTGTTCAATGACAATAAATGCTATCTATCTTTTGTTTTGACACAAGTTGCACTGAATTTATCAAAACAACCTAAAAAAACTGTTTTTATTTTTGTATTTTAAAACCTCTAACTTCAATCTTTTGTGTTTCACCATGGAGAACTGACACTTCCTGTCCACCTAACAGAAGCCAATTTGGGTAAAACTGTTAAATAAGGCTTTATGCTTTAGCGCAGATCCTTTAATCCATTGTTTGATGTCTTATTTTAATAAATACACAATAAAATCATAATTTGTTGCCCATGTTAACAACCTCATTGATCATCTTGTTAACTCTTTCTACAGATTGTGGAATCAATTTTAATACCAGTAAACTGACCAAGCAATGAATATCCACATGTAGGATCACAGAAGTTACAGTGAGTTTGTCCACAGCAGAGCAGTGTGTTCAGCACTGAAATAAAGGTTAAATGTTCATCAGCATAAATAATAAATTAAATCAAAAATATTTGTCAAACCCTCACACTCAGCTTTTACTCTGTTTACCTGTTAAATAAAAGCAACTATTATAAAGATATTGAGTATTTATTTGTTCTGATAAGAGTAAAATCAATTGTTTTAGTGCATTGTTGATTTTCCGATGAGTTAAAACTTCATTTTATAAGCTTCACATTTGTAAGGACTTTCGGTGGGGACCCGGAAATTCAACCACACACAGGAGTTTGCAAAGGAAGAAAAAAAAACCAAGTTTAATTAAATATTTAGACTCTGGTTGCTGGGCTTGGAAGGAAAAGCTGAATCTCTACTGGCTCGTGGCTGTTGATAATCTGGCAAGGAGGCAGAGGCTGAGAGGTGTTTAAGTAGGGCAGGGACAGGTGGTAAAGGTAAGCAATCAGGGGTGACAGGTGAGCTGAATGAGTGTTTAAACACAGCATGGACAGGACAGAACATGAATCATGACAGTACCCCCTCCTCAAGGTCCGGTTCCAGAAGTACCACCTGGCTGGTCAGGATTGGA
Source organism: Xiphophorus maculatus (assembly GCF_002775205.1). NCBI lineage: Eukaryota > Metazoa > Chordata > Actinopteri > Cyprinodontiformes > Poeciliidae > Xiphophorus > Xiphophorus maculatus. Next base: position 8,872,299 of record NC_036456.1, read on the forward strand.
CCGATGAAACTCCCTGATCAGGGACTTGTCCAAAATATGTTGAGCTGGCACCCAGGAGCGCTTCTCTGGCCCGTATCCCTCCCAGTCCACCAGGTAATGTATGGACCGACCCCAACGTCTGGACCGAAGGAGATGGCACACAGTGTGAGCAGGGCCTCCATCGATGATGCGGGCAGGAGGAGGGGGCCTGGAGGAGGGTACCAACTGTGAAGTGAAAACAGGTTTGACATGGGACACATGAAAGGTGGGACAAACCCTGAGAGTCCTGGGGAGGCGGAGCCGAACAGCCACGGGGTTGATCACTTTGGAAATTGGGAAGGGTCCTATGAAACAAGGAGCTAGCTTGCGTTTTTCAATCTGCAAGGGAAGGTCCTTGGTGGATAGCCAGACTTTTTGTCCATTGAGGTAGGTGGGTACTGGAATTCTGTGACGATTGGCAAATCTGGAACATAAAGCAGAGGTTTTCAGAAGAGCCCTGCGGGCCTGACGCCATACCTGCTGGCACTTCAAGGCAGAGGGGACTTTAATGGACCTTTCTTGAAGGGACAACACAGGAGTCTGGTAACCGTAGACAATGAAAGAGGGAGACAGGCCTGTAAAACTAGAAGGGAGCGAGTTGAGTGCATACTCCACCCATGGTAGGTTTTGTGACCAAAAAGAGGGGTCATGTTCACAGAGCATACAAAGTTTGGTCTCCACTTCTTGGTTGATCCTCTCCGTTTGCCTGTCAGTTTGAGGGTGGAACCCTGATGAGAGACTCACCGAGATACCCAGGAGACCACAGAATTCCTTCCAGAATCTAGAGACAAACTGGGGTCCCCTGTCAGAAACGATGTCAGTTGACAGGCCATGCAGGCGGGACACCTCCCGAGCCAGAATCCCTCCCAGCTCCTTGGATGAAGGCAGTTTGCAAAGTGGTATCAGGTGGGACATCTTAGAGAATCGATCTACGACTGTGAGAAGGACAGAATGGTTATTGGACGAGGGCAAACCAGTCACAAAATCCATGGATATGTGGGACCATGGGCGGTGTGGAACAGGGAAGGGTCGTAGAAGTCCAGAGGGTGGCTGTGACAGCTGTCCCGACTGTCACACGCAGACACTATTGGTAATGGTTTTCTGTTTCCCTTAATATTACTTTATATATTGATTAGTGAGTAGTTTAGATTTTTATCTTTAAATTTGTTTTCATTAGTCTGACTGTTTAGTTAACTATTTGCTGTGCACCCATTTAGTTAACTTTATGTGTCAGTTCTTTGTATATTTTGTTAAATATAACAAATTAATTTCTTTCTTTTGAGTTACCAGTTTCCTCTGGACCTGTTCATGAAAATCACACAGATGAGTTCCAGCTGACCGGTGTCCATATATGGGTGTCAAACTTCCTCAGCGGGCCATTCCATTTGTTCACCAGGAGAGGGGGAAATTTGGTCTTTAGTTTAATTTTACCATTTATTTAATGTTTCTTCTTTTGGAAAGTTAGTTAAATTCTGATATTTATTTCATTTATAGATTTAGTAATATTCTGACCAATATTTGTTAGGTTTTTGTGTGTTTATTTACCCCCTAGTGTGTGTTAATGGTCTGATCAGCCACTATTTAAGTTCCCCTCATGTCTTGTTTGTGAGGTCAGTTTGTGCTTGAGTTTGTTCTGTTACCACCTGAGTTGTACTTTGTTATGTTGACCTCAGTTTGGGCCCAATTTAGCATTTTTGGATTCTTTTTGTTAATAAATTAAGATTATATTTTGAATTTTCATCAACGTCTCTCTGGCTGGTTCATGCAAAACCTTCACAGTGGCCAACGGGATGCAAGCCTTGATGAACTCTGTAACATCTTGAAGCATGTTTCCCCACCAGAAACAACTTCTGATCACAGATAGGGTCTTACTGACTCCTGGATAACAGCAATGTCTAGACTCATGACAAAATGACAATACCTTAGTTATTATCTGCTCAGGGACAAATAGTTGATCTTTAGGACAGTTCTCAGGGATGGGGCTTTTTGGTGGGCTTCTCATATTTTCTGCTCCAGCTTGGAAACTGCTAGCCACACTGATGTGGGGAGCACATAGTCCACCTGCTTTGCCTCTTCCCCCTCCTTCATAGTCTCATGAAGCCTGGAGAGTGTGTCTGGCTTTGCGTTATTACTCCCAGGTCTGTAAGACAGTGAAAAATTAAAACAACTGAAGAACATGGCCCACATGGCTTGCCTGGGGTTGAGTCTCCTTGCTGACTTGAGGTACTGCAGATTTTTATGATCAGTCCAAACCACGAAGGGTTCCTTAGCTCCCTCAAGCCAGTGCCTAAACTCCTCAAGTGCCAGTTTGACTGACAGTAGTTCGCAGTCACCAACATCATAGTTGGTCTCTGCAGAGGACAACTTTCTGGAAAAAAAAAGGCACCTGGGATGGTACATCAGTACAATCTGATGTTCCTCTGATAGTACATCAGAAGCCTGGAGAGTGTGTCTGGCTTTGCACTTCTGACTGAGTACGGCTCCCACCCCTGAGTCAGAAGCATCCATTTCAACAATAAATTGGCTGGAAGGGTCCGGTGAACGGAGGATGGGAGCAGAGGTGAAAGCCCTCTTAAGGTGATCGAAGGACACAGCAGCAGTCTTGCCTTAAATGAACTTGCACTTAGATGAGGTAAGGGCATGAAGTGGAGAGGCCGCAGAGGTGAAATTACAGATGAACTGGCGATAAAAGTTTGCAAACCCCAGAAATCTTTGAAGTTGTCTGCGGTTTTGTGGCTGGGGCCAATTCTTGATGGCGTCCGTCTTGCTGGGGTCCATGGAAATCCTGTTAGGAGAAACGATGAAACCCAAGAATGAAGTGGATGGTTTGTGAAACTCACACTTCTGCCTTAACAGGTTATTCTGCAGCAAGTGGAGAATGACAGAACAAACATGAGCTTGATGGGCTTTGAGATCCTTAGAGAAAATTAAAATGTCATCCAGATAAACATAAACAAAATGACTGACCATGTCCCTAAGAACATCATTGACAAGTGCCTGGAACACTGCAGGAGCATTGGATAAGCCAAAGGGTATTACAAGATATTCATAATGACCTGTAGGGGTGTTAAAGGCAGTCTTCCACTCATCCCCCTCCTTGATACAGACCAGATGGTAGGCATTTCTAAGATCAAGCTTGGTAAACACTGTGGATCCCTGTATCAGGTTGAAGGCAGTGTTCATTAGGAGAAGTGGGTAACGAGTTTTGACAGTGTTGTCATTCAATCCTCTGTAGTCGATACAGGGTCTTAAGGAGCCACCTTTCTTGCCCACAAAGAAGAAAGCTGCACCAGCTGGGGAGGAAGAAGGATGGATGATACCTGCCTTGAGTGCGTCACTGATATAATCCCTTATGGCCTTATCTTCTGGGCCAGAGAGAGGGTATAGAAGGCCTCTGGGAGGGTAGGTACCAGGAAGCAAATTGATTGCACAATCGTAGGGTCGATGAGTTGGAAGGGAAGTGACTCAATGCTTGTTAAGGCCTCCCTAAGGTCATGGTAAACAACAGGTACTTTGGATAAGTTGGGGTAGGTCTCCTGTCCACAGATAGGGACAGAAGCAGCTAAAAGGTAAGTGGAATGTCAAGACAGTGACCAGCCCAACACCTCGCCCTTAACCCAGTCAATTTGAGGGTTGTGTTTTCCTAACCAAGTGGCTCCCAAAATGACAGGGAGATCAAGGGAATTAATTATTAGGAAGGAAATGAGTTCATGGTGATTCCCAGAAATACTGAACTTAGTGGGACCTGTTTCGTGGGAGACCTGATGAAGTATGTGGCCATCAATTGCCAAAACTTCCAAACACTTAGAGGTGGGAAGGCGTTGGATACCAAGAGATTCGGCAAGACCACGGTCCATGAACTCAGTGTCTGCTTCTGAAACAATAAAGACAGAAAGCTGCTTTGTACTACCATCAGCTTGGAGCTTGGCCAGAACAAAGAAGAGGATTTCAATCACTTTTGACTCAGCAGGAGCCTCTTACCTCCTACTAAGCTTGGCCTTTTACTGACGAAGCAGGTGACCCTCTCCATCACAATAGAAACAAAGGCCTCTCTTAAGTCTCCGCTCTCTCTCTTGTGGGGACAAGCATGATCGACCAGTCTGCATAGGCTCCTCCACCGGAGAGGTGGGTGATGAACTCAAAGGTGGAGCCAGGACTGATGGCTGTGGCCTGGGAACAGGTTCAACATAGTAAGTACGACAGGAAGTACTCTTCTCCAACCTTCTCTCATAATGCCTCTTGTCAGTCCTTGTGGCCAGAGTCTCCAGTTCTTGTAGATCCTTGGGAGCGTCCCTAGTAAACAGTTCATCCTTTACCTCCTCACTGAGATCCTGGTAGAAAGCGTCACATAGTGCCTCATCGTTCCAGTTACTTCCTGAAGAAAGAGCATGAAAGTCAATTATGTACTCGGTGACCTGCCTCCTGCCTTGCTTGAGTTTGAGAAAACCACGTGCAGCCTCCCTGTCAGGCAGAACTTGATCGAAGACCCTGATTAGTTCCTTGGAAAAGTCCTTGAACCAAAAATAAATGAGGGAGTCCTTCTTCCACTCAGCAGTATCCCATAACCTGGTCTTACCCAAGAGAAGGGAAATAGCATAGGCTACTTTAGCACGTTCAGTGGGGAAAGATGATGGTTGAAGTTCAAAGACAATTTCACATTGAGTAATAAAGGGACGACAATGACTCTGCTCACCCTTAAACACCACTGGTGGAGACAGGCGGGGTTCATGAGTGGGCGAGACCTGGTAACCAGACGTAGAAGCCTTGTGGCTAGGAGAAAACACACTTTTTGGGGGAGAAGAGGAGGATATCTTATCAAGTATGCTCATCATTTCTTGCATGTTAGATTCCAGGCGGTTAATAATGCCTACAACACTTGAACGCCAATCCTGTGTGGGTGACAGGTCCATAGTGGCCAGATTATACTGTGAGGACTCTCAGTGGGGACCTGGAAATTCAACCACACACAGGAGTTTGCAAAGGAAAAAAAAACAAGTTTAAATATTCAGACTCTGGTTGCTGCTCAGAATGAGGTCGTCAAACTCAGCACTGAGAAGAGAGGGGAGAAGACTGGTGATGCACTGATAAAGGAGGGGCACCTTAGAAATATACAGCTTAACTGACCTGTAGAGCAGTAGATGGGTGGAACTGAGAAACCAGGTAGAACAGGCTACTGTGGAAGCAATAAAACTCTCCACAGGAAGATCGAAGAGGCAACACCCAGGGACTTTGACAATAAAAAGGCAGAGGTCATACACAGGAGGACAGAGAGAGCAAACTTAGCTTGAGGGGCAGGAAATACTCGGTGGTCGTGAGGCAAAGCTTGGGTCAGGGTCCAGAAAACCAGAACAGATGGGATCCGTGAAGTGCATAGCAGCGGGGGTCAATCCGTGGACAGAAAAGGGTAGTAGAAACAATGAAGGTTTGGAAGGAAACTTTGACTCTCTACTGGCTCGTGGCTGTTGATAATCTGGCAAAGAGGCAGAAGCTGAGAGTTGCATGAGTAGTGCGTAAGCAGTGGCAGGTGAGCTGAATGTGTGTTTAAGCACAGCATGGACAGCATGGAAAGGACAGAACATGAATCATGACACACATCCTGACTGAAGACAGAACATCTGCAGACGTTCTGCACGGCTACGGAAACTTCACACTCATCTCTACTGGTAAAAAAGTGATAAAAGTTTTTAATGAATAATTTAAGTCTCTTGTATCAGATCATGTTTCATTTTTCATCTTTGTTATATAATATTTTCATTGCTCCCACATTAGTTGTATGGGATATAAAGTTCTGTGCTAAAGTCTGATTTTACAATAAACAGCTTTTCAAAATGTTTGCACAGAAATGTTTGTGTTAGTAATTTGTCACAGAAATAACCTGTTTGAAGTTGCAGCAAACACATCAAGAACAAATGGTTATACTAAGTAAAGCTACACAAATACAATGGAAGATAAAGTAGATATTACAGCAGACAAGATGTCAAAGACGATGTTCTTCTAATCTGCATCATTCATACAGATAAAGTGATCTACTTACAGAGTGAGACCAGAACCCTGGGTGAGGTGTTCCCCATCCTGACCTCAACCTGGAACCATGTGTTGCTCTGCTTTGGTCCAATAATCTTCCTTTCATAACATGCTGCCTCTGCAACGTCTCTAGAGAAATGGAGCCGTCTGAAACAGGATCAACGTTTTATCTGAGAATGACGGGACAACGTTTATTTTAAACACGGACATCACTGCACTGAGTTTCTGCTGTGATGTTTCCGCTACAATAAGGAGAAGTTGTGGTAAAAGAAGCACAAGACTTTTTTTTTTTTTTTTTTACAAAAGAGTTAATAAAAAATAAAATCATTAGATAAGCTTCTTCTGCTTTTTTTAAACCATAAAATAAAATTCACTTTGAATTAACTGTAAACAGCATTATTGTAACACATGAAAAGTTTAAATGTTTAATCCACTACTTGGTTTGTGTTGCGTGCGAACTCTCTGGCAAACAAACCATAAAATCCCCTTTTCATCTAAACACAAGTGATGGTGAGAATGATCTCACCTATCACAGATATATAAGGTCTTAGGTGTGAATAAACAGACATGAGATCAGACAGTGTGAAATAGTTTGGAGTTTAAATAGATTTAAGAAGAAACTCTAAAAATGTACGGAGAGTGAAAAAAAGTTTCTGTGTTTCATTTAGCAGCGTCTGTTTGTGAGACAGGAAGAAGGATGGAAAATCTTATTTTCAGCAGAATAATCCTCTAACAATGATATCAGTCAAACCTACACCACACACTGACCTTTAACCTGATCCTAACTTTAGCCTCATCTACAATATGTCATATATTAATTTCTTAGCTCAGCATAAAGAAGCCGTTAGCAGCTCTGCTAACCCAGCATGGGTTTTGGCTTTGAGGTAATGGAAAAGCATTTGGTTTTCTGATGTTACTTAATTTTCAGTTTTCTGTACTAAATATTTCACTTTGTCCAGATCTTCCACCAAGAGACGAGGAAACATTACAGAGTGTCCTGCAGAAACTCTATAAATACAATTGCAAATGTGCTGAGCTTCACCTTCAGTGACATCCTGCTCAAGAAGTGTTGACCAAAGAAGCAGAAGTTCTCTTTAATAGTATGATGACTCAGCACTGCCCTCTTGTGGCAGGATTTTGAATCCAGACTGCAGGCCATTGTTTCAGAGTTTAGGTCTGGCACTTCTTTCCTGGTGTTTTAATCTAAATTGTTTATTCAACTGACACTAAAAATTGTCCCATTTATTCTAGTTTCAGAAGAAATAATATGTGTTTCAAGACTCTCTGAATTGTTGTTTGTGCTAAGCTAACATGGTTGTTGCAGCTGCAGGCAGCAGCTGTGTTTTCAGTGAGGATGAGGATGTTGAGCTTGATGATGGATGTGTGAGATGTTCTGCTGCCGTTTCCACCACAGCCAATCAGACTAGATGGAGCAGGTTCATGTGAAGCAGCAGAATCCTGCAGACACACAAGTTTTCTTCCTGGATGGATCACCGGACATTCAGCCCTTTTCTGGAACTCTGACACAAATGACTACTTAATAGCACCATCTGCTGGCCACTATCTGTAAGCACAAGTCACTGAGAGAAGAAGTCTGGTGGGATTTTTTTTCCTACCAAGATTCACAGATTAAATAAATAATGTTCACTTTTGTTATCAGGACATAAAGTCACACACACTTTTCTTTTCTGTTATTTATTGTTAATATATTACTTTGCATGACTGAAAATTTAATTTGAATTGATTTTGTATCAGATATTGTATCTCCAACTGCTACTGCTACACTGGATGGAGCAGGTTCATGTGAAGCAGCAGAATCCTGCAGACACACAAGTTTTCTTCCTGGATGGATCACCGGACATTCAACCCTTTCCTGGAACTCTGACAGAAATGACTACTTAATAGCACCATCTGCTGGCCAATATCTGTAAGCACAAGTCACTGACAGAAGAAAGTGGGATTTTTTTTCCTACCAAGATTCACAGAATAAATAAATAATGTTCACTGTTGTTATCAGGACATAAAGTAAAGCAATCTTTTCTTTTCTGTTATTTATTGTTAATATATTACTTTCAATAACTGAAAATTGCATTTTAATTGATTTTGTATCAGGTATTGCATCTCCAACTGCTACTCCACTGTGTTAATTTTGCAACTCTCAAAAAATAACAATATTGTAAAAAATGAATTGATGTTTATTTTATTTTCCTCCTGATACTTAAAACCTAGAAAGAGCAAAAAACAAAAACTCCTTTCATTAAAGCCCTTAGCTTTGTTTAATGTTTTTATTATCTATTATTTCTTAAAGCAGCCTGCAGGTTTGACAATCTATAAAAACAGAACAAATCTTGAACAAATAATAATAAATTAACACACTGTGATAATTGGAGCTGGTTGTCATTGTTGCCGTTTCCTCCACAGCCCAAACACACTGGATGGATCAGGTTCATGTGAAGCAGCAGAATCATGAAGACACACAAGTTTTATTCCTGCGTCACATTATTGAACTGACGGCCAGTTTCTGGACCGATAACTTGGAAAACTATGACTTAATGTCACCATCTGCTGGCCACTAGCTGTAAACACAAGTCACGGACATAACACGGAGTGCATTTTTGGGAATGAATCATTTAAATAAATAATGTTTATTGTAGAACAGGGTATTTATGTATGTGTTTAATTATAATTACTTTTGACAATATTGAAATTGCAAAATATCCACAACAGTCCTGTGTAGCACTATAAAATATAGTAGTAATATAAAATGTGATTTATTAAAATATTACATTTAATTTACAATTAATGTTAAATTTTTCATTTTCTCATTTGTTTGTGCTGCAGTAAAACCATTAAGACCATTAGGAAACACTAACTACTATTTAATGAATACCTGAATAACGTCACTGTGTTGTAGAGACTATATTATTTATTCATGTTTATACATTTGTACATGTATATACTTATGGACATTTCTATAAAAACAGGCACCAATATACAAAACTGCATCACAGTCTTATATTTATTGTTAATAACAACAAAGTTGTAAAAGCTATAAATGTTGCATAAGTAAGAATGGAGTTTGTAATTTTAATCTTTTGTTTTTTCTCACTTTGATGTTGCAAACCTCAGATGTTTTGTATCTTCAGCTAATTAACATATGAACACAAATATAAAAGTATAACACTTTTGATTATTGCAGAGATATAACATTAATACACCTTTAGCATTGTAAAGCTGCAAAAATCCAATCATCAACATATAACAACAAAAATCGAATGTTATGAGTCGAACTCTTGCAGAATAAACCAACAGAGTTATCCACAGCTTTTATTAACCTGAGAACAAACTGGAGCTTCTGTTGCTGCTGGACTCCAGTTTCCTGTTAATAGAGAAAGTATTTTTTTACAAATCAACCTAATACTTCTGCTGGTATAGTATGTCAGAAAATGTGTACTAGAAACATGTGCTGCTTAAAACTTTAGATAATTCTGTGTTACTGACACCAGATCTAGTGGAATCTGAGCCAGTATCAAGTGATGCACAAACACATGAATCCTGTGCAAATAATATCTGTGGATCACAGAGGAAGCAAGTTGATACAATGTTACTCTGACAAGAGCTCGTTTATTCTGACACACATTTTCAATTCAAGAAAAACAAACAAATTAAAAAAAATACAATTTCAATACAATTCAAATTCAATCAACAACATCTTTAGTTTCCACAAAGAAATAAAATAAAACAAAATGTACAAATAAAATAATGTAATAGCAAAAAAATGAAGAAAATCTAATCCTAAATTAGCAAAACCAAAACGAACAAAACATTCAGTTTACAACACAATAAACACCAACGTTAGTCAGATACAAATATGCTCTTAAATACTAATGTCTAGTTATAACTGTCACAGTTATCAAGGAGTTTAAGTTTGTCGTATAAAAATACAAATTTATGAGTAAAAAAAATACTATACCAACATTACCCAAATACCAATATGGCAATGGTGCCTATAACAGTGATTAATGAAGTAATTTAAACAAATCCAAAATCACAAAGGCTCCAACAACAACAATCTACAGACGGAGATCAAAACCCAGTAAAAATTTGTCCAAATCACAAACACAAGTTACACGAAACACTTTAAAACTACTCTCAATATATTTACAGAACATTTTAAAGAAGCTGTTTTTATGGCCTTATAACAGTTGTCTTTTATCCTACCTGTGGATCAGAGGAAGCAAGTTGATACAATGTTACTCTGGCAAGAGCTTGTTTATTCTGAGCCGCGCATGCGCAGAGCCAGGAAACTCGTCATCCCTATCAGACCCACAGCGGCATGAGAGCGCCCCCACTGGTAAGAAGATACATGCACACAACAAACACGTCTATATACATAAGAAAAAATAGAAAAAAACGAAGACAAAAGACAAGACCAATTCTGATTCAAAAATAGGGGTTGTATTAATTATTATTATTATTTTAAACTGTTTCTCAACCAGCTACATCTGCTTTATAAAAGTAAAATAAACCCACCGGACAATAAAGACTTGAAATGAAAGATGATATTATTTATCCTAAACCAGAGTCCAAGACGGAAACTGCAGCCACATTATAGTTTAATTAAAAAACAGCATGTTATCATTGGCAGAATAAGAAAGTTTTGTTACAGAAAAACAGACAGATGAGATAAAATCATGAAATCACAAATAAACAACAGAAATCTTATTAGAACTGCTGAATGTGGCAGCAAATTTTCCTAATTGAAGAAAAAATGATCAGTAACAATCTAATCAAACAGGTGTTTATCTGACCTTCATGCTGAGCTGTAATTATCTGGTCTCACATTAACGTAAACAGAACCTTCTTCTGGATCAGGAGGTCTCTCTGGTAAAAGTGAAACATGGATACATAGAAAACATACATTAGTGTTTCTCCTCATATTTTTAAATAGTTTAATATCACTCTCTGAGTATTTGACAGCTGAGGATTGATCTGATTCACATGTAATCAGTCACCTTTAATAACTTGGTTGTTTTATTACATATACGTTACCTTTTCCAGTGGCTCCACGGTTATGGATTGTCTCATACACAGACGTGGTGCCTACAGTAAATATAAAAAATGTCAAAGAAAAGCTTGTATCTGAATGCAATTATGTAAAATAATAAGATCTATTTTGTAGATGCTTAGATATTATGTTTATCATTTCATTCCTGATGGGGATAATTGTGAGTTTGTTACAACTTTGAATTGTTTTTATTAATCAAACTCATAGTAATAATATAATTATATGTTGTCATACTGAGCAGCAGAACCATAATATCTGTAGATTAATTAGGACATAAAAATTAAGCTCAGCAAACAAAATATTCAGGTGTTTCACTTTGTTGTTTTGTGTTTGTCAGAAGGAATGACTCTTAAAGTAGACATTTTGATATTTTTATACATTTTATAAAACTGTTATTATAAAGAAAAAAGTTACAACAAAGTGATGTTATGTCCAAATTAATACTGATGTTTATTCTGTGACTAACCATGCAGCAGAAAGCTGTAATCACTTTCAGTCTGGTTCACTCCATGATTAGTGGTCGGCCTCTGGCTGCTGCTTTCAGACTGAAATGACCTAAAAATATTAAAGTGGATAAAATTTAACTATGAAACAAAGATCAAGAGTTTATGACGAAGATGAAAGAACAGATATTTCATTCTGACCTGATGCAGCACAAATCTGGAGAAGATAAAAAAAGCCATTTAGATCATCGACAACAGAAGTAAAATGTTGAACCGAATTTCAAAAGTCATATTTTAATACACGTGATTCAATAACACATTATTTCAGGTTAGAAGCAATAAAATGAGAAGAAAATGTTCTGACCTTTGGACCGTCTGCAGCGCCACAACAAGAGCAGGAGGACAATGAGAACGATTCCACTAACTGGTCCAACGATCAACATCACAGGAAATGAAGAGATGACAGGACTGGATACAGTTACTGGAAAAACAATAAATCATAAAACATTTAATTTAGTACTCATTTTATTCAACAGAAACAGAAACATTTTATTAGTGTGTTTATTAAAATTACAAACTGCAGCTTTAACTTGATATTGTTAAATTGTGATTCTATGTAATGAAATAATAAAAAACATCTGTTCATCTCAGAGGACAGATCTATCACACCTGGTGGGTTTAATAGGGTGCAGGTCATTTTTCTGACTTTTATTTGTATAATGCAAAATACTGTAACTACTATTTTATTGTGTTTATATGTCTATAATTATAAGACATTCCTCTGGTTATTATCTTTCATTAGAGCCTCAGTGATGACTGTATGTTGAATCACTGAGGAGTTTCAGTCATTTGAAGTTTATATATCAGACGTTGTCCAGATGTTGTCCAGATGTGATATTTCTCAAATGAAACTTCAAATTTAATATCTGGAGAACATAGAAAAAATATGTATTCTATGTAGTTACATAGAAATCGACATGATGTTTAGTCAAAGCAATAAGTTTCTTATTTGTGTCACAAACTTAATAGCTGCATACTAATTACAGTTGAAGGATTTTTAACTGCTAAAATAAAAGTATATATAAATATTTTGACATCTTAATATAGAGACCTGTCATGTTCCGTGTTTTTCTGTATATTTATTTCAAGTTATCTGTGTCTGAGTCTCCATGTTGTCCTGTCCTCCCTTTGATTGTTCCCAGGTGTGTCTCATTCCCTGATAACCCCTTATGTATTTATTGTCACCTGTGTCTCTGCGTCTTTGTCGGGTCCTCGTCTAATGTCTATCTACCAGTTTGTTTCTTGTCCTTTCGTTTGCCAGTTGCTACCGGCGTTGAGCCCTGGCTTCCGCTCAGCCGTGCCGCCTGGTTTTAGGACTGTTTTTGTGTTTTGAAGTTCTGGATTTTCACCATTAAATCACCATAATCATCTCATCCTGGGTCTGCTGCGTTCACTAGTGATGGGTAAATGAGGCGTCATGTATTGTTTCGACCCATAGCAAAACTGTATCAATACTGCGTCAATACTGTGTCACTGAATACTGACACCTGCTGGACATTAAAAATCCCTACAGGCAACGCAGTTCACAGACTGATTTGATGACCTGGTCTATATAATAAGATTTAAGTCATTTTATGTTATTGTATATTATATATTGTATTATGTCATATCTTCAGTTAAAATCAAAGTATATTTGATATTCTTCAATACAGTCAATAAATAATGTGAACATGTACCAAGTTATGAAAATGAAAGTGAACTTGTTTGGAATGAGGATGCTTGTGAACTGTGTTTTTTTTCCACAAATTTTCATTAGAAAAAAAATAAGTTTTTCTAATACTTTGAAATTTAGTCTGTTCCGTTTTTTTATACAACGTCTCCTGCTGTAGAAAAAAATGAAGTAAACAATACATTTATATGAAATAATTCATAAAAAGCAACTGAGTAATTTGTAGACTGGCTGTATACCTGAATTTATCCAGGTGTATCTGGGACTTCATTCTGATGCCCTATAATGCCTCAGCATTGAGGAGGTGAATTTATTTAAATAAAACAGATTTTAGTGACACTGTATATTGTTCACATAACTTACATTTTTTCTTTTATATTTTGTACGCAGATCTTTATGGATGTGTTTTGCTGGAAATGTCTTTTTTTAATTATTTAAATCGGGATTGTCTTTATTTTCCTTTCTTCTGCCTAAAGATTTTTATTTATGGAGGGCAATTTAAGAATAAAATTAAGAAATGTATAATTTCAAAGGAGAAACATATGCAAAACTTAACCTGCAGAACAAAATATGAAAGTAAACTAAGAGTCAATTTCAGCTGAATTTGGATTCAGATAGAACGATTAGAAACGGAAAAGAACCGGATGAACAACGAAGTGACAAAAAACACCTTATTTTCTGACGTAAGATCAAAATGGTCCCAAACTACGAAACCCTTTGTTTGGCTTGAGGCTCCATAGTTGACGCTGTACCGTAAAAGATCAAGAATTATTTTGGCAAATGCATCCAAGTGCATCCCGTTGACAGATTCGCTTCCATATATACACAGTTTGGCGCACCAGTGTCATTTCGAAACAGTTACTTACGGTGGCCGACAGGTGCAAATGCGCAGCAAAAGAGAAAACATGCAAACAAAAAAGAAGACACCCCCGAATGAAATGCAGCAAACAAAAAGAGAGACGCAAACACCCCCGAATGAAATGCAGCAAATAAAAAGAGAGACGCAAACACCCCCGAATGAAATGCAGCAAATAAAAAGAGAGACGCAAACACCCCCGAATGAAATGCAGCAAACAAAAAGTGTTGAAAACGGAAGTGCTCCAGACCACTAGGGGGAGTCAAAGAAAATAGTATTCATTTCTATGGGACCAGATGCAAGATTCTTCTTCTTCTTCTTCTTGGTATTTATTGGCGGTTGGCAACAAACTTACAGTAGCATTACCGCCACTTACCAGTATGGAGTGTGGTTCGAGATGGTCTATAAACTTTCACTTTCTACCTTTTCCCTCCATTAACTCCTGATTAAACATACCCCCACACATACACACCTGCTTATATTATCCAACTTGCTTATAACTTTATATACCCCTCTTTGATATTCTTTACACATTCACACCCAACTTGCTCTACTCATATCCTATGAAATAGCTTTGTTTTTTTAAGATACCGAATAATTATTTGAATATGTCTACTCCCGAAATCTCTCCTCAAAAATTCTATTAAATTAAACCTTTCTTTAATACCTACACACTCTCTCAGCATGCATCTTCTCTCTTCTTCATACTTACAACACTCTAAAATAACATGCTCTATTGTTTCAGACTTCTCACAATAATCACACTTTCCAGATGCAAGATTCAGAGAGATACCTTTACTTTCCTTCAAATTTCTTTCTCTGAATCTTGCATCTGGTCCCATAGAAATGAATACTATTTTCTTTGACTCCCCCTAGTGGTCTGGAGCACTTCCGTTTTCAACACTTTTTGTTTGCTGCATTTCATTCGGGGGTGTTTGCGTCTCTCTTTTTATTTGCTGCATTTCATTCGGGGGTGTTTGCGTCTCTCTTTTTATTTGCTGCATTTCATTCGGGGGTGTCTTCTTTTTTGTTTGCATGTTTTCTCTTTTGCTGCGCATTTGCACCTGTCGGCCACCGTAGTTACTGTATCGGTCACGTGACTTGCTGAAAACAATACGCGCACCGACGCGGGTTTTGGTCTATGAGCTTGACACATGCGCCGACGCATCGGTGTTGCCGGACCCATCTCTACCATTCACATCACCACAGCTTGAGACAAGACCAAGCTTTTGCATTTACTCCAAATGGTTCAAGAACAGCAGCTGCTTTAATTTGGTTAAACCTTTTCAGGCGTTTTTGATCATTTTGATGTGGCTGTTACAAACTGTGGTTATTGAGTGGTGAGGACGACGCGGTGGACCCAGGTTGTAGAGCAAATGATGATGGTTTTAATGAAGAAATCACAAAATACAAAGTCCAGGCAGCACAGGTGAGCAATAAGGCAAAGAGCTCAAACACTGGTAGCAACTGGAATACAAAAAGGACTCGAACGAGGGAAAGGTAGACGACACATGACTTTAGACTTTAGACTAGGACCCGACAGGGAAACACAGATGGGATTAAATACACAGGGAAGGTAATCAGGGAACATGAGAGACAGCTGGGAGCAATCATGGCCAGAGAGACAGGAACTAAATTAACACACAGAGAATAAAACCACATCATCACAGTGGCCAGTTAGAAAATGTTTTACTTTAATTTTGCTGAAAAAAGTTATCTACTGTTATTTTGAGGAAGTAGTGATGTAACTGTATCAGAGATCATAATATCATAAGAAACTAACATGAGTGAATATTGATGTTATTAAATGAATCCTGCTGCATTTAGTTTGGCTGATCTATCCTCACAGTTCAGACCAGGTCAAACAAACTTGGATCACAACAATGAGCTGCTTAATCTAAACAAAAAGACATTTAAAGAAAATAAATCTGACTAAAATAGTTCAATACTCAACTTGTTAACTCCTAGAAGTTTTCTGTTTTATTCTTTAGATAAATAACAACTTTGGGAACAATGTGCACATAGCAACACAAATTATAACAGTTGTGGTTTTATTATTGTAACTTGTTAAAGGAAGTGAACAAAAAAAATCAGCTCATTTTTTTCTGCAGTTAAAAATTCATAACTCATATGAGGACTAGTCAGTTTTATTCTGGTCTGTCCAAGGAAGAAACTTCATTTAATCCAACATATGAGGAAATTTTTTTTTCTGCAATCTGTTCAGAAAAAAACAATTAAATCACCTGTTATGGTTTCACTCCACTGTGTTGAAGAATATAAAAGAGTGATCGACTCACCACTGAAGATCTGAGAACCGTTTGGTTGTCGAGTCACAACAACCTTGTTGGAAACTGTTTACATCAGATAAGAAGAGAAAATTCAAATCACAGGAGAATTTTTAATTTCATGGACTAAGTTTCCAACAGCCCTGCAACAGACTGGCAACCAGTAAAGGTTGTAACCCGCCTCTCGCTGGAACGTAGCTGGAGATAGACACCAGCAACCCTCCCGACCCCATTAGGGACAAGGGTAAACAGAAAATGGATGGATAGTTTCTAACAGTCTTAAAGAAAAAACTTACACATTATTTCAATGGTTTTCTCAAGGCTTGAGTGACTGTAGAATGAGGGATTTCCTCTCTTTCCATGACACTTATAGATTCCTCCTTGTGTCACAGTGATTTCTCTGTTTTCTTCATTATTTCTGATGAATTCAACAAAAGAAGAATCTGAGGTCCTCCTGAACCATCTGTACTTCCATCCAGCAGAGGGCTCCACTGAGCAGCTCAGTGTCACACTGCCCCCTACTGGTATGGTTGTTGAACCTGCTGTCAGTTTGGCTCCAGGTTTATCTGCTGTTAACATGAATTAAAATTGGTTAATTTTCAATAATTAAAAAAAAAACATACAAGACTTGTACAAGCAGAACAAGCTACAGACTCATTAACTGAAATAAATGAGTAGATCGGAAAATTACTGTTAAAATGTCAACAATGTTGAACTTTATTAATATGAATTATTCTGGTAGTTATTCATCATTTCAGCCATACAGATTAACAACCAGCCTCTGATTATTGTGAAACTTTACAAAAGTAAACCTGATATAGAAACTTTTTCTAATAGAAAGTTTGAATCAGTGTATGTGTGTGTATGTGTGTGTGGGAGTTAAGCATTAATACTGACAACTCAACTAAGGACTAAATCAGCCACATTTTCATTTACAAGTCTCAACTTACTTGATACAGACAGTCTGATGGTTTCACTCCACTGTGTTGTAGAATACCAGTCATCTCTGCTTCTACACTGACACATGTAGTTTCCACTGCTGGACTCAGAGACAATGAAAGTCCAGTCTTTACTGTCTGTCCAGTGTATTATTGACCCAGATCTCCTCCATCCACACATCCACTCAGTGGTTTCTCCTCCCTGGACCTCACATGTCAGAGTGATCGACTCACCACTGAAGATATGAGTCCAGTTTGGTTGTTGAGTCACAAAAACCTTGTTGGAAACTGTTTACATCAGATAAGAAGAGAAAACTCAAATCACACGAGAATTTTTAATTTCAGAGTTTCAGTTTCTAACAGTCTTAAAGAAAAAACTTACACATTATTTCAATTTTGTTCTCATGGCTTGAATGACTGTAGAATGAGGGATTTCCTCTCTTTCCATCACACTTATAGATTCCTCCTTGTGTCACAGTGATTTCTCTGTTTTCTTCATTATTTGTGTTGAATTCAACAAAAGTGTCTGAGGTCCGTCTGAACCATCTGTACTTCCATCCAGCAGAGGGCTCCACTGAGCAGCTCAGTCTCACACTGCCCCCTACTGGTATGGTTGTTGAACCTGCTGTCAGTTTGGCTGCAGGTTTTTCTGCTGTTAGAATAACAAATAATTTATTTTATATAAAATACTGCAATTAAAAGCTTATTGTAAAGAGTGATGCTTCTTTCAGAAAAGTAAATATGTGAAAAAGCTGTAAATGCATTTTATTGTCATCTTTCCTTATTATAGATACTTCTTAGAAATTAAAAAAAAGAATTTGTTTGAAATTGTTTCATTAAATAACATGAAAGATTTCATTCTCATTTCTGAAAAGATAATGTGGTTAACTCTACAATTAAGCAAATCTATATATTCACATTAAGGTAAATAATATTTCCTATGTTTTGTTGCTCTTTTGTTGTGAATCACTTGACTTCATAAAAATTTAATGCAGTTATTATGTATGTGTCATATTTCAGACATTATCAACAAAAAAATTTGCTTGAAATTATGAAATAAAATACAGTTAGCAAATGCATCTTTTTATTGGGCTGATATAAAACTTTGTAATTCTTTAAAATATTCAGGTCTTACCTGAGAAAGTAACAGTGACAGTTTTACTGCACTTTGAGTCAGATGAACGCCACCTAAAGTCAACACAGCAATGAAATTCACTGCTATAATCAGTATACAGAGAATCAACTCTGAAACGTTTTTCAAACTGATAGGGAAAAATTTCTTGACCATTCCTCATTAACAGGTAGTACCAGTCAGTGTCTCTTCCTTCATTTATGTCACAGATAAATGTAACAAACTCTCCAACATAAAAAGTCGACCAGTTGGGTTCAACAGTCAGCACAGGATCTATAACAGAACCAACATTCAGCAAGTTTGTCTTTTGATTTATAACAAAAACACATCAAGCTAAAGATTAAAAGATAAACACAGAATATTATCGTATATAAAAAATAAAATACAGATTAAAAGCTGAAGTTACCAGTAGTTTGTCCACAGCAGAGCAGTGTGTTCAACACTGAAATAAAGGTTGAAAGTTCATCAGCATAAATCCTCACACTCAGCTTTGACTCTCTTTACCTGTTAAATAAATGCAACTATTATAAATATATTGAGTTTTTATTTGTTCTGATAAGAATAAGATCAAATGTTTTAGTTTATTGTTGTTTTTCTGATGAGTTAAAACTTCATTTTATAAACTTCACATCCTGACTGAAGACAGAACATCTGCAGACGTTCTGCACGGCTACGGAAACTTCACACTCATCTCTACTGGTAAAAAACTGATAAAAGTTTTTAATGAACAAGATCATGTTTCATTTTTCATCTTTGTCATATAATATTTTTGTCAAGAGGTGCGGTGTGAGGTGGAGGTGGTGAGGCAGACAAAGATGCCCCAGAGAAAAGATGATTGATCGTTGTTTTAATGATAAATAAAGTCAACACAGTCCAAAACTTGTCCAAAAAACACAGGCAGCACAACTGAGCGGAAGTCAGGGCTCAACGCCGGCAGCAACTGAATTACGAATGGACACACGAAGGACTGAACGCACATTAGACAAGGACCCGACAAAGACACAGACACACAGGTGAAACTAAATACACAGGAGGTGTTAAGGAATCATGGCTATTTTTGATGGTTTAATATAGTTAAGCTAATGCCATGTATGTTTAAGTAGACCAACATTCCTTTGGACAAAAGCAGATGCAAGCAGGAGTTCACAGATAAACATTTTTCTGGCAAGGTTGTAACTTAGAGCAACCATAAAACACTATGCTCTTGAAAGGTTTTAAATTAGGAGGCCATAAAGAATATCTTCCCCGGCTCGCAGGTCAGAGGTCGGGGGTTTCCCAGGAGCTCAAAGTTGCATCTGGAGTTGACCACAACTTAGGAATCTTGGAAAACACTTAGTTTAATTTCTGATATACCTCTTAATATTAATAGCAATAGTGTGTTAGATTAAAGTATATTACCCAAGCTACAAGTACTAATCTAGTAAATCGAATGTATTTGAAAATGTACTAACTATGACAATATCGGAATCAAAAGAGAATGATTTGAATGTTATGTTTTACAGGTTAAAAAAGACTTCTATCTCATTATTGTTTGTGATAAAGCAAAGGGTCAAATCTTTGGAGAAGCTGACTGCAGAGGAGCAAGATAGGTTTTGTGAAAATAACTTATAACTTTAATAACTAAAATGACTCTTGATATTTGTCATTAAAACTCAGGGGAAGGTCTAAGTTTTTTTCCAAGGTCGCTCTTGGTTGGTCAAAACAGAGGTACGCCCTATTTGCATATATTAACAAAGAGAAACGCCTTCCCTAGAAAAAGGGAATGCGCAACAATAAAATTCAGACAACTGTCCTGTTATGCTTTTAAGCAACAGCTGTCTCCAAAGGATCCTTTGTTCTTTTTAATTCTTTTGTCTCAGGTAAAGAATGTATTTTTGTACTCTGAAGTTTTCTTGTTAAATTCATACGGTGTTTTCTATTGAATTAAACTCTGTATCTCTGTGACGTCATCGAGCCTCGCCGTCTGTTTTTCCAGCCGTGACGGCATCCGCTTGCGATCCGGGCTAACAGGAGGAAAAGAGAGCCATGCTTTTTTCAAAATTTAAGCTAACCTAATAAATTTCCTCCTTAATAATCACAGAAACGAGACACACCTGGGAAACAATCAAGGGGAAGACAGGACAACACGAAGAGTCAGAGACACAGAAAACTCTAAACAAATACACAGAAAAACATAGAACATGACAATTTTCATTTCTCCCACATTAGTTGTATGGGATATAAATTCTGTGCTAAAGTCAGATTTTACAATAAACAGCTTTTCAAAATGTTTGCACAGAAATGTTTGTGTTAGTAATTTGTCACTGAAATAACCTGTTTGAAGTTGCAGCAAACACATCAAGAACAAATGGTTATACTAAGTAAAGCTACTATTAAGGAAGAGTAATTAACATTAACTTTGGACAAAAAGTTTGGCTCCTTCTTCCTTAGAGTCCCGGGATCTCTGGCAGGCGGGCTGCGGCGGAGAAAGTGAAACCACGACACTGCGCGTTGGCGTCACAGATCACAGAGTTTAATCCCACACAAAACAACGCATGAATCAATTAACAAAGCTGCAGAGGTACAGAGATATATATTCATTACCTGTAACAGGAAAAATAGAAAAAGAAACACAAAGAAAACAAGGGGGGGGGCAAAGACGCGTCTTTGGAGAAAGCTTTATGCCAAAAAGCAAAACAGTGGTAGCATTCTGAATTTCTAGCGCTTGCGTGAAATTTTATACTGAGTGGGTGTTTCTCCAATTTAATATATTCAATTAAGGCGTTCCGCTCTTTAACCAATTAGAAACTCCCGTAGGGACTAAGGGAAACTTGAGAAGTCTCCTAATTTACAACGAAGTTCCAAAGGCGTCTGGTTTCTGTCGAGAGACAAGGGCGGACCAGTTAATCTTGGAGGATACCAGGTACGAATGTCCCCGGCGCCGAGAGTCTTAAGATAAGATTTCGCAGACACCCTCGGAATCTGACGTCTCTTCCATTATCTCTCCTAACGTTCTCGAAGAGACTTGCATCTGGTAATTTTTCAAGAAATGTTATCTTTGCAAACCCCAGTTTTTGCTTTTGCACAGTCAGCCCCCCAAAAGATTGAGTTCTGCCAAAATAATACATAAAATTCACAGGACAAAATAAAATATAATTCCTGAGCGATTTTCTAATAGTAAAGAAAACATTTTCATTCAAACAATTTCCATTTGTTTCTAATATCGTCACAGATAATACAGTTTTCAAATACATTCATCATTTAGTAGTTTTAAAATGAGATAATACAATCTTCAGTAAAAACATGGTATTAATACTTAGAAATTAAATGTTAAGGGGTTTCAATCTTCTATTTTGCATTAGTTTCACACCATCGCAGATGCTGGCCTCCAGCAGGTCTCCCCCCAACTGCCTGCAGAAATGCGAATTTATGGCTCTGTGTTCTAGCCGGGCCGCAAAAGGCCCCATTTAGTGATCTGCATTCTACCCCTGTCTGTCCGGTTCAAAACAAGAGTATCAAACCTACCCTTTTTACACATGCGTAGGATTAACTGTATTAAGTAGTAAAATTTATCATTTTCCTTAACACTACACAAATACAATGGAAGATAAAGTAGATATTACAGCAGACAAGATGTCAAAGACGATGTTCTTCTAATCTGCATCATTCATCCAGATAAAGTGATCTACTTACAGAGTGAGACCAGAACCCTGGGTGAGGTGTTCCCCATCCTGACCTCAACCTGGAACCATGTGTTGCTCTGCTTTGGTCCAATAATCTTCCGTTCATAACATGCTGCCTCTGCAACGTCTCTAGAGAAATGGAGCCGTCTGAAACAGGATCAACGTTTTATCTGAGAATGACGGGACAACGTTTATTTTAAACACTGACATCACTGCACTGAGTTTCTGCTCTGATGTTTCCGCTCCAATGATGACAAGTTGTGGTAAATGAAGCACATGACTGTTTTTTTTTTTACAAAAGGGTTAATAAAAAATAAAATCATTAGATAAGCTTCTTCTGCTTTTTGGAAACCATAACATAAAATTCACTTTGAATAAACTGTGAACAGCATTATTGTAACACATGAATAGTTTAAATGTTTAATCCACTACTTGGTTTGTGTTGCGTGTGAACTCTCTGGCAAACAAACCATAAAATCCCCTTTTCATCTAAACACAAGTGATGGTGAGAATGATCTCACCTATCACAGATATATAAGGTCTTAGGTGTGAATAAACAGACATGAGATCAGACAGTGTGAAATAGTTTGGAGTTTAAATAGATTTAAGAAGAAACTCTAAAAATGTACGGAGAGTGAAAAAAAGTTTCTGTGTTTCATTTAGCAGCGTCTGTTAGTGAGACAGGAAGAAGGATGGAAAATCTTATTTTCAGCAGAATAATCCTCTAACAATGATATCAGTCAAGCTTACACCACACACTGACCTTTAACCTGATCCTAACTTTAGCCTCATCTACAATATGTCATATATTAATTTTTTAGCACAGCATAAAAAAGCCGTTAGCAGCTCTGCTAACCCAGCATGGGTTTTGGCTGTGAGGTCGTGGAAAAGCATTTGGTTTTCTGATGTTACTTAATTTGTAGTTTTCTATTCTAAATATTTCACTTTAGTCCAGATCTTCCACCAACAGACAAGGAAACATTACAGAGTGTCCTGCAGAAACTCTATAAATACAATTGCAAATGTGCTGAGCTTCACCTTCAGTGACATCCTGCTCAAGAAGTGTTGACCAAAGAAGCAGAAGTTCTCTTTAATAGTATGAGGACTCAGCACTGCCCTCTTGTGGCAGGTTGTTGAATACAGACTGAAGGCCATTGTTTCAGAGTTTAGGTCTGGCACTTCTTTTCTGGTGTTTTAATCTAAATTGTCCATTGAAATGACATTAAAAATTTTCCCATTTATTCTGGTTTCAGAAGAAATAATATGTATTTCAAGACTGTCTGAATTGTCGTTTGTGCTAAGCTAACATGGTTGTTGCAGCTGCAGGCAGCAGCTGTGTTTTCAGTGAGGATGAGGATGTTGAGCATCGAAGACCCCAATGATGAGTAAAAACATTGGACTTGGTGTTCCCTCGTCCGGACGCGGGTCACCGGGGAGCCAGGCCTGGAGGGGGGGCACGATGGCGAGTGCCTGGTGGCCAGGCTTTTACCCATGGAGCCCCGCCGGGCTCCGCCTGAAGAGGAAACATGGGTCCCTCCTCCCATGGGTCCACCACCCGTGAGAGGGGCCAAAGGGGTCTGGTGCATTGTGTGATGGGTGGCGGCAGAGCGAGGGGACCCTGGCGTTCTGATCCTCGGTTGCAGAAGCTGGCTCTTGGGACGTGGAATGTCACCTCTCTGGGGGGGAAGGAGCCGGAGCTAGTGTGTGAGGTCAAGATGTTCCGGCTAGAAATAGTCGGTCTCACCTCGACGCATGGCTCTGGTTCTGGAACCAGTCTCCTTGAGAGGGGCTGGACATACTTCCACTCTGGAATTGCCCAAGGTGAGAGGCGTCGGGCAGGAGTGGGAATACTTGTTGCTCCCCATCTCGGCGCCTGTACGTTGGGGTTTACCCCAGTGAACGAGAGGGTAGCATCCCTCCGCCTATGGGTGGGGGGACGGATCCTGACTGTAGTTTGTGCTTACGGGCCGAACGACAGTTCAGATTACCCACCCTTTTTGGAGTCCTTAGAGGGGTACTGGAGAGTGCTCCTCCTGGGGACTCCCTTGTTCTGCTGGGGGACTTCAACGCTCACGTGGGCAATGACAGTGAGACCTGGAGGGGCGTGTTTGGGAGGAACGGCCCCCCCGATCTGAACTCGAGCTGTGTTCTGTTGCTGGACTTCTGTGCTCGTCATGGATTGTCCATAGCGAACACCATGTTCAGGCATAAGGGTCTCCATATGTGCACTTGGCACCAGGACACCCTAGGCCGGAGTTCGATGATCGACTTTGTCATCGTTTCATCGGATCTGCGGCCGTATGTCTTGGACACTCGGGTGAAGAGAGGTGCGGAGCTGTCCACTGACCACTACCTGGTGGTGAGTTGGCTCCGGTGGTGGGGGAGGAAGCCGGTCAGACCTGGCAGGCCCAACCGTGTTGTGAGGGTCTGGCAAAATCCCCTGTGAGACGGAGCTTTAACTCCCATCTCCGGCAAAACTTCGAACACGTCCCGGGGAGGTGGGGGACATGGAGTCTGAGTGGACCGTGTTCCGTGCTTCCATTGTCAAGGCGGCCGATCGGAGCTGTGGCCGCAAGGTTGTCGGTGCCTGTCGTGGCGGCAACCCTCGAACCCGTTGGTGGACACCTTTGGTGAGGGATGCCGTCAGGCTGAAGAAGGAGTCCTACCGGGCCTTTTTGGCCTGTGGGACTCCGGAATCAGCTGATGGGTACTGGCGGGCGAAGCGGCATGCGGCTCAGGTGGTTGCTGAGGCAAAAACTCGGGCATGGGAGGAATTTGGAGAGGCCATGGAGAAAGACTTCCGCACGGCTTCGAGGCGATTCTGGTCCACCATCCGGCGTCTCGGGGGGGAGGGTGCAGTACGGCACCAACACTGTTTATAGTGGGGATGGTGTGCTGCTGACCTCGACTCGGGACGTTGTGGGCCGGTGGGCAGAGTACTTCGAAGACCTCCTCAATCCCACCAACATGCCTTCCATTGAGGAAGCTGAGCCTGGGGACTCTGGGTTGGGCTCTCCAATCTCTGGGAACGAGGTCACCGAGGTAGTTAAAAAGCTCCTGGCAAGCTCCTGGCAAGGCTCCGGGGGTGGCTGAGATCTGCCCGGAGTTCCTTAAGGCTCTGGATGTTGTAGGGTTGTGTTGGCTGACGCGACTCTGCAATATCGCATGGACATCGGGGGCAGTTCCCCTGGATTGGCAGACTGGGGTGGTGGTCCCCCTGTTCAAAAAGGGGGACTGGAGGGTGTGCTCTAATTATGGAGGGGTCACAAGTGTGGAACACTGGACCAGCTCTACACCCTCGGCAGGGTCCTGGAGGGTGCATGGGAGTTCGCCCAACCGGTCTACATGTGTTTTGTGGACTTGGAGAAGGCATTCGACCGTGTCCCTCGGGGAGGCCTGTGGGGGGTTCTCCGGGAGTATGGGGTACCAGGCCCTTTGATACGGGCTGTCAGGTCCCTGTATGACCGGTGTCAGAGTCTGGTCTGCATTGCCGGCAGTAAGTCGGGTTCGTTTCCGGTGAGAGTTGGACTCTGCCAGGGCTGCCCTTTGTCACCGATTCTGTTCATCACTTTCATGGACAGAATTTCTAGGCGCATCCAAGGTGTTGAGGGGATCCGATTTGGTGACCTTAGGATCTCATCTCTGCTTTTTGCAGATGATGTGGTCCTTCTGGCTTCATCAGGTGGTGATCTGCAGCTCTCGCTGGAGCGGTTCGCAGCCAAGTGTGAAGCGGCCGGGATGGGGATCAGTGCCTCCAAATCCGAGGCCATGGTCTTGAGCCGGAAAAGGGTAGAGTGCCTTCTCCGGGTCAGGGGGGGTTGTCCTGCCCCAAGTGGAGGAGTTCAAGTATCTCGGGATCTTGTTCACGAATGGGGGAAGAAGGGAGCGGGAGATCGACAGGCGGACTGGCGCAGCGTCTGCCGTCAAGCGGGCGCTGTACCGGTCCATCGTGGTGAAGAGAGAGCTGAGCCAAAAAGCGAAGCTCTCAATTTACCGGTCGATCTACGTTCCCACCCTCATCTATGGTCACGAGCTTTGGATCATGACCGAAAGAACAAGATCGCGGATACAAGCGGCCGAAATGGGTTTTCTCCGTAGGGTGGCTGGGCTCTCCCTTAGATATAGGGTGAAGAAGCTCAGTCATCCGGGAGGGACTCAGAGTAGAGCCGCTGCTCCTTCACATCGAGAGGAGCCAGTTGAGGTGGCTCGGACATCTGGTCAGGATGCCTCCTGGACGCCTCCCTGGTGAGGTGTTCCAGGCACGTCCCACCGGGAGGAGGCCCCGGGGAAGACCCAGGACACGCTGGAGGGACTATGTCTCTCGGCTGGCCTGGGAACGCCTCGGGATTCCCCTGGAAGAGCTGGAAGAAGTGGCCGGGGAGAGGGAAGTCTGGGCCTCCCCGGATAAGCGGAAGAAGATGGATGGATGGATGTTGAGCTTGATGATGGATGTGTGAGATGTTCTGCTGCCGTTTCCACCACAGCCAATCAGACTGGATGGAGCAGGTTCATGTGAAGCAGCAGAATCCTGCAGACACACAAGTTTTCTTCCTGGATGGATCAGCAGACATTCAGCCATTTCCTGGAACTCTGACAGAAATCACTACTTAATAGCACCATCTGCTGGCTACTATCTGTAAGCACAAGCCACTGACAGAAGAAGTCTGGTGGGATTTTTTTCCCCCCACCAAGATTCACAGATTAAATACTGTAAATAATGTTCACTGCTATTATCAGGACATAAAGTAAAACACACTTTCCTTGTTTTTGTGTTTTTGTTTTTGTCTGTTTTTTATTGTTAATATATTACTTTTCATAACTGAAAATTGCATTTTAATTGATTTTGTATCAGATATTGCATCTCCAACTGCTACTCTACTGTTTTAATTTTGCAACTCTTTAAAAATAACAATTTGGAAAAAAATGCATTGATGTTTGTTTTATTTTCCTCCTGATACTTAAAACCTCAAAAGAGCAAAAAACCAAAACTCCTTTCATTAAAGCACTTAGCTTTTTTTTTTTTTTTAATTAGTTTTCGGTCATCTATTATTTCTTAAAGCAGCATGCAGGTTTGACAATCTATAAAAACAGAACAAATCCTGAACAAATAATAATAAATTAACACACTGTGATAATTGGAGCTGTTTGTCATTTTTGCTGTTTCCTCCACAGCCCAAACACACTGGATGGATCAGGTTCATGTGAAGCAGCAGAATCCTGCAGACACACAAGTTTTATTCCTGCATCACATTATTGAACTGACGGCCAGTTTCTGAACCGATAACTTGGAAAACTATGACTTAATGTCACCATCTGCTGGCCACTTGCTGTAAACACAAGTCACGGACAGAGCACAGCATGTATTTTTGGGAATGAATCATTTAAATAATGTTTTTTGCAGAGCAAGGCATTTATGTGTGGCCTATGTGGATCTGGTGGCTTCTCTTGGTGCAGAAATGAACGACAAGGAGCTCAATCTGGCATCAGTTGTTTTCTTTAATTCTCCATCTGCATTTCACACATGGGCACTGAGGTAAAGTCAGTCTCTAGCATGAAAGAAACTCCTCGACAGTGATCCTCATGGTTCTGCGGATTACCCATAATACAGTAACCAAAATAAAATAATTGAAAATTACAGTGATCGCATAGTGGATTTGGTTTACATCAAAGCAACAATCAGTGATTGTCCTTTTTAAAGAAAGTAAAGCAATTAATTAAAATGCTCTGAAAAAAAAGAACCTGGAGCTACAGCTGCAACGTGAAGTTCCAAGTCTTGACTTTTTCTCCGTGGCTTTGGTCGAGAGCTGTGACGTCCGTGACACAGCCCAGCTACTCATATTCGTCCGTGGGATAACGCCAGACTTCAAGATTATGGAGGAGCTAGCAGCTATGCAGTCTTTAAAAGGGTCGACGAAAGGGAGCGATTTCTTTACGGAGGTAAGTACGTGAGTGGACAAGTTGGGACTGAAATGGGACAAATTGGCAGGTGTTACCACAGACAGTTGTCCAAATCTTACAGGAAAAATGTTGGACTTTTAAAACGTATGCAGCATAAAATGAGTGAAATTGACCCAGATCAGAAATGGGTATTTTTACACTGTATTATACACCAACATGCGTTGTGTAAATCAGTGCTAAAATGTAACCATGTTATTGATGTTGTTACTAAAATAGTAAACTTCATCAGGGTGCGGGCACTGAATCACAGAGTTTGTCACACTTCTGGAGGAGCATGAGACTGAACCTAGTGACATTGGCCACCACACTTCAGTCAGATGGCTCAGCCTGGGCAAAATGCTAAAAAGAGTCTGGGACCTGAAAGCACAGATTCGAGAGTTTTGTGAGACGAAAGGCAAAGACATCCCAGAGCTTTCTGGATGAAAGATTTTGCATTTGCTGTTGATGTGACTGCCTTGATGAACAAACTGAACACCAAGCTGCAAGGCAAGGGCTTCTTTGTACATGAAATGCACAGCCTGGTGAAGGCTTTCATGAGAAAGATAGTTTCTTTCAAGACAACTTGAGAGCAACACTCTCACTCACATTCAGACCCTGAAAGAAGTCACACCGTCACCTGATCACCTATGGAGGTACTCAGCCATGCTAGGAGCATTGCATGATGAGTTTTCAAGGCGCTTTGAGGATCTCAGTACAATGGAGGGTGAAATGCACATTATTTCCTTTCCCTTTACCTTCAGTGTGGATGATGCATCCAGTGATGTTCAGCTGGAACTCATTAAATTGCAGTCTGATGCAGTACTAGCCGAGAACTTTAAGACAGGATCTCTGCTGGATTTCTACTCTTCTCTCAAAGAGGAGAACTTTCCTAACATTAGGACACATGCTCAGAAGATGTTTGTTCTCTTTGGCTCTACCTACATTTGCAAACAAACATTTTCAGTGATGAAATTTACAAAATCCAGATATAGGTCCTCTCTCACTGATGATCTTCTGTCAGCTGTGCTTTGCATCTCCACTTCAGACCGTCAACCTGACTTTGATGCACTTGTTAAAGCCCAGGAGAGATTAGATTTCTCTTACTGAACAAGGAAAAAGAAACACCAAATGAGGTGGTTAGACCACAAATGCAGTGAACTGGGACACTTTATCTGGAAGCCTTTTTCTCAAAATCACAGTTCAGTGACAGTTCAATATGTTGTTTCTTGCTTAATGTTCAGAGCACAAAGACAATGTTGAGATGTCTTTAAAATGATCAGAACTTTTACATAACTTTCCACTATATATGAAACTCAAATGTGTTTGGGAGTGAATGTGACGGAAAATGTTCACTAATATGAGTCACAAATAGTAGAAATGTTAACATTTTGTCTACCATTGTTTTGATAATTTTGTGTGAATAAATTACATTTTTTGGAAGGCAACCTCATTTTGTCATTGTATAAGTTTAACATATACTAGACTTGTCCGCTTGTCAAAACAATGCTATTTACTGCTTTTTGATATAAAGAAATACAATAAATATTATGCAGAATCTAGTTCAGCCTTTCGGCCAGACCCTCCACAATATTTTCTATTTCTTATGCGGCCGTATGGAAAAAATAATTGCCCACCCCTGCCTTAGTGTAATGTCCAGCGCACACTACACGATCTTAGAGTTGTCGGCCCATTTTCAAAACCTGACAGATCACACATTAGCCGACAGAAATCCTACTTATAAGGGTTCGATCGGGTTCGTTCCTTGTGTCCAACAATGGGCACCAAATAATGGCTACAAGTCCAGTGAACTAGTTTTAAAACTACGTAATAATCAATGCGTTACTACAATCTACCTGCAATGCATGTGGCCAGTGTCAGTCCTGACTGAATGAAAATCATTAGAACCTATTTACGTCACGTTAACCAAGAACAGCTGAAAAGTTACCCAGTTTATCAACTGCAGTAGCAATTTCGCTCCAACTCCTCCCCTTGTCATTTCTTTATTCTTTGCATAAAATGTTGAATAAACATTAATGTTGTTTCCACATATCATCTCTAATGTCCTGGACTTCGGGTTGCGCCGTTTGCTGTCAGCTGTTTGGGATTCCCCTCCGTAATTTCCCCTCAGAAAACACTGAGGAGAATCCCCGTTTTCTGATTGGCTACCTGTCACATTCAACAGTCGGGGAAAACCCTAGATTTGGATCGGAGCGGCAACGACGATCTACTGTAATACACCACACACTACAGGATGATTGGTTATGAAATCGCAAGCCACAATCTTAGAGAACGGCCAAAGTTCTAAGATTGTCATAAGAGGAAAATCGGGGCAAAAAATCGTGTAGTGTGAACTATTGCATCAGGTAGTCGATGTGCCCATCTTCTCTATTTAAATCTAATTATTACTGAAGGGCAACATAATATACAGACTTCATAATCTGCACTCTTTTGGTTAAATGCAGTATTTATTTCCACTTTGGCTTTATGTTGTTTAGTTTTTAATTTAAGTACATTTTTTGTTAATGGAGACTGAGAATCCATTTTATTTTTGTTTTTGGTTGTTTTGTTTATTTTGTCTGTCAGTTCCAGTGTTTAGTGTTCTTTTGAAAATAAAGTGTATCTAACTTTGGCAGGAAATCACATGTCATTCCATTATGTCATTTCCATTAAATCAGTGTAAAAAGGTCTTCAAACAATATTATCATTTATCGCAATAATGTTTGAGACAATTAATCGCTCAGCAAAATTTGTTATCGTGACAGGCCTAATTGTATCCTATATGCTAGTGGTAGTAAAAGCAACAAAATGTAGTATGCATTGGATTTAAGAGGGAATACACACACAGATATTAATGAAATACTAATAATTCCAATTGCTAAATATGAAATTTATACTAGGTAAGTTTTTCTCGCCTGAGAATGTGGATCAGTACTGGGCTGATTCTGTGCCTTTAAATAATTTTAACAGCTCCTGGAGAAGTTTCACATACTTAAGTAGTTGAGGTAAAAATAATGTGTGTTTTAGCCACATAAAATATTATGCGAAGCAGCAAACAATATATCACCAACTACAGCTAAGATTAGCTCACTGATAGAGCAATGCAGTAGCCAAGTAGTCTGATGTAAAAGCATTTTGCTAGACAAAGTCAAACATTGGGAAGTTTTAATAATTGTTATAAAATGTTAAACACATGTTTATGTAGCAAGTGTGTAAAACTGGTTATATTTCACCTCAAATCCATCCTCATTACCTGTGTATATTTGTTTTTCTTAGTTTTTGAATTGTATTTTATTTTGGCGGAGAAGCTTTTATTTTCTTGTTTCCTGTCTCCTCCTCATATCCTGTGTGTTCGCGCTGCCCTCCTCAGTTCTCCCCACTGGGGAGAGGTAAGCGTACAAAGCTGTCGTCTGTTGTGTATTAAAGTATTCAAAATGTCCTTAAAAGTATGTTTGCCAAACTCACAAGTTGTTACATGTTGTTCCCCAACTGTTTTATGTTTAGCGCAGCACTGTACTGGGTACTTAATTCCCACGTTAATAACATTTATTGAGTTTACCGTGCCAATGTGGTCATTTTTGTTCTTTTGATTGGTTAAGGTGTGTGTGGGAAAGCCAGAGCCCAAGAACTGGAGTGCTGAAATATTCTTGTTTTAAACAGGTATGTGAGTTGCTTCAAAATGTTATCTGAATGTTAGATTAATGTATTTCGTATATTTTCATATTATAATGGAAAATCCTTTTTGTTATTAATTCAGTTTGAATTATAAAATATTGTAACTAATGGGCAGATTATTTTTGTTTGGGTCTTATTTTAATTGTCTTGACATTTTACTTTATTATTTATGAATGTCTGAGAGAATTTTGGTTGGTTTTAACACAGTCCTGTATGAGTTCGCGCCAAGCTGCGCTGGGGAGAGGTGTGTGTGGGAAAGCCAGAGCCCAAGAACTGGAGTGCTGAAATATTCTTGTTTTAAACAGAATAAACCTGCCCTACTGCTGCAATACACCCCGGTGTCCTCGTCTGCTGGTTCCCTTTGCCAATTACACACAATGCAGAGTACATACAGCAGATGAGTCGGATGAGAGCGGCTACATTTATAAGCCAAAAAAACCCAAACAAACAAACAAAAAACAACTAATTAATATATAAGGCCAACAACGAAAATAAACTCATTTAAAGTTAAAGCACAGTTTCACACAAATACAAAGATGCTAGCATAAATGTTTGGCTGTTGAACTGGAACATTCGAGGTTGCTTTAAGATAATTTTCCATTAGTAGCTCCACTAATATTTTTGATAAACATTACATTACCAAGACACATAAAAACATACCTTTATCTCGGCTTTTTTCTATTCTTCCTCTTTCTTTCCTTTGTCCCTGAAAGCTAAGTCCTTTTTGCGCCATTGTTTTGCTAACTTATCTTCCACTGGTTCACTGCACATTACAGGCAGCTCATATTACCGGTGAAGCGTGACCCACTGTGGCCAGTAGGGGGCACCCAAGAGCAATTTATTATTATTATTATTATTATCTTGACTGTAGATTATTATTTTTATTATTATTATTATTATTATTATTATTATTATTATTATTATTATTATTATTATTATTATTATTATTTTCTTGTTATCAAATATGTTATTGTATTAAAAAAATCACAAGTTTATAAGGAAATTGTGTGTTTTTGTTAATGTAATCACATAGAAATCATTAATAAAGAAAATGAATCACTTCCACTTACAGGGCCCCCTAGCAGCCCGGGGCCCTAAGCAGACAATCAGCTTGCCTTGCCTTTGCCTTGGACCAACCCTGCTGGAGAACCAACCATCACATTCCTCTTTCCTGTCAATTGAGAAATAATTTGAGTCACATATTAATCAGCATCAAAAATTATATAAGACGAATCTGACAGTTGAACATGTTCAAAGATAAAATCATATGTTTGATTCTAATTCAGTGATTTACTTTAAATCTCCTGTAAAATAACATATCAGGTCAATAGACTGATACAATTAAAATCATCATTAAAATAATCTAAAATTAATATTTTGAATAATAAAATATTAATTTGAATGCAGAATCAAACCAACTTTTATAGCAATTTCCTTTGTTCAGGTTACTAAATTTAGTTAATACTTTATGTCTATTATGTAGATATTAATCATCTGAACCACATGTTGAGCTGCAGTTACCTGGGTTAGCAATTAGCATAGTCAGTATCTTCTGCTGGATGATGAATCTTCTCTGCTGAGATAGAAGAAAATTAATGTTGAGAAAAATCTTTAAATCATCTTAACTTTTGTATTTCATATGTTGTTATTGGTATTTACGTTCTATATTTGTATATTTAATGTGTTTCAATTTATCTTCATCAGAGATATTTCAGTATTTTTATCATCTTTCTGTCATCAGTGTCTTTAGCTGCTATAAAACATTTACTTTACCGTTTCCTGAGGCTCTGCTGAGTTGGATTGTCTCATAGAGGGAAGTGTCACCTAAAGACAATAAAACAAGGTTAAAGTTCAAATGAGTGAAAATTAATAAAATTATCACATCAATTTAAAACAAAGTAGATGTTCTAATAGTTTATGTTTTAATCTGTTTGATCAGTTTAATATCTTTCCTGACAATATGTTAATATTTGTTTCCAGTGTGAATTTTCTTCATTTCATGATTTCATGTTTTAACTTTATATAATGATAGACTGTTGAAGAATACTAACTATTGATCAATACTATTTAATTTTTTTTTGCCAAACAACATTAATGTAGAAATGTGATTCACTCTGTGTTTATTTGTTTTCTTTGTTCATAAAATCATTATTAGAAAAAGTAAAATTATCTTAACTATCATGGGGCAGAAAGTATTTTGCAGTTCCCATTTCCCACCGCTTGGTGGCAGCAAAGAATGTATTTTAATCACAAAAGTCATGTGTTTTCAGTTCACATATCTGGAAACTATAAAGTGATTAAACATTCCAGTTAATCATAAAGATGTTTAATGTGAGACGAACCATGAAGCAGAGAACTGTAAACAGAACCGTCATTCTGGGTCACTTCATGATTTGTAGCTGAGGCTGGATTGATGCTCTCTGGTTGATTCAATCTGAAAATAATAAAAGACATAAATGCATTAATGGAAGTAATTATTTGATGCATGATTAGAAAGAGAGAACAAATGTTTTTACTGACCTGTTACTGCTTAAATCTGCAGGGAAAAAAGATATTTAATGATTCAAGTTAAAACTTTAGAATGAACTTGAAACATTTTAACAAATAAAGTGTTTGACTGAATATGATCTAATGTGATCATTAAAAAGTTTCACCTTTGGACCGTCTGCAGCGCCACAACAAGAGAAGGAGAATAATGAGAATAATGAGAACGATTCCAACAACTGGTCCAATGATCAACATGACAGGAAATGAAGAACTGACAGGACTGGATACAGTTACTGGAAATAAACATTAAAAATGAATAAATATTAAATAGCATCAGATTGCATGTCAGTATTATTTGTTTTGTAAAAATGTGATTTCAAACTTGAACGAAGATAAAAATCTTCAGTACATATTCATAAACATTATTGGTCTTCACCTTGCTCCTAAATTAAAGTTTAATTATTGTTAGGTGAAATGTGTATATATATATTATCATATATTTGTTGTTTCATTTATAACAATAGTGTTACTTATATGATGTTCCGTCTTATATGCCTTTATTGTTTTTTTTTCCTTCAGCATAAAGAATGTTTCTGTATTGTTTGATTTAGTTTATTTCCTTTTTACAAGAGGGCTTCCCTGAAGAGAACCGGGCTCACAGGGTTTATTACTCAGCAGGAACTTCTTCTTCCTTTGAACTGTTAGATAGCTGTAGAACCGTCGCCTTGAAGATGTACGACTTGTTCTGTTTTTACTCTGTGTCTTAATGCAAGATAACATGTGTTTAGTTAGTGATTGTCATTAGCACTGCAACTAAGTAATGAAGTGTTTTGTCCCCAACCCTTAGAGTTGCAGTGTTCTCTGTGATAGGGACTCTGAAAGTAATAAAAAGAGAGGAGCGGACAAATGTGTTTCAGAGCGGTTGGAGATTTGTAACTGTAAACACATCTCTGTCCGTTCTCCTCACGAGATCAAAAGAATCCAACTCTCTTGTCTTTTCTGT
This sequence comes from Xiphophorus maculatus, assembly GCF_002775205.1. Lineage (NCBI taxonomy): Eukaryota > Metazoa > Chordata > Actinopteri > Cyprinodontiformes > Poeciliidae > Xiphophorus > Xiphophorus maculatus. The sequence goes on from NC_036456.1 coordinate 8,907,553, forward strand.
GTTTGTTCAATTTGTCTTTAATAGGTGTCAAACCTGACAATTATATTAATGAATAAAATGAACCAAATATTTTAATCCTCCTCACCTCTAACAGACATCCAGCTCCTTGGTGACTCTTTTCCTGAATGTTGACATTTGTAGAAACCTTCATCTGACTTTGACACTGCAGAGATATTCAGCTCCTCTCTGTTGTCATTATTGATGAGTTTATTATTATGATAGAAAATCACATTGGAGAGAAGATTTTGTTTTTTATATCTGCAGCTCAGAGTAACAGGATCTCCCTCAGTCACAGGATGAACAGGGCTCACCAGGATAATAACATCATGATTATAATCTGTAAAACAATCAGAGAAAATTCAGTTCAGGAACATTTCTTTAACCTGTGTCAATAATTTAAAGTGTAATGTTATTTTTTTCTAGACAGCAAAGTCTGTGTGATCAAATAAAATATATATATATCACTTATGAGACACACACACGTATTTATATGTGTCCGTAGTTTTCTAGATACAAGCGCTGAACAAGAATGTGTGTGTGTTGAACTCTGTGTGGTGCGGAGCAGGAGACGCAGGGGAGCCGTATCTGATGGGGAAACGCGGATCGACGTAACACCACCGCAACACGCAAACGTCCCAATTGACTCTCACAGCGTTGTAGTTCCACATGACAGGATTTGTTGCTGCGCGTTTATGCAGTGTGAAGGAAAAAGGTGATCAGCTGCACATGCAGGCTGCAAAGTGAGATACATGTTTTTGGTTTTGGTGGTCAGCAACAAGAGACAGTGATCAGCGATCACCGATCATACACTTTGTCACAGAAATCGGCCGATTGTCATTGCCGATCGATCGGTACACCTCTAGTATTTAGTCATTGCTGTATTTTTTACTAGAAAAGGTCGTCCATCTTCTCCTGAATTCTGATAAAATAGTTGATCTTTGTGGTCTTCTTCCACTTTATCTCATCATATCCTCTAGTCTTTGTTAACCTCAGCTTGAAAGGTAAACAGATCTGTGCTTCTTCAGGAAATGACTTAATTTGGTTAAAGCCTAAAAAAAAAACAGTTTAAGGAAATTTTTGAAAACAGTTTAGACAATAGAGGGAAAAAAACAACATAACCATAAAAGCATATGTTTCCTGGAATTATGTCTTTAGGCCAAAAAGGGACACAGTCTTTAAAATGACATAATCTGATTATTTGAGTTTATCTTTGTATAAGCTATACAGCAATCCACTGGAAACCATTTACATGATGGGTGATCAATTTTACATTTTAATCTGAATGAATTTTAAACAGTGAGCAAAACAAAAAACAAAAAAATAAACTATCTGATACCATAATGGAAGAAAAATGGCACAAAAATCCTACATAACAGATTATTTTGTGATTTAACCTCAGTTTATGCTATGATATTTACAATATTTAATATAATTTCAATGTTTAAAGAAAGAAAAACAAATAATAAACCAGATCTTACCGTGTACAGTGATGTTGACTGCGTTGCTAAACTCTCCAGATTTTGACTCACACCAGAACACTCCATCCCTATAATAGTACGGGTTAATGGTACATGTAGATCCAGTCATTGTCCCCCAGTAGGAGCAGTCTGACAGTCCGTCTCGTTCTGTAAACCTCATCACTCTCCACTCAGCAGAGTTTCCCTCACAGCTCAGAGACACAGAGTCAGATCTGAAGTGTTGAACTCTGTCAGGATTCACTGAGAGAGAAGCTGCTGGACGAGGATCTGAAAACAAGACAGGATTTCATCTGAGAACAGAAACATCTTTAAAATGTTTCATTAAAATGGTTTGTTTCTATAGTAATAAAGATTACAGGAAACATTTATTTCTTCTTTAAAACTTTCCAAATATTTCATCAAAGTACAAAATATTTGCAAATATTGGATGTATTTTAACAAAAGTACAAAACAATAACAGATTCCCTCTGGTTTACACATTTCTTTAAGATACAGTATTTTGCTTGTTTTCTTATTGTTTTATTTTAAATGAAATAAACTACCAAAGCAGAAATAATTATTTCATTTTTTACAAACTCACATTGGATTTTAACTGTGAATGTTTATCAGCATTTCCTGATCAATGTTTTTATCTTCAAACTTTAACATTTATTGTCTGGATTTGTCAAAAGTCTTCACAAAGTGAATTTTTTACCACATATTTCATTCAAGTTACACATAAAACAAATACAAACATTACAGTAAGAATCCAGGGTTATTCATGCTTATTATCCTACATTATGAATAATCCAACAGTTTATATTTTTATTTCAAATGTCATGTTAATTTCCAACATCTTAAAAAAAATCTAAATAAAGTAAATGTTGTTATCAGGATAAAAACCTCAAGTTATTTTTATTGAGGTGAAAGACAGAAATAAACTGACCTGCAGACCAGATAAACTTTGGTTCACTGTAATAAGTGTAAAACTTTGGTTCTCCTCTTCCTGCTCTGCACACAAATCCTGCTGTGTGAGTCGATCCATTAATGATGAAGGAGTTCTGCTCAGTCCCATTGGTGCTGCCAGGCAACAGCTCATAGCTGTAGTATCTGCGGGGTGGATCAGGAACAGCTTTATACCAGAAGAACCTCCATCCTTCTGATTGATGCTTTAAACCCTCACAGCTCAGAGTCACTGGGGCTCCAGGATTCGGCCATGATGGAGACACAGAGAGGACAGGCTGAGGGGGAAACGCTGGAGAGAGATTTGAAACTGGGTCAAACATTTGTCCTGAACATCTCTCATCTTTTCCTTTTAATTCTTTTTAAGGGTTATTATTCTATCAGATGTATTTAAATCAAAGTACAAAAAAATAACAGATTCCTTCTGGTCGAAATTTTTCTTTTACATTCTGTATTATTGTTTTTTTAATTATTATTTTAAACTTAATCTAAATTCACATTGCATTCTTAAATGTTGAGTTTCAATTCAACTCCCCAGTTACACTTATTGATATAAGCTGTTAACTTTTTTAAAAACTTTGATCAAGGTTTCTCTGGACTTTCTGAGGGGCATCAATATCAACTATCAATACATTATTAAAAATACACATGGTAGCAAATTTAATCTAGTTTTGGATTAAAAAAAAGAAGAAATATTTTCTGTTTAATTTAGTTCCTGCAAAAAGGGAAATAAATACAAAGCATTTTCAGGTTGAGTTGAGGTCAGTCTGACTCACATATCACAGTCAGTCTGACAGCATCACTCCACTCTGTTAGCTCAAAGTTTCTGTTTCCTCTACAGCTGTAATCTCCACTGTGGTAATGAGTAGCTGATATGATGCTGTATTCACTGGATGATGGAGAGTTTCCATTGGTTGATCTCCATTCATACGTCCACTCAGTTCCTCCCTGAATCTCACATCTCAGAGTGACTTTCTCTCCTCTGTAGATCTGAGACCAGTTGGGTTGCAGAATCAAACTGGGTTTATTGGGAGCTAAAGAAATAAATATCTGGTTAGCAGTTTACCACAACAGTCCAGAGTAAAATTTAAGTGTTAATTTAACACTTTCCCTGAGAGAAGCTACTTTCTAAAATCACTTAAAAAGTATCAATGTTTCTTCCAAACTGTCCAGCAGCTCCTTTAAGATTAGTTTTTATTTTATTTAATAAGAACCTTTCAAAATAAAATGACATCAGCCTCTCTTGTAGCAAAGCAGAAAGAAATTAAGAGTGGGTTTCAGATTTTTAAATGCTGCTTGGTTGTTTATGGTTTTTAATATTAGTTATTAATAACTAACTAGTATTAGTTAGTTAACCTGTGTTAAACATGTATTTTATAACATAACTAAAATATGCTTCACCTATACCAATATGAAACAATGATTCAATCAGGGAAAAAAATTACAAGCATCAATGGCTGCAGATCAGTGTTATGCCATCATTATGGGCTAACACAGCAAAATGGCTGCTAGAAACAATTTCTGATTCCTTTTGTGGGTCTCTATCAGCTACGACCTAAACAGAGCCTAGTGTGTCACTTCCTTTGACCTTAGCTCTGCGCGTCTGTGCACTATGTGTGTGTGTGGGTGCGTGTGTGTCTGTATACGAGCATGCAGGCAGCTAAAAGAGATAGAAGAAAACAGAGAATTATTTATTCCCAACTAGTTTCATAAAGTAGATAGTGTTTGTGTGGATGGAGAGCAGCCATCCACACAAACAGAAAATCTGTGGACATTCCTGCTATCTGAAGAAAAAGTGACTTTATGCTAAATACTAAAAACTGCTAAACAAAAGGATGCTAAAAACATCCTCAGTGTTTGATCACACAGTTTATTTAGATGGACTAAATCGGCCACATATTCCTATTAAAACAAGTTCTGTTTATAGAACAAGCAAACCTAAATTTCCAGATATTATATCTCAAATCCTCATTATCTGAATCTATATTAGATGCATGAAATCATATAAATTTAATTGGAATATTCAAGATGGATATTTTAGAAAATCTATATTATATGTCTTTTAATTGTGCTTCATCAATAAAGTTTTCAGTTTTCTCACTTATAACATCTTTATCTAAATATCTAGACTATACTGCAAGAGAGTCCTATCAGCTCCTGGTAGAGCAGCAGAAAGCAGTGATTCTGTTCAGTTTGCTGCAGACCAACTCAAAACAAATCACAACGTGTTAAAGAAAACTAGTCATCTCTGTTTCTACACTGACACATGTAGTCTTCACTGCTGGAATCAGAAACTCAGACAGTCCAGTCTTTACTGTCTGTCTTCTGTATTATTGACCCAGATCTCCTCCATTCACACGTCCACTCAGTGGTTTCTCCTCCCTGGACCTCACATGTCAGAGTGATCGACTCACCACTGAACATCTGAGGCCAGTTTGGTTGTCGAGTCACAAAAACCTTGTTGGAAACTGTTTATCAAATGTGAGCAGAAACATAAAATCAGAGAAAAAAAAAGGATTTTGTAGATTTGGTTTCGGACACTTTTCAAGAAGGAACTCACAGGTTGTTTCAATGGTAACGTCATGGCTTAGAAGGCTGGTGAAGACAGGATTTCCTCTCTTTCCATCACACCTGTAGATTCCTCCTTGTGTCACAGTGATTTCTCTGTTGTCTTCTTTATTTGTTGTGATTTCAGCTTCAGGTGTGTCTGATGTCCGTCTGAACCATCTGTACTTCCATCCAGCAGAGGGCTCCACTGAGCAGCTCAGTGTCACACTGCCCCCTACTGGTATGGTTGTTGAACCTGCTGTCAATGTGGCCGTGGGTCTGTCTGCTGTTAATAGAAACAAAAATAAGTACATCTTACAACAAAAGACTTGAAATAATGTATTTTTCTAGGCTGAAAGTAAATATATGTTCATAGTATAATATGACTGTTTATATTTATTTACTCATAAAATCAAATCAATGTTATTTTTACATAATTAAGTTAACGAGGCAATTAAAACAATAAGTTTGTTTTTTGTCCACAAAATCTCCAGTGGTTGGTTCTCAAGTTAAACATTTTTTATTGGTTTTGTTGTGTTTTGTGACCGACTTCATTTTGCATCAAGAAAAGAAATCATAAAGGCAGTAATGCTGCCAGTAAGATGATTAGATCAACCTTGTGTATAAAAATAAATAAATAAATAAAATATCTGAAATTAAGTAGAGTAAAAATATGGATATACTTTGTCAAAGTTATCCTCCATTGGTTAATATGTGATTTAAAATACTTTAGGCTTACCTGAAACAGTGACAGTATTACTGCAGTTTGTTTGATTTGAGCTCCTCCTACGACCACAGCACTGATATTCACCACTATGAAGAAATAACGTGCTGCTTTTATGTGGTATGTAGGACAGATGTGATTTATTATTAATGTTCAGCTTGTATTCCCAGTCAGAATCTTCTCCTTCATTCATGTCGCATCTAAAGGTAACAAACTCTCCAGAATAAAAAGTCGACCAGTTGGGCTCAAAAGTCAGCACAGCATCTAAAGCAGAACCAACATTTAGTTCATTTCTTTTCTAGTTAACAATCACTGACAAAACACAAAAAGAGTGAAAATACAAAAACACAGTAAGATGTGAAATACAGGAGTAAAGATGAGCAGGGCCGTGAAGAGACTTTTGGAGGGCCCCAAGGCCCCGAAGTTAAAATGGGGCACTTTGAACAAGATCTTAAAACATCCTACAACAACATAGCAACAGTAAATATTAATCAACATTAAATATTAACCAAAAATCTAATATTTATTTGATCATACTGTTTGTAGAATCAAACTGGGTTAATTGGGATCTAGTTTGTGTTTGTTTAAAAAATCACAATGAAGTCAGACTTTGTTAGCAAATTAGAACATAATTAAAAGTTGGTTTAAAATTCTTGGGCAATAATATAGATGATAAATACCAGGTTAAATTTAAAATTATATTAGCATTTTGATCAAATTGAGATATATTGAAATGATCAGGGAAAATATGAATTTAATTCAGAAATTAATTGACAAGGTAATACAGCAGCAGCTGAGTGATTGTTGTTGGAGCTTTTTAAATGCTGCTTGGTTGTTTATGGTTTCAATATTAGTTATTAATAACTAACTAGTTAGATAACACAGCTTAACTAACTGTGTTAGTTACTAACACATAGTTCATAACATAACAAAAATATGCTTCACCTATACCAATATGAAACAATGATCCACTCAGGAAAAAATTACAAGCATCAATGGCTGCAGATCAGTGTTATGCCATCATTATGGGCTAACACAGCAAAATGGCCGCTAGCAACAATTTCTGATTCCTTTTGTGGGTCTCTATCAGCTACGACCTAAACAGAGCCTAGTGTGTCACTTCCTTTGACCTTAGCTCTGCGCGTCTGTGCACTATGTGTGATTGTGTGTATGTGTATATGAGCATACAGGCAGCTAAAAGAGACAGAGGAAAACAAACAAGTTTCATAAAGTAGACAGTGTTTGTGTGGATGGAGGGCGGCCACACACAGTTTATCAGTCTCAGTCTGTGGACTTTCCTGCTCTCTGTATTAAAACTGACGGCTTACTTACATGGACTAAATCGGCCACATATTCCTATTAAAACAAGTTCTATTTATAGATCAAGCAAACCTAAATTTCCAGATATTATATCTGAAATTCTCATTATCTGAATCTATATTAGATGCATGAAATCATATGAATTTAATTGGAATATTTTAGATGGATATTTTAGAAAATCTATATTATATGTCTTTTAATTGTGCTTCATCAATAAAGTTTTCAGTTTTGTCACTTATAACATCTTCATCTAAATATCTAGACTATACTGCAAGAGAGTCCTATCTGCTCCTGGTAGAGCAGCAGAAAGCAGAAGCAAAAGTATTTGGTTTCGGACACTTTTCAAGAAGGAACTCACAGGTTGTTTCAATGGTAACGTAATGGCTTGGAAGGCTGTTGAAGGCAGGATTTCCTCTCTTTCCATCACACCTGTAGATTCCTCCTTGTGTCACAGTAATTTCTCTGTTGTCTTCATTATTTGTTGTGATTTCAGCTTCAGGAGTGTCTGATGTCCGCCTGAACCATCTGTACTTCCATCCAGCAGAGGTCTCCACTGAGCAGCTCAGTGTCACACTGCCCCCTACTGGTATGGTTGTTGAACCTGCTGTCAATGTGGCCGTGGGTGTGTCTGCTGTTAATAGAAACAAAATAGGTACATAAACAGTATACGATAAAGAAAAAAAAAAGTGGAGGTACATTATTAAAATAAAGATTAAAAACTACCTTGAGTTTGTCCATAGCAGAGAAATGTGCTCAGCACTGAAATAGAGGTTGAAATCTTATTAACATTATAAACATTAAGCACTACAGAAGTTAAGATAAAATAAAAGTCTGTCCCATCCACAAATTCACCGTTGACTCTGTTGTTCTGTTTAACAAATGCATCCATTTCCTTTGAAGACAACATTCAGGATTATTTTTGTTTTGTCAGAAAAAGTCACAGTTAGTTAATTTTGTGAATTATGAGACTAAACTGCACTTCGAATACTTGACACCCTGACTTTGACGTTTTCAGGCTTTCAACACAAAATTCACAATAAATGTAGTTTCCAATTCAAGTTTGTGCCGTTTGTAATAATCAGCACCTTTTGGATCATATTGCCGTGTTGCTGCGATGATCAAATCAGTGGACGATCAAATATTTAAAGGAGAAAGGAAACTACGACAACAGGAAAGAAGCGCAATAGAAAGCTTGCTTTTGTAATTAAATATTAATCTCAATTTGCTTGAAATATTTTCCTCCATTTTCACCATCCAAACACAGAAGGTAATTACTTACACAAGAAGCCCAGCACAGAAACCGAGATGCTCTCCATCCTCGCTTCAAGGCGGTTTTACCACTTTGGTCAATTTGATATTTTTTTTATTAGGGGACAAATTGCAAATGCTTTAAATAAACAGATCACCTCAGACTTAACACCTCAGACTGAGGTCATTAGGTCTTAATTTACTAACACTGACATCACTGTGTGCTTTGTTTCTGCTACAAACCGCCGGGACTTTTCCTGTCCACTGACGAGAAGGTCGGGTTAAAATAAGACAAACGTTTCACGCATCTGTGGCAATAAGTGAATAAATAAAAGTGGACAAACAAAACACAGATGTTAAATGTAAGCAGGTATTCTCTTCTTTTAGACTTTGGAGAAATTCAGTTTTATGAAGCTTACATAAGAATTTAAAGTCTCTTTATTTTTGATCTTCTGATCGTTTATTTGAAATCTGACCTGAGGATGAATTTCTCACTCCAGGAACAACTGGAAGCAAAAACATCAATGATTTTCCACTTTTTTCCAACAGATTCAATTGTAACATTTAGATAAAGTTGAATTAGTTGTTTCGAGCAAAAACAGCATGTGGTTTCTAGAGCATGGGAAACCAACTGAGGAACTATTTTTATAATTACCTTTAGTCTCTAAAATACAAGTGACACAATGATCTCACCTGTCACATAAGACCACAGGTGGAAACAGAGGCAGATAAGAGATCAGTGACACTGGGAAAGATGTGAAGTAGTTCTGCATTTAGAAAGGTGCAAAAAGCTAAAAAAATGATTCGCGTAAGAACCACTTGTGCTCTTTAGATTCAGCGCTTACGGTCCAACGAAAGCACCAGGGTCAGTGTGACCTTCTATGGAAGTGGAAAAATGGCAAAAAATGTTACAGAAATTCTGAAAAAGCAGGTGCAGTTATGGAAGAAAAAAAGTAAAGACACAAATCAACTTTGAACATACAGTATATGTACAGTGAGCAGATACCATAAGAAAACAGGTATTAATTTACCATTATAAATTTCATGGTAAATTAATAATTTATTTATCACTAAAGAAGGGTTTGGTGAATGCGCATATGAAACTGATGGGTTCGGTACCTCAAAAAAGGTTAAGAACCACTGGCTTAAGTAGATTATGTTGATTTAATTTCTTACAGTTTTGCAACTGTTTTCAAGAAAAAAACTCACAAGTTTTCTCAATGGTGACTTCGTGGCTGGGTTGGCTGTAGAACTGAGGATTTCCTCTCTGTCCATCACACCAGTAGATTCCTCCTTGTTTCACAGTAATATCTCTGTTTTCTTCATTACCTGTGCTGATCTCTTCATGGGTGCCTGAAATCCGTCTCAACCACCTGTATTTCCATCCAACGGAGCTCTCTATCAAGCATCTCAGTGTCACACTGCCCCCTACTGGTATGGATGTTGGACCTGCTGTCAGTGTAGCTCTGGGTTTTTCCGCTGTTATGAAAATCAACAGATCAAAAAAATAGTCAATTTTATTTTTAAAAAATGTCTTCTAACATTTTACAACATATCTCTGTCAAGTTAATTGTATATGTACAAAGCAATAGGTGGCTAAATGTATTGATTTAACTTCCCTTATGAAAATTGATACAAAGAAATATATTCTTCAGTCCCCACGAAATAATACAATTAAACAAAAACAGCAACTGCATTCTTTATCTGAGCTCTGACAGTAAACATTTGTAAATTTTTACAGATTTATTCTCCTTGTAAATTAATCCATTGTTACATGTAAACAAAACAATAATTGATGGTCATTTATGCTTCTGTTTATGTACACTGTGTTTGCTGTGATTGTTTTGTAATATCTGTATTTTAATTCTGAAAGAAAGAAAAATGCTTGGATACATTTTTCTTCTTTGTTTATGCACCGCTTCACTGCCACCACCAGGTGGCGGAAAATCAAACATTGTCAATTGATTTTATCTCTCCAGCTAGAAAAAAAATTGAAGTGCGGTCTCCACATGTTTTCATTTTGTAATTCTAAAAAAATTTATAACCACTAATAATATGTAAAAATCCCTTTAACTTTACCTAAAACAATCAAAGAGATAGTTTCGCTCTTTTTACAGACTCCTCTCCTGTGAGCAGAGCACTGGAATTCAGTTATCTTCACATCTTCTAATGTGTAGCTTTTCTGTGAGTCGTAGGGAAACTTTTCTTGACTCCTCCTGGTAACTTGGTATTCCCAGTTAGTCTCTTTTCCTCCGTTCACGTAGCATCTGAAAGTAATAGACTCTCCCAAATAAAACATGGACCAGTTGGGCTCAGTTGTCAGCACAACATCTACAACACAAACATTTAACAGGTGTAAATGTTAATTAATAAAGCTGTGAGAACTTAGAGGAGGCTGAGTGTGACATGAAAAAATGTAAACAACAAAGAATACTGACTTACCTTGAGCTTGTCCACCCCAACAAAGTACATTCAGGACTAAAAAGAAATTAAAATGTTGTGAACATTAAAGAGAAAAGCAAGTTGTCTATTATGGAGAAGATCTCTCTTTTTTGTTCATCAGCATGACATCAGATGGTTAAGCTATTTATTTTTCTGCCTGATGAGATCATGTTGCACTTCTGCATATTCCTGAGAAACTTCACATCTTGATTATGAGTCAGAAAACGTCTGAAAATATCCTGCACAGCTCCTGGAAATTCACTCCCACCTCTACTTAAAAATATATTTATTCCAAGTAATAAATTGCACCCTTCGCTTCATGTCACATTTTTTTATTACTTTTGTTTGTTTGTTGATTAAATATTTGCAGCCATGTTGACAATGCTACATCTAAAGATCTATGAAACATCCCTGAGTTTGACTGATAGTTCTCCAAATCACTTTGTCTGTTCTTAACATTTTGTTAAATTGCAGTTGGTTGTGAAAATACAGCACATTAAGAAATAAACACTTCACGCTAAAAAGACAACTGGAATAGCAGCATAAGGGAAATTGTTGATGTTAAAAATGGAGGAGAAGATTTCTGTGGACTGAAATCAAACATCCAGTTTCTCCCATTGATTTTTCCTATCAAAACAAAAAATATGATCTACTTACACAAGTCCAGTGCGTAGAGCATCGTCTTCCCCATGTTGAAATTCAGACCAAACAATGTTGTTCTGCTTTATCCTTAGTTTTTCAGAAGAAGCAAGTTGTAATGTCTGTAGAGACAAAGAACAGAGGGAGTCAGGATATATGTTTCATAACAATATGAAATTTTGTCTGATTTGATTTTAAACTCCCATCTCAAGCCACAGCTGCTTCCTGTCCAGTGATGTGAAGGCGTGGTTAAAGAAAGATGGAGCGCTTGGTTTCAGTTCCCAAGTTTTATGTATTAGACATTAACAATCATTAATAAATATAAATTGAGTTATTAACTATTTAAACTAACAACAGACAGCGGGCCACACAGTGATTTCTTTAAGAAGAAGATGAGACTAAAACAAAGCAGATCTCATGTTTTATCAGGATGTTGACAGCAGTCAGTCAGACAGACAGAAAACTGATTTACTGAGGAACTTAGGATTGAATTAATCACAGCTTGTTTGGTAAACAAGCTACTGATGAATAACTGTGTCTGGTTTTTCCCAAACATGGTGCTGTGTACTACGATAAAACATTTGTACTATAAGCTCATCTAACCAAAGGACTCTATACCAGAAGCTACACAGTTCACCTTGACTCAAGCTAAGTTGTGCTACCAGAGAAAAGCTACTTTTTGACTGACAAAAAGTAGCTTTTTGTCAGTCAATATAGAATGTAATAATTCATGAATATTGTGTGACAGGGAGGTCTAAGGATTAAAATGCATGTAGTTATTTTGCAGGACAAAAACTGGGATTAAATGGTTAAAGTGGATGAACATGTGGAGAAAAACAAAAGATGATCCGTTGACTGTCCTTCTTATGTTTTAATAGAGAAACCTCGACATCTGCTGGAGGAGCAGAGAAATTACACCAATTAGGTAGGAACCCCACAAAGATACATATCTATTCAAAAACAGTAGAAACATCTGTTTAAGAACATCTGTTTCTCTGTGGCGCCAGTGTATAAGTTATTCTCATTTTCTGTGGCAGGATATGTTTTTGTGTCTCATCTACTCAATAGTAAATACCTGAAACACCCAAGTTGAAATTATCTGACATTTATTATTTGTGAATTTATTGTTTTGTTTTTGTACCACAGTGTGGGCCAGTTAATGATGTTTAAAATAAACGTACAGAAGAAAAAAAAATCTAACTTTATATGGGTAATAAATGGAATCTGGATTATTTTGCATTTCAATATCAAGTTTATTGTAAAAAGAACTTTGATTACATGTAAAAAAAAAATGATATCCTGACTTCTGACTGCACACTCAGCTGCAAAGTAGAAGTTGAGAAGCAACTTCTACTTTGAGAAGCAATGAATGTAACTGTAATCGTTGTCATATTTAGTTTTTAGTGGGCAGACGACTCACTTTAATTTGACAACCACATAGTATATTTGATACATAAAAGGTTATTTTCAACAAATATGTGTTTAAAAAGCTACAATAAATGAAATACAAAGACAAATCAACAGCATTACTTGTGTCAAAAAGGCAAAAGTGATATTGTAAAAAAAAACAGCTGAGAATTTTATACTTACAAGTTAACAATTGAAAAGTGTAAGAGAATATTTGATTTAGTAAAGACTATTTTGCTCAACTCAAAAATGAATTTATTATGCAAGGTACCATCACTCATGTAAAATGGTACCTGACTATATAAAAGTTAGTTTAGGAAGCTAAAGCAAAAAGAAGAAATAAAACTGATGCAGAATATAAAACAGCAAAGGACCAAATTCAAAATATTAGCATCACCCTGGATCTCCAGATCAATTATATTAAAAATATGTACATTACTGCCTGTCTGGATTTTACAAAGCATTTCTGTTCACACTACTGAGTGGGTCTGATTTTTCTTTCACCTACTTCAGTTTCAGACAATATTTCTGTGTTCAGCTAATACAGGGTTTATGAAGACTTGTAACCAGAACACATAAGAATGTTATGAGCGTAATCCATATCATAAATCCTATAATAAATCAAAACATCCTGCAGCCTACATGGCAGAGTCGACGTGCAGAGCTGCTCCTGACCTGATGCCAGAATAAACCGTTTTATCTGTGGCTGCAGGACTTCCTGTCAACGAGACGATGATGATGCACATTAGTTATGATAATACACAACAACAACAACAACAACAATGCTACAACAATATGTCTTTACCTTTTTTCTTTCTATTGGCTCTAGCCTGGTGGTTGATCTCAGCATATGTTGGAGTGACTTCTACAACAGAAAACATTGAAATCATCAATCAGACAAACTAAAAATCTTCAACTCTGTGTCTGATCTATCGTTTTCTACTGGTGATGATATGCAGATGCTAATCATGGCATAGCATGATTTCAAATCCATGTTGACCTGAGGACATTTTTCAGAACCAAGCCTGACAGCTTCCTGTTCTTACTGTCAAAGAAACAGCGCCATCTTCTGGTTATCAAGGCCTTTATGGTGAGAATATCTCATGATAATAAAATAAAAATCAAAACCCTATAACCAGTGTCAGCTATTTGCTTACGTTGTACATTGTTTGTGTTTAGAAATAACTATTTAACTCAAAGTATTTCAGTTCATTCTGAGTTTATCTGCAGCTGAAACTCATCTGGATTATTTATCAGTCGCTGATCCTCGTTAAATAACACAGTTGTTGCACTTTTAGCTGATTATAAAGTGAGAATCTAAAACAAAGAAACCAATTATAAATCCCCTATTTACATAAACTAGAAGAAATAAATGCAATTTACCAGACAATTAATTTATTTTACTATTGGTTTTTTTTTTTATCATTTATTTGCTTATTTTTTATCGCCAAATATTTTTCACTTCATGTATAAATAAAACAAGATTCAATAGCGACATATAGGTATAACATCAAAGAAATAATGTAAAAGAAATAAAAGTCTAAGAAAAATGGGAACACAATATAAGCAATAATTTTTATTAACTAAAAACTTGTGGAGGTTCTAACCCTGAAGAGGAGATCTGTATTCATGACCGCCAGCCTGGTTGACTCCATCATTTCTGCTGCTCTCTGAGGCCTTACATCTACAACATGAACAAGAAAAAATAGTCACTGAATTTAATACATAAATCAGCAAAAAGAAATCTGCTATTAATTCAAATAAATTAAAATGTGAGGAACTGACCTGGAGCAGAATAAACCTGTGAAAAAGAGATTTGCAGCTACATTAACTGGAAAATCGTTCTTCTTTCTTTGTGTTATAAAATCAAAGCAAATTTGTCACCAAGTAAAAACAAACAAACAAAAAAAGGTCTCACCCTTGGACCGTCTGCAGAAACACAACAAGACGAGGAGAATAATGAGAATAAATCCAACAACTGGTCCAGAGATCAGCAGCACAAGATGTGAAGAACTGGACACAGTTACTGGAAATAAGAAACATTAAGTGGAAACAGATTTTATTCACCTGAAAAAATTTTATTTCCATCTTTAAACACATAAATTATGAAACATTTTATCTGTTCATGAACAAATAACCTGGTTATTCCTTTATTTTTTCCAACTTATTTGGTTCATTCATTGTTTGTTCAGACAGAGTTTGAAAACTTTGCTGTCATTTATGACAAAAGGCAGAACTTCTGTCTGTATGCATGTATATATACATACATATAATTATATATATATATATATATATATATATATATATATATATATATATATACAGAGATCATGATATCATAAGAAACTGATTTGTGTTTTAGTGAATATTGATGTTATTAAAAAGAAATCCTGCTGCATTCAGTCTAAGGATACAAACAGGAGAAGTTAGGATGTTGAACCAAATTTCTATGAAGAAGAAATTGTTGATCTTTCCTCACAGCTCAAACCAGGACGCAGCCAAACTTAGATCACAACAAAGATCTACTTGATCTCAGCTAAACAAAACATTATTTTAATGTGCACTGACTAAAATTATTCAACACTCTGTAATAAACTTTTTATTAACTCCTAGAAGTTGTGTTTTATTAAAAAAAAGTCTTCTGGGACGAGGTGCACATAGCTGTTATCTTTATCATTTACCATTTACAATTAGTTAAAAAAACAAACAAACAAACAAAAAAAACAATTAAATCACCTGTTATGGTTTCACTCCACTGTGTTGAAGAATACCAGTCATCTCTGCTTCTACACTGACACATGTAGTTTCCACTGCTGGACTCAGAGACAATGAAAGTCCAGTCTTTACTGTCTGTCCTGTGTATTATTGACCCAGATTTCTTCCATTCACACGTCCACTCAGTGGTTTCTCCTCCCTGGACCTCACATGTCAGAGTGATCAACTCACCACTGAAGATAAGAGGCCAGTTTGGTTGTCGAGTCACAAAAACCTTGTTGGAAACTGTTTACATCAGATAAGAAGAGAAAAATTAAATCACATGAGAAATTTTAATTTTATGGTTTCAGTTTCTAACAGTCTTTAAAAAAACTTACACATTATTTCAATCTTGTTCTCAAGGCTTGAATGACTGTAGAATGAGGGATTTCCTCTCTTTCCATCACACATATAGATTCCTCCTTGTGTCACAGTGATTTCTCTGTTTTCTTCATTATTTGTGTTGAATTCAACAAAAGAAGAATCTGAGGTCCGCCTGAACCATCTGTATTTCCATCCAGCAGAGGGCTCCACTGAGCAGCTCAGTATCACACTGCCCCCTACTGGTATGGTTGTTGAACCTGCTGTTAGTTTGGCTCCAGGTTTATCTGCAGTTATAAAAACAAATATTATTTGATTTTATATAAAATACTGCAATTAAAAGCTTATTGTAAAGAGTGATGCTTCTTTCAGATAAGTAAATATGTGAAAAGCTGTAAATGCATTTTATTGTCATCTTTCCTTATTATAGATACTTTTTAGAAAGTAAAATAGAAAAAGAATTTGTTTGAAATTGTTCCATTAAATAACATGAAAGAGTTCATTCTCTTTCCTGAAAAGATAATGTGGTTAGCACATCTATATAATAACATTAAGGTAAATAATATTTCCTTTGTTTTATTGCTCTTTTTTTAACTTGTGGCTCACTTGAGTTTCTAAAAATTAAACCCAGTAATTATGTATGTGTCATATTTCAGACATTATTTTATCAACAATAAAATCTGCTAGAAAATGCATGTTTTTTACGGCTGATCTAAAACTTTGTAATCGTTTAAAAATATTCAGGTCTTACCTGAGACAGTAACAGTGACAGTTTTACTGCACTTTTTGTAAGATGAACCACTCCTTTGAGCACAGCACTGAAAGTCATGTCTATAACCAGTAGATAGATGTTGAAAATTGAAACGTTTATCTGACCGATAGGGAAAAACATCTTGATTATTCCTTATTAACCGGTAGAACCAGTCAGTGTCTCTTCCATGATTCATGTCACAGATAAATGTAACAAACTCTCCAACATAAAAAGTCGACCAGTTGGGTTCAACAGTCAGCACAGGATCTATAACAGAACCAACATTCAGCAAGTTTGTCTTTTGATCTATAACAAAAACACATCAAGCTAAAAATTAAAAGATAAACACAGAATAATATCTGATATAAAAGATAAACTGGATTCTGTTCCTGAGAGGATAAATGATTAAAATACAGATTAAAAGTTGAAGTTACCAGTAGCTTGTCCACAGCAGAGCAGTGTGATCAGCACTGAAATAAAGGTTGAAAGTTCATCAGCATAAATAATAAATTAATTAAATCAAAAATATTTGCCAGACCCTCACACTCAGCTTTGACTCTGTTTACCTGTTAAATAAATGCAACTATGATAAATATATTGAGTTTTTATTTGTTCTGATAAGAATAAGATCAAATGTTTTAGTTTATTGTTGTTTTTCTGATGAGTTAAAACTTCATTTTATAAACTTCACATCCTGACTGAAGACAGAACATCTGCAGACGTTCTGCACGGCTACGGAAACTTCACACTCATCTCTACTGGTAAAAAACTGATAAAAGTGTTTAATGAATAATTTAAGTCTCTTGTATCAGATCATGTTTCATTTTTCATCTTTGTTATATAATATTTTCTTTGCTCCCACATTAGTTGTATGGGATATAAAGTTCTGGACTAAAGTCTGATTTTACAATAAACAGCTTTTCAAAATGTTTGCACAGAAATGTTTGTGTTAGTAATTTGTCACTGAAATAACCTGTTTGAAGTTGCAGCAAACACATCAAGAACAAATGGTTATACTAAGTAAAGCTACACAAATACAATGGAAGATAAAGTAGATATTACAGCAGACAAGATGTCAAAGACGATGTTCTTCTAATCTGCATCATTCATCCAGATAAAGTGATCTACTTACAGAGTGAGACCAGAACCCTGGGTGAGGTGTTCCCCATCCTGACCTCAACCTGGAACCATGTGTTGCTCTGCTTTGGTCCAATAATCTTCCTTTCATAACATGCTGCCTCTGCAACGTCTCTAGAGAAATGGAGCCGTCTGAAACAGGATCAACGTTTTATCTGAGAATGACGGGACAACGTTTATTTTAAACACTGACATCACTGCACTGAGTTTCTGCTCTGATGTTTCCGCTCCAATGATGACAAATTGTGGTAGATCAGTTTATTTTTCTTCTGCTTTATTTAAACCATAAAATAAAATTCACATTGAATAAACTGTAAACAGCATTATTGTAACACATGAAAAGTTTAAATGTTTAATCCACTACTTGGTTTGTGTTGCGTGCGAACTCTCTGGCAAACAAACCATAAAATCCCCTTTTCATCTAAACACAAGTGATGGTGAGAATGATCTCACCTATCACAGATATATAAGGTCTTAGGTGTGAATAAACAGACATGAGATCAGACAGTGTGAAATAGTTTGGAGTTTAAATAGATTTAACAAGAAACTCTAAAAATGTACGGAGAGTGAAAAAAAGTTTCTGTGTTTCATTTAGCAGCGTCTGTTTGTGAGACAGGAAGAAGGATGGAAAATCTTATTTTCAGCAGAATAATCCTCTAACAATGATATCAGTCAAACCTACACCATACACTGACCTTTAACCTGATCCTAACTTTAGCCTCATCTACAATATGTCATATATTAATTTCTTAGTTCAGCGTAAAGAAGCCGTTAGCAGCTCTGCTAACCCAGCATGAGTTTCGGCTGTGAGGTCGTGGAAAAGCATTTGGTTTTCTGATGTTACTTAATTTGTAGTTTTCTTTACTAAATATTTCACTTTAGTCCAGATCTTCCACCAAGAGACGAGGAAACATTACAGAGTGTCCTGCAGAAACTCTATAAATACAATTGCAAATGTGCTGAGCTTCACCTTCAGTGACATCCTGCTCAAGAAGTGTTGACCAAAGAAGCAGAAGTTCTCTTTAATGGTATGACGACTCAGCACTGCCCTCTTGTGGCAGGCTTTTGAATACAGACTGCAGGCCATTGTTTCAGAGTTTAGGTCTGGCACTTCTTTCCTGGTGTTTTAATCTAAATTGTCCATTCAACTGACACTAAAAATTGTCCCATTTATTTTAGTTTCAGAAGAAATAATGTGTGTTTCAAGACTCTCTGAATTGTTGTTTGTGCTAAGCTAACATGGTTGTTGCAGCTGCAGGCAGCAGCTGTGTTTTCAGTGAGGATGAGGATGTTGAGCTTGATGATGGATGTGTGAGATGTTCTGCTGCCGTTTCCACCACAGCCAATCAGACTGGATGGAGCAGGTTCATGTGAAGCAGCAGAATCCTGCAGACACACAAGTTTTCTTCCTGGATGGATCACCGGACATTCAGCCCTTTACTGGAACTCTGACAGAAATGACTACTTAATAGCACCATCTGCTGGCCACTATCTGTAAGCACAAGTCCCTGACTGAAGAAGTCTGGTGGGTTTTTTATTTTTTCCCACCAAGATTCACAGATTAAATAAATAATGTTCACTGTTGTTATCAGGACATGAAGTAAAACACACTTTTCTTTTCTGTTATTTATTGTTAATATATCACTTTCAATAACTGGAAGTAGCATTTTAATTGATTTTGTATCAGGTATTGCATCTCCAACTGCTACTCCACTGTTTTAATTTTGCAACTCTCTAAAAATAATATTGTAAAAAATGCATTGATGTTTGTTTTATTTTCCTCCTGATACTTAAAACCTAGAAAGAGCAAAAACCAAAAACGCCTTTCATTAAAGCACTTAGCTTTTTTTTTTTTTTTAAATTAGTTTTCGGTCATCTATTATTTCTTAAAGCAGCCTGCAGGTTTAACACTCTACAAAAACAGAACAAATCCAATAATAAATTAACACACTGTGATAATTGGAGCTGGTTGTCATTGTTGCCGTTTCCTCCACAGCCCAAACACACTGGATGGATCAGGTTCATGTGAAGCAGCAGAATCATGAAGACACACAAGTTTTCTTCCTACGTCACATTATTGAACTGACGGCCAGTTTCTGGACCGATAACTTGGAAAACTATGACTTAATGTCACCATCTGCTGGCCACTCGCTGTAAACACAAGTCAGGGACAGAACACAGCGTCTATTTTTGGTAATGAATCAAATAAATACATTATATTTTTGTAGAACAGGGTATTTATGTATGTGTTTAATTATAATTACTTTTGACAATACTAAAAATTTCAAAATTTCCACAACAGCCCTGTGTAGCACTATAAAATATAGTAGTAATATAAAATGTGATTCATTAAAATATTACATTTGATTTACAATTAATGTCAAATTGTTCATTTCCTCATTTGTTTGTGTAAGACAATGAAGAAAATGATCAAACGCTACCTACTATTTAATGAATACCTGAACAACGTCTCTGTGTTGTAGAGACTATGTAATTTATTCATGTTTATACATTTATACATCTAGATATTTATGCACATGTCTATAAAAACATACACCAATTTACAAACTGCGTCACAGTCTTGTGACGCGGTTTGTAAATTACACAGTTGAGTATTAAATTGCATCTCATGGAACATGAAAAATATGTCATTTGTTAATACTGAACTTTAATCATAAAAATACTCATGTACCACTACTCACATTTGCTTAAAATTTCAGAAAACCACTTTGAGAAGCAAACAGAAAGACACAAAATTTACAAATTTACCTAATTCATACAGTTAGACGAAAGTTCTTCCAAATACTAAAAAAAAAAGTTTGAATTTTAAGGATAAACATATTTTTACATATCCCCCATGTTTACCATTGTACTGTTGAGAAATTAAAAAGAATTTGAGTAATTTTAATTAATTCAAAACAGGAAAAGTTTTGTTTGATTTCATGAATCATGTATTTTTATACAGAGTGTGCAACTAATATACTCACTCTGTATATTAAAGCAAAGTAAAGCAGAATTGCCAGTATAATAAATAACTGGGAATGTTGAGAGGGATTATTTTAACACATACAAAGCAACAGTTAAAATCAGTTTTATGAAAGGTTAATATTTGGCTTGTCACAATAGATCCTACAAAAATGACATGAGTTAGAAGCTGTAGACTGAACTACACCTAGATGGTGTTATTGTTCTCTGGTCCTGAGTTGATTTCAGAATAAACAGCCTCTTCTTTTGCTCCAGGGCGCCCCCTACCTGTGAAAGGACAACGACTGTAAGACTTCAATGTACTTTTTCATACACAAATTACTTCTTTTTTTTCACTCGATATAAACTTTACATTCCTACAATAATTTTTTCCTGTAAATTCTTAATTCTAAGTACAAGTAGGTAATAAGCACAAATTCACTTTTGGTTTATTTTATTTTTGAATATTGTATCACATGTCTAAATATTTATATTTTTACTTGCATCAAGACGGTTTACAGTGTGTAAAAACATTTAAGCATTTCTATTTTGTCACAAAAAGAAGCTTTGTTTTTGTCTAACATTGGTCGATAGCGATGGAAAGTAAAATATTAAGTTGGAGTTGACTGTACCTTTCATTCCTGATTCCAGACGATAGTCAACAGCGCCCTCTACTGGTTCATTTGGGATACCTGTTCAAATAAACAAGTCACAATTTCTAAAAAACAAAAAACAAAGTGATCTAAACTAGGCCGATTTTTTTCTTCTTTAAGTTGTTTGTGTGACTTACTCTCTTTCCCAAAGTTTTTCAGTTCAATGAGAGAGTAGGTTGCATCTCTGGGTTTGTCTGCCACTGAAACATTTCAGGATTTTTCAGATCAGTTGCCTGCATTTGAACATGCAGCAGTTATATCTGGTGGAAAAGATTCACTTTACCATTTCCACTGGAGTCTGAGAAGTTGACCGACTCGTAGATATGATCGTCACCTACAGTGCAGGAAAAAAAATAGAATAGAATATTGCATTGACTCACACGCAGCCATTCATTGATTTCACTGAGCAAATTCTAAAGCTTACCTTACTGAATATGTAAACGCAATCTTATCGATACAAATGATAACATAGCTAAAAATGTCTAGAGTATTAAGGACAAAAATTGTTTAATTTCTGACCATGCAGAGGAGAGCTGCTCTCATCAGTGTCATTCTTGTTGAATCCATTATTTACTCCGCAGCTGATTTTTAACAGCTTCCACCTAAAACAGTGTTAATGGTGTAAATCTTTTCACAAAAATGTATCAATTTTAGATATTTGAGGTGAAGTGATGCGCTTTACTGACCCGCGGCAGCGTAAATCTGTGAACAACAAATATATTCTCTTAATACTTCATTGTTCAAATATTGTTATTATACCTTCACAATGACCAATCTCACCTTTGGACCGCCTGTAGTACCACAGTAACACCAGAAGAAGAACCAGGAGGATTCCACCGACAGGTCCGATGATCATAAGGACATCAGATGAAGAGCTGACAGGAGTGGACACTGTTACTGGAAAGAACAGTGTCATGTTCATTTTGTTGTTTTTTTTTTTACAATCTCATTTACTTCTTACTCAGTTATTAGAAAAATAGAGTTTACATGTAGAACCTAAAATGTAAACTAAAATGAAAATAAAACTCAACAAAAAATGTCTTCAGACACATTTTGTCCCCCAGCTGAGCAGAATCCCCACCTACAACCAACTGATAGATACGTATCCATAGCAACTAAATCTGGACGTCCTCCATGTTCCTTTGAACACACACTATGCAGTTTAAATATAATCATAGAAAGGTTTACAGAAATATATTGAATACCATTATCAATGTTAGGTCTCATTAACATAATGTTGTTTCTATCGCCTAAATGTTCATTTAAAGGGAAAAAAAGTATTTTCTTTAGAAAGAAAGAAAGAAAACATTTTCCCTATTTGCAAATTGTTTCTTTTTGTGGGTAGTACAGTCATTTTTTTATTAGGTTTTCATCTTATGTGCAGTCTTTAGACAAAATGTTTTTGTTTATTATGAATCCACTCTTAGATTTACACTACATCAACAACATACTCACCTAATGGAAAACAATGAAAAAACATCTTAAAAGCATTTTCATATATTAGCTTTTTCACTGCAAACGTCTTGACATGCTACTTCAAAGTAATATATTAGTGAAAATATTTAGAACTTTTAGCCATTTATATCATTTCCACACATATCTTTTCTATTGAGAATAAAATGTGCAGCTACAGTTAAAATCAAACAGGAGGGGCCAGTTTGCTGCGTTCTCAGCATGTGAGACTGCATACATGTTGTAGTTTTGAGAAGTGATGCTCCGAGTGTTAAGTTGATGACGGAAAGTAAGTTACCGCATTTAGCGTGCTGTTTGTTTACGCTAGATTCAGTTTGTTATATGTTTAAATATATATGTTTAAACTACGGGAGAACAGGTATGCGATGTTGTGGGGCGTTCTGAGCGCTGGAAACTCAGTTGAGCCTGCTCAGCATTCATAGGTTTACCTTAAATCTTATTATTTGTAATTGCATTTCAGCCAGCAACTGTTATTGCTTTCAATTGAGTTATTGCGGCAGATATAGTAATTAAAGGCATGCGCTGCCAGCTGCCGCCGTTGTGTAGGGATTTTATCTGGCCACATGATGGAGCCAAAGTGCCTCTTATGTTAAATCGAGCCAAAGGGCTGTCTGTGTTCGTGTCTTTTTTTCACCGAAGTTGCGCCGAATGATGTAACCTTTACGTGAATCGAGTTATTTGTGTATGTTGTGGATTTACATGCAAATGTGGATGGTTGAGTTTATTTCTTATTAGATATTTTGTTTGAGTTTGTATTAGTGGAACCTCTATTCCTGTAATACATTAGCCTAATGGCAATTTATTTGTTATTACAGACTGCTGGCAACACTGAGCATCACGACGAATAAACCAGTTCGCATCTAAGTCAAGTTTGATCTCATGTCCTCCTTCCTGTATTCTGACCGATACACCATCCTGTTTGCTGCAAATAACCTAAGAACCTAACCTAATTAACACTGTGTTTGGAATTTGCAGAGCACATTTCAGCAACAAGGCAGTTCAAAGGGTTTTAAACTGACTTTTCCGGAAGACGCTCAGCTAGTCTTTGGGCTCCGACCAAAACCAGCTGCTTGGTTTTATTACATGTTGGGCTGGTCATGACGAAAAAAAAATATGACTCACCTGACACAGACACTGGGATCTTTTCACTCCACTTTGTCTCAGAATACCAGTCGTCTCTGCGTCTACACTGACACCTGTACTCTTCACTGCTGGACTCATTAACACGGACAGTCAGGTGTTTATTATTTCCCACTTTTACAGTTTTCCCATCTCTCCTCCATTCACACGTCCACTCAGTGGTTTCTCCTCCCTGGACCTCACATGTCAGAGTGATCGACTCACCACTGAACATCTGAGGCCGGTTTGGTTGTCGAGTCACAACAACCTCATTGGAAACTGTTTCCATCAGATATGGACAGTTGCAAAACAAACCAAAACATGAGCATGAATTAAAAACACCTCATGAGTTTAAGCTAAAAAGTAAAGAATAATAAACTGCATTTAAAATAAATAATTGAACTTACTGCTTATTGTGATGTTGACTTCGTCACTTACAAGACTGTGATAGTTTTCATTTCCTCTCATTCCCAGACATCGGTATATTCCTGCTTGTGCTACATTAATATCTCTGTTTTCTTCATCAGTGAGTTGAACTTCAGGTGTGTTTTTGGTCTTTCTGAACCATTTGTATTTCCATCCAGCAGAGGGCAGAAAGCAGCTCAGTGTCACACTGCCCCCTATTGGTATGGTTGTAGGACCTGCAGTCAGTGTGGCTCTGGGTTGAGCTGATGTTAATGAAATGAAATAAAAACGTCAGTTAATATGTTTAGTTATTCTTCAGTCAGACTGAGAACAAATATTCAAATGTATCATCATAATATATGACAAAAATCTATAATTGAGTTTCTCTAATTGGAATCACATGTTATCTTGAAATAGTTATCTTAATTTAAAAACCCAAATAAAAACAAAGAAAGAAAAAGAAAAGAAAACAAAAAATGAAAAACAATTTATGCTATTCTGTGATTAGCTCACCTAATGAAAAATAACTTTATTTATAAAATAGTAAGTTTAATTGCATTTCATAGAATTTGGGTTTTCTGTGGATGGGTGGGTTGAAACTGCTGAGGTTAAAATATAATTTTGGGAGTGTTACGGCCCGGGGCCTTATGGGCTGGGTTGCAGGTGTCTTGTTGTCTGTCTTTGTGCTCCTCCCCTTTACAGGTGCTGCTGATTTTATTCATTTGGAGCACAGAGCATTTAAACCTGGCTGTCTCTACCTTCTGGGTCGCCATCGGCGTCCACTCTGCCTTCATGCTTGCGGTGTTTTGTTGCCAGGCCTCAGCTCCCCTCCTTCTGCACATTTGAGTTTGTCTTTGTTTTTGCACTTCTACAACTCCATATGCACTCATACACCACATCCAAGCATTTGCATTACACCACTGATACTGACATCCTCAATCCATTGTTGTTTGTGTTAATAAACATTCCTTTTTATGCACTTTAATCCCTGCATGATCTCCCGTTATTGTTATGACCTTGAGCCAGTCGTAACAGGGAGGAACAAAAAAAAGCTAAAATGATTTTCTGCATATAGATTTAACTTACAGAGGAGTAAACATGTGTATTAGCTACACAACTCTTAATAATGTACAAATCTGGTTGAATAAGATCATTTGGACTCACCAGTGACAGTTAAAGAGACAGTATCACTGCACTTGGTATCATCAGAGCTCTTCCTGTGTCCACAGCACTGGTATTCACCACCGTGATCGATTTGGATAGGTAGTAATGTGAAGCTTTTGTGTGGGTTGGAGTGAAGAATTTGTTCTCTATTTCTTTTTATCTCATATTCCCAGTCGGTGTCTTTGCCTTCATTCATGTCACAAATGAACGTCACGCTCTCTCCAGGATGAAAAGTCGACCAGTTGGGATCAATAGTCAGAATTGCGCCTAAAACGCAGCACAACACATTTAGCACATTTATCATGCAGTTTATACAGACGTGGTTCATCCTGAGATTATAAATAAATATGAAGAATAAAAGAGAAAATACCTTCAGCATGTCCGCAGCAGAGAAGTGCATTCATCACTAAGATAAAACCTAAAACTTTTGTCATTATAAATGTTAAAAGTTCAAAAACAAGCACAGAGTGTCTCTCCGTAACGTCCAGCTCTGAGACTAACACGTTCTTTTCATATCACTGAAATTTCCGATCAGTAGCGCTAGTTTCCTGTTCTGTGAGCTCATGGTCACTTTTTTTTATCTTCATCTGAAAAACATCATAGCTAAAGAATAAGTACTACCACAAATATCTTGACACTTCCCACACAATGTTTTGACACTTAGTTTAACTTCTTTAAACTAAGGTGACTCACAAAAAGACATAACCCAGTTAAACGGTTTTAGGTAACCATTTGTTTAAAGGTCATGTTCAGTTTAGCTTAAAAGATTTATTTGCTCAAAAACTAGAGGAAGATATGATGTGCAAAACAAACAAAAAATTCTTAAAAACCTAATGTAAATAGGAGAGAATGAAGATAACAGATTTAGCAAATTATTACATTAGTGAACTTTCTAATATATAGAATTTTCTCATCAAGTAAAAGATTAGTTTAAAATTAAGTTAAAAAAAACTACAAAAAAGAGAAGTTGGTGCACATGCTGTCAAAAGCAAACATTTTGTTCATTTTATCTGCACCGTTCAAACACAGGAAGTGACATCGCTGCACAACAAGCCTGACACGAGCAGAGAAGGCTTTCTCATGCTGATTTCCAGGCCTGATGATGACATTCTGTGTGTCGGAGGAATATTTTTTGCATTATACTGTATATATTTGACCTTTTGCACGGGAGCTGCTATGGAAATTTCGTTGAATTCTGTTCAATGACAATAAATGCTATCTATCTTTTGTTTTGACACAAGTTGCACTGAATTTATCAAAACAACCTAAAAAAACTGTTTTTATTTTTGTATTTTAAAACCTCTAACTTCAATCTTTTGTGTTTCACCATGGAGAACTGACACTTCCTGTCCACCTAACAGAAGCCAATTTGGGTAAAACTGTTAAATAAGGCTTTATGCTTTAGCGCAGATCCTTTAATCCATTGTTTGATGTCTTATTTTAATAAATACACAATAAAATCATAATTTGTTGCCCATGTTAACAACCTCATTGATCATCTTGTTAACTCTTTCTACAGATTGTGGAATCAATTTTAATACCAGTAAACTGACCAAGCAATGAATATCCACATGTAGGATCACAGAAGTTACAGTGAGTTTGTCCACAGCAGAGCAGTGTGTTCAGCACTGAAATAAAGGTTAAATGTTCATCAGCATAAATAATAAATTAAATCAAAAATATTTGTCAAACCCTCACACTCAGCTTTTACTCTGTTTACCTGTTAAATAAAAGCAACTATTATAAAGATATTGAGTATTTATTTGTTCTGATAAGAGTAAAATCAATTGTTTTAGTGCATTGTTGATTTTCCGATGAGTTAAAACTTCATTTTATAAGCTTCACATTTGTAAGGACTTTCGGTGGGGACCCGGACATTCAACCACACACAGGAGTTTGCAAAGGAAGAAAAAAAAACCAAGTTTAATTAAATATTTAGACTCTGGTTGCTGGGCTTGGAAGGAAAAGCTGAATCTCTACTGGCTCGTGGCTGTTGATAATCTGGCAAGGAGGCAGAGGCTGAGAGGTGTTTAAGTAGGGCAGGGACAGGTGGTAAAGGTAAGCAATCAGGGGTGACAGGTGAGCTGAATGAGTGTTTAAACACAGCATGGACAGGACAGAACATGAATCATGACAGTACCCCCTCCTCAAGGTCCGGTTCCAGAAGTACCACCTGGCTGGTCAGGATTGGACCGATGAAACTCCCTGATCAGGGACTTGTCCAAAATATGTTGAGCTGGCACCCAGGAGCGCTTCTCTGGCCCGTATCCCTCCCAGTCCACCAGGTAATGTATGGACCGACCCCAACGTCTGGACCGAAGGAGATGGCACACAGTGTGAGCAGGGCCTCCATCGATGATGCGGGCAGGAGGAGGGGGCCTGGAGGAGGGTACCAACTGTGAAGTGAAAACAGGTTTGACATGGGACACATGAAAGGTGGGACAAACCCTGAGAGTCCTGGGGAGGCGGAGCCGAACAGCCACGGGGTTGATCACTTTGGAAATTGGGAAGGGTCCTATGAAACGAGGAGCTAGCTTGCGTTTTTCAATCTGCAAGGGAAGGTCCTTGGTGGATAGCCAGACTTTTTGTCCATTGAGGTAGGTGGGTACTGGAATTCTGTGACGATTGGCAAATCTGGAACATAAAGCAGAGGTTTTCAGAAGAGCCCTGCGGGCCTGACGCCATACCTGCTGGCACTTCAAGGCAGAGGGGACTTTAATGGACCTTTCTTGAAGGGACAACACAGGAGTCTGGTAACCGTAGACAATGAAAGAGGGAGACAGGCCTGTAAAACTAGAAGGGAGCGAGTTGAGTGCATACTCCACCCATGGTAGGTTTTGTGACCAAAAAGAGGGGTCATGTTCACAGAGCATACAAAGTTTGGTCTCCACTTCTTGGTTGATCCTCTCCGTTTGCCTGTCAGTTTGAGGGTGGAACCCTGATGAGAGACTCACCGAGATACCCAGGAGACCACAGAATTCCTTCCAGAATCTAGAGACAAACTGGGGTCCCCTGTCAGAAACGATGTCAGTTGACAGGCCATGCAGGCGGGACACCTCCCGAGCCAGAATCCCTCCCAGCTCCTTGGATGAAGGCAGTTTGCAAAGTGGTATCAGGTGGGACATCTTAGAGAATCGATCTACGACTGTGAGAAGGACAGAATGGTTATTGGACGAGGGCAAACCAGTCACAAAATCCATGGATATGTGGGACCATGGGCGGTGTGGAACAGGGAAGGGTCGTAGAAGTCCAGAGGGTGGCTGTGACAGCTGTCCCGACTGTCACACGCAGACACTATTGGTAATGGTTTTCTGTTTCCCTTAATATTACTTTATATATTGATTAGTGAGTAGTTTAGATTTTTATCTTTAAATTTGTTTTCATTAGTCTGACTGTTTAGTTAACTATTTGCTGTGCACCCATTTAGTTAACTTTATGTGTCAGTTCTTTGTATATTTTGTTAAATATAACAAATTAATTTCTTTCTTTTGAGTTACCAGTTTCCTCTGGACCTGTTCATGAAAATCACACAGATGAGTTCCAGCTGACCGGTGTCCATATATGGGTGTCAAACTTCCTCAGCGGGCCATTCCATTTGTTCACCAGGAGAGGGGGAAATTTGGTCTTTAGTTTAATTTTAGCATTTATTTAATGTTTCTTCTTTTGGAAAGTTAGTTAAATTCTGATATTTATTTCATTTATAGATTTAGTAATATTCTGACCAATATTTGTTAGGTTTTTGTGTGTTTATTTACCCCCTAGTGTGTGTTAATGGTCTGATCAGCCACTATTTAAGTTCCCCTCATGTCTTGTTTGTGAGGTCAGTTTGTGCTTGAGTTTGTTCTGTTACCACCTGAGTTGTACTTTGTTATGTTGACCTCAGTTTGGGCCCAATTTAGCATTTTTGGATTCTTTTTGTTAATAAATTAAGATTATATTTTGAATTTTCATCAACGTCTCTCTGGCTGGTTCATGCAAAACCTTCACAGTGGCCAACGGGATGCAAGCCTTGATGAACTCTGTAACATCTTGAAGCATGTTTCCCCACCAGAAACAACTTCTGATCACAGATAGGGTCTTACTGACTCCTGGATAACAGCAATGTCTAGACTCATGACAAAATGACAATACCTTAGTTATTATCTGCTCAGGGACAAATAGTTGATCTTTAGGACAGTTCTCAGGGATGTGGCTTTTTGGTGGGCTTCTCATATTTTCTGCTCCAGCTTGGAAACTGCTAGCCACACTGATGTGGGGAGCACATAGTCCACCTGCTTTGCCTCTTCCCCCTCCTTCATAGTCTCATGAAGCCTGGAGAGTGTGTCTGGCTTTGCGTTATTACTCCCAGGTCTGTAAGACAGTGAAAAATTAAAACAACTGAAGAACATGGCCCACATGGCTTGCCTGGGGTTGAGTCTCCTTGCTGACTTGAGGTACTGCAGATTTTTATGATCAGTCCAAACCATGAAGGGTTCCTTAGCTCCCTCAAGCCAGTGCCTAAACTCCTCAAGTGCCAGTTTGACTGACAGTAGTTCGCAGTCACCAACATCATAGTTGGTCTCTGCAGAGGACAACTTTCTGGAAAAAAAAGGCACCTGGGATGGTACATCAGTACAATCTGATGTTCCTCTGATAGTACATCAGAAGCCTGGAGAGTGTGTCTGGCTTTGCACTTCTGACTGAGTACGGCTCCCACCCCTGAGTCAGAAGCATCCATTTCAACAATAAATTGACTGGAAGGGTCCGGTGAACGGAGGATGGGAGCAGAGGTGAAAGCCCTCTTAAGGTGATCGAAGGACACAGCAGCAGTCTTGCCTTAAATGAACTTGCACTTAGATGAGGTAAGGGCATGAAGTGGAGAGGCCGCAGAGGTGAAATTACAGATGAACTGGCGATAAAAGTTTGCAAACCCCAGAAATCTTTGAAGTTGTCTGCGGTTTTGTGGCTGGGGCCAATTCTTGATGGCGTCCGTCTTGCTGGGGTCCATGGAAATCCTGTTAGGAGAAACGATGAAACCCAAGAATGAAGTGGATGGTTTGTGAAACTCACACTTCTGCCTTAACAGGTTATTCTGCAGCAAGTGGAGAATGACAGAACGAACATGAGCTTGATGGGCTTTGAGATCCTTAGAGAAAATTAAAATGTCATCCAGATAAACATAAACAAAATGACTGACCATGTCCCTAAGAACATCATTGACAAGTGCCTGGAACACTGCAGGAGCATTGGATAAGCCAAAGGGTATTACAAGATATTCATAATGACCTGTAGGGGTGTTAAAGGCAGTCTTCCACTCATCCCCCTCCTTGATACAGACCAGATGGTAGGCATTTCTAAGATCAAGCTTGGTAAACACTGTGGATCCCTGTATCAGGTTGAAGGCAGTGTTCATTAGGAGAAGTGGGTAACGAGTTTTGACAGTGTTGTCATTCAATCCTCTGTAGTCGATACAGGGTCTTAAGGAGCCACCTTTCTTGCCCACAAAGAAGAAAGCTGCACCAGCTGGGGAGGAAGAAGGATGGATGATACCTGCCTTGAGTGCGTCACTGATATAATCCCTTATGGCCTTATCTTCTGGGCCAGAGAGAGGGTATAGAAGGCCTCTGGGAGGGTAGGTACCAGGAAGCAAATTGATTGCACAATCGTAGGGTCGATGAGTTGGAAGGGAAGTGACTCAATGCTTGTTAAGGCCTCCCTAAGGTCATGGTAAACAACAGGTACTTTGGATAAGTTGGGGTAGGTCTCCTGTCCACAGATAGGGACAGAAGCAGCTAAAAGGTAAGTGGAATGTCAAGACGGTGACCAGCCCAACACCTCGCCCTTAACCCAGTCAATTTGAGGGTTGTGTTTTCCTAACCAAGTGGCTCCCAAAATGACAGGGAGATCAAGGGAATTAATTATTAGGAAGGAAATGAGTTCATGGTGATTCCCAGAAATACTGAACTTAGTGGGACCTGTTTCGTGGGAGACCTGATGAAGTATGTGGCCATCAATTGCCAAAACTTCCAAACACTTAGAGGTGGGAAGGCGTTGGATACCAAGAGATTCGGCAAGACCACGGTCCATGAACTCAGTGTCTGCTTCTGAAACAATAAAGACAGAAAGCTGCTTTGTACTACCATCAGCTTGGAGCTTGGCCAGAACAAAGAAGAGGATTTCAATCACTTTTGACTCAGCAGGAGCCTCTTACCTCCTACTAAGCTTGGCCTTTTACTGACGAAGCAGGTGACCCTCTCCATCACAATAGAAACAAAGGCCTCTCTTAAGTCTCCGCTCTCTCTCTTGTGGGGACAAGCATGATCGACCAGTCTGCATAGGCTCCTCCACCGGAGAGGTGGGTGATGAACTCAAAGGTGGAGCCAGGACTGATGGCTGTGGCCTGGGAACAGGTTCAACATAGTAAGTACGACAGGAAGTACTCTTCTCCAACCTTCTCTCATAATGCCTCTTGTCAGTCCTTGTGGCCAGAGTCTCCAGTTCTTGTAGATCCTTGGGAGCGTCCCTAGTAAACAGTTCATCCTTTACCTCCTCACTGAGATCCTGGTAGAAAGCGTCACATAGTGCCTCATCGTTCCAGTTACTTCCTGAAGAAAGAGCATGAAAGTCAATTATGTACTCGGTGACCTGCCTCCTGCCTTGCTTGAGTTTGAGAAAACCACGTGCAGCCTCCCTGTCAGGCAGAACTTGATCGAAGACCCTGATTAGTTCCTTGGAAAAGTCCTTGAACCAAAAATAAATGAGGGAGTCCTTCTTCCACTCAGCAGTATCCCATAACCTGGTCTTACCCAAGAGAAGGGAAATAGCATAGGCTACTTTAGCACGTTCAGTGGGGAAAGATGATGGTTGAAGTTCAAAGACAATTTCACATTGAGTAATAAAGGGACGACAATGACTCTGCTCACCCTTAAACACCACTGGTGGAGACAGGCGGGGTTCATGAGTGGGCGAGACCTGGTAACCAGACGTAGAAGCCTTGTGGCTAGGAGAAAACACACTTTTTGGGGGAGAAGAGGAGGATATCTTATCAAGTATGCTCATCATTTCTTGCATGTTAGATTCCAGGCGGTTAATAATGCCTACAACACTTGAACGCCAATCCTGTGTGGGTGACAGGTCCATAGTGGCCAGATTATACTGTGAGGACTCTCAGTGGGGACCTGGAAATTCAACCACACACAGGAGTTTGCAAAGGAAAAAAAAACAAGTTTAAATATTCAGACTCTGGTTGCTGCTCAGAATGAGGTCGTCAAACTCAGCACTGAGAAGAGAGGGGAGAAGACTGGTGATGCACTGATAAAGGAGGGGCACCTTAGAAATATACAGCTTAACTGACCTGTAGAGCAGTAGATGGGTGGAACTGAGAAACCAGGTAGAACAGGCTACTGTGGAAGCAATAAAACTCTCCACAGGAAGATCGAAGAGGCAACACCCAGGGACTTTGACAATAAAAAGGCAGAGGTCATACACAGGAGGACAGAGAGAGCAAACTTAGCTTGAGGGGCAGGAAATACTCGGTGGTCGTGAGGCAAAGCTTGGGTCAGGGTCCAGAAAACCAGAACAGATGGGATCCGTGAAGTGCATAGCAGCGGGGGTCAATCCGTGGACAGAAAAGGGTAGTAGAAACAATGAAGGTTTGGAAGGAAACTTTGACTCTCTACTGGCTCGTGGCTGTTGATAATCTGGCAAAGAGGCAGAAGCTGAGAGTTGCATGAGTAGTGCGTAAGCAGTGGCAGGTGAGCTGAATGTGTGTTTAAGCACAGCATGGACAGCATGGAAAGGACAGAACATGAATCATGACACACATCCTGACTGAAGACAGAACATCTGCAGACGTTCTGCACGGCTACGGAAACTTCACACTCATCTCTACTGGTAAAAAAGTGATAAAAGTTTTTAATGAATAATTTAAGTTTCTTGTATCAGATCATGTTTCATTTTTCATCTTTGTTATATAATATTTTCATTGCTCCCACATTAGTTGTATGGGATATAAAGTTCTGTGCTAAAGTCTGATTTTACAATAAACAGCTTTTCAAAATGTTTGCACAGAAATGTTTGTGTTAGTAATTTGTCACAGAAATAACCTGTTTGAAGTTGCAGCAAACACATCAAGAACAAATGGTTATACTAAGTAAAGCTACACAAATACAATGGAAGATAAAGTAGATATTACAGCAGACAAGATGTCAAAGACGATGTTCTTCTAATCTGCATCATTCATACAGATAAAGTGATCTACTTACAGAGTGAGACCAGAACCCTGGGTGAGGTGTTCCCCATCCTGACCTCAACCTGGAACCATGTGTTGCTCTGCTTTGGTCCAATAATCTTCCTTTCATAACATGCTGCCTCTGCAACGTCTCTAGAGAAATGGAGCCGTCTGAAACAGGATCAACGTTTTATCTGAGAATGACGGGACAACGTTTATTTTAAACACTGACATCACTGCACTGAGTTTCTGCTCTGATGTTTCCGCTCCAATAAGGAGAAGTTGTGGTAAATGAAGCACAGGACTTTTTATTTTTTTTATTTTTTTACAAACGAGTTAATAAAAAATAAAATCATTAGATAAGCTTCTTCTGCTTTTTGGAAACCATAAAATAAAATTCACTTTAAATAAACTGTAAACATCATTATTGTAACACATGAATAGTTTAAATGTTTAATCCACTACTTGGTTTGTGTTGCGTGCGAACTCTCTGACAAACAAACCATAAAATCCCCTTTTCATCTAAAAACAAGTGATGGTGAGAATGATCTCACCTATCACAGATATATAAGGTCTTAGGTGTGAATAAACAGACATGAGATCAGACACTGTGAAATAGTTTGGAGTTTAAATAGATTTAAGAAGAAACTCTAAAAATGTACGGAGAGTGAAAAAAAGTTTCTGTGTTTCATTTAGCAGCGTCTGTTTGTGAGACAAGAAGAAGGATGGAAAATCTTATTTTCAGCAGAATAATCCTCTAACAATGATATCAGTCAAACCTACACCACACACTGACCTTTAACCTGATCCTAACTTTAGCCTCATCTACAATATGTCATAGATTAATTTCTTTGGTCAGCTTAAAGAAGCCGTTAGCAGCTCTGCTAACCCAGCATGGGTTTTGGCTGTGAGGTCATGGAAAAGCATTTGCTTTTCTGATGGCACTTAATTTTCAGTTTTCTGTACTAAATATTTCACTTTAGTCCAGATCTTCCACCAAGAGACGAGGAAACATTACAGAGTGTCCTGCAGAAACTCTATAAATACAATTGCAAATGTGCTGAGCTTCATCTTCAGTGACATCCTGCTCAAGAAGTGTTGACCAAAGAAGCAGAAGTTCTCTTTAATAGTATGAAGACTCAGCACTGCCCTCTCGTGGCAGGATTTTGAATCCAGACTGCAGGCCATTGTTTCAGAGTTTAGGTCTGGCACTTCTTTCCTGGTGTTTTAATCTAAATTATCCATTCAACTGAATTTAAAAATTGTCCCATTTATTCTAGTTTCAGAAGAAATCATGTGTGTTTCAAAACTCTCTGAATTGTTGTTTGTGCTAAGCTAACATGGTTGTTGCAGCTGCAGGCAGCAGCTGTGTTTTCAGTGAGGAGGAGGATGTTGAGCTTGATGATGGATGTGTGAGATGTTCTGCTGCCGTTTCCACCACAGCCAATCAGACTGGATGGAGCAGGTTCATGTGAAGCAGCAGAATCCTGCAGACACACAAGTTTTCTTCCTGGATGGATCACCGGACATTCAGCCCTTTTCTGGAGCTCTGACAGAAATGACTACTTAATAGCACCATCTGCTGGCCACTATCTGTAAGCACAAGTCACTGACAGAAGAAAGGTGGGATTTCTTTTTTCCCACCAAGATTCACAGATTAAATAAATAATGTTCAATGTTGTTATCAGGACATACAGTAAAGCAGACTTTTCTTTTCTGTTATTTATTGTTAATATATTACTTTGCATAACTGAAAATTGCATTTTAATTGATTTTGTATCAGGTATTGCATCTCCAACTGCTACTCCACTGTTTTAATTTTGCAACTCTCTAAAAATAACAATATTGTAAAAAATGCATTGATGTTTGTTTTATTTTCCTCCTGATACTTTAAACCTAGAAAGAGCAAAAGACAACAACTCCTTTCATTAAAGCACCTAGCTTTTAAAAATATATATATATTAGTTTTCGGTCATCTATTATTTCTTAAAGCAGCATGCAGGTTTGACAATCTATAAAAACAGAACAAATCCTGAACAAATAATAATAAATTAACACACTGTGATAATTGGAGCTGGTTGTCATTTTTGCCGTTTCCTCCACAGCCCAAACACACTGGATGGATCAGGTTCATGTGAAGCAGCAGAATCATGAAGACACACAAGTTTTATTCCTGCGTCACATTATTGAACTGACGGCCAGTTTCTGGACCGATAACTTGGAAAACTATGACTTAAAGTTTCCATCTGCTGGCCACTAGCTGTAAACACAAGTCAGGGACAGAACACAGCGTGTATTTTTGGGAATGAATCATTTAAATAAATAATGTTTTTTGTAGAACAGGGTATTTATGTATGTGTTTAATTATAATTATTTTTGACAACATTGAAAATTGCAAAATATCCAGAACAGCCCTGTGTAGCAAACTTTTAGAATATAAAATGTGATTTATTAAAATATTACATTTAATTTACAATTAATGTCAAATTGTTCATTTTCTCATTTGTTTGTGCTGCAGTAAGACAATTAAGACCATTAGGAAACAGTAATTAATGAATACCTGAATAACTTCATTGTGTTGTAGAGACCATGTCATTTATTCATGTTTATCCATTTGTACATCTATATACTTATGTGCATTTCTATAAAAACAGGCACCAATATACAAACTTTGTCACAGTCTTGTATTTATTATGAACAACAAAGTTGTAAAAGCTACAAATGTTGCATAAGTAAGAATGGAGTTTGTAATTTTAATATTTTGCTTTTTTCTCACTGGGATGTTGCAAACCTCAGATGTTTTGCATTTTCAGCTGATTAACATATGAACACCAATGTAAAAGTATAACACTTTTGATTATTGCAGAGATGTAACATTAATACACCTTCAGCATTGTAAAGCTGCAAAAATGCGATCATCATCACAACATATAACAACAAAAATCGAATGTTATGAGTCGAACTGTTGCAGAATAAACCAACAGAGTTATCCACAGCTTTTATTAACCTGAGAACAAACTGGAGCTTCTGTTGCTGCTGGACTCCAGTTTCCTGTTAACAGAGAAAGTATTTTTTTTACAAATCAACCTAATACTTCTGCTGGTATAGTATGTCAGAAAATGTGTACTAGAAACATGTGCTGCTTAAAACTTTAGATAATTCTGTATTACTGACACCAGATCTAGTGGAATCTGAGCCAGTATCAAGTGATGCACAAACACATGAATCCTGTGCAAATAATATCTGTGGATCACAGAGGAAGCAAGTTGATACAAATGTTACTCTGGCAAGAGCTCGTTTATTCTGACACACATTTTCAATTCAAGAAAAACAAACAAATTAAAAAAAATACAATTTCAATACAATTCAAATTCAATCAACAACATCTTTAGTTTCCACAAAGAAATAAAATAAAACAAAATGTACAAATAAAATAATGTAATAGCAAAAAAATGAAGAAAATCTAATCCTAAATTAGCAAAACCAAAATGAAAAAAACATTCAGTTTACAACACAATAAACACCAACGTTTGTCAGATACAAATATTTTCTTAAATACTAATGTCTCTAGTTATAACTGTCACAGATATCAAGGAGTTTAAGTTTGTCGCATAAAAATACTAATTTATGAGTAAAAAAAATACTATACCGAACATTACCCAAATACCAACATGGCAATGGCGCCTATAACAGTGACTAATGAAGTAATTTAAACAAATCCAAAATCACAAAGGCTCCAACAACAACAATCTACAGACGGAGATCAAAACCCAGTAAAAATTTGTCCAAATCACAAACACAAGTTACACGAAACACTTTAAAACTACTCTCAATATATTTACAGAACATTTTAAAGAAGCTGTTTTTATGGCCTTATAACAGTTGTCTTTTATCCTACCTGTGGATCAGAGGAAGCAAGTTGATACAATGTTACTCTGGCAAGAGCTCCTTTATTCTGAGCCGCGCATGCGCAGAGCCAGGAAACTCGTCATCCCTATCAGACCCACAGCGGCATGAGAGCGCCCCCACTGGTAAGAAGATACATGCACACAACAAACACGTCTATATACATAAGAAAAAATAGAAAAAAACGAAGACAAAAGACAAGACCAATTCTGATTCAAAAATAGGGGGTTTATTAATTATTATTATTATTTTAAACTGTTTCTCAACCAGCTACATCTGCTTTAAAAATGTAAAATAAAACCACCAGACTATAAAGACATGAAATGAAAGATGATATTATTTATCCTAAACCAGAGTCCAAGACAGAAACTGGAGCCACATTATAGTTTAATTAAAAAACAGCAAGTTATCTTTGGCAGAATAATAAAGTACTGTTACAGAAAAACAGACAGATGAGATAAAATCATGAAATCACAAATAAACAACATAAATCTTATTAGAACTGCTGAATGTGGCAGCAAATTTTCCTAACTGAAGAAAAAATGATCAGTAACAATCTAATCAAACAGGTGTTTATCTGACCTTCATGCTGAGCTGTAATTATCTGGTCTCACATTAACGTAAACAGAACCTTCTTCTGGATCAGGAGGTCTCTCTGGTAAAAGTGAAACATGGATACATAGAAAACATACATTAGTATTTCTCCTCATATTTTTAAATAGTTTAATATCACTCTCTGAGTATTTGACAGCTGAGGATTGATCTGATTCACATGTAATCAGTCACCTTTAATAACTTGGTTGTTTTAGTACAAATACGTTACCTTTTCCAGTGGCTCCACGGTTATGGATTGTCTCATACACAGACGTGGTGCCTACAGTAAATATAAAAAATGTCAAAGAAAAGCTTGTATCTGAATGCAATTATGTAAAATAATAAGATCTATTTTGTAGATGCTTAGATATTATGTTTATCATTTCATTCCTGATGGGGATAATTGTGAGTTTGTTACAACTTTGAATTGTTTTTATTAATCAAACTCATAGTAATAATATAATTATATGTTGTCATACTGAGCAGCAGAACCATAATATCTGTAGATTAATTAGGACATAAAAATTAAGCTCAGCAAACAAAATATTCAGGTGTTTCACTTTGTTGTTTTGTGTTTGTCAGAAGGAATGACTCTTAAAGTAGACACTTTGAGATTGTTATACATTTTATAAAACTGTGTTATTATAAAGAAAAAAGTTACAACAAAGTGATGTTATGTCCAAATTAATGCTGATGTTTATTCTGTGACTAACCATGCAGCAGAAAGCTGTAATCACTTTCAGTCTGGTTCACTCCATGATTAGTGGTCGGCCTCTGGCTGCTGCTTTCAGACTGAAATGACCTAAAAATATTAAAGTGGATAAAATTTAACTATGAAACAAAGATCAAGAGTTTATGACGAAGATGAAAGAACAGATATTTCATTCTGACCTGATGCAGCACAAATCTGGAGAAGATAAAAAAAGCCATTTAGATCATCGACAACAGAATTAAAATGTTGAACCGAATTTCAAAAGTCATATTTTAATACATGTGATTCAATAACACATTATTTCAGGTTAGAAGCAATAAAATGAGAAGAAAATGTTCTGACCTTTGGACCGTCTGCAGCGCCACAACAAGAGCAGGAGGACAATGAGAACGATTCCACTAACTGGTCCAACGATCAACATCACAGGAAATGAAGAGATGACAGGACTGGATACAGTTACTGGAAAAACAATAAATCATAAAACATTTAATTTAGTCCTCATTTTATTCAACAGCAACAGAAACATTTTATTAATGTGTTTATTAAAGTTACAAACTGCAGCTTTAACTTGATATTGTTAAATTGTGATTCTATGTAATGAAATAATAAAAAAACATCTGTTCAGCTCAGAGGACAGATCTATCCCACCTGGTGGGTTTAATAAGGTGCAGGTCATTTTTCTGACTTTTATTTGTATAATGCAAAATACTGTAACTACTATTTTATTGTGTTTATATGTCTATAATTATAAGACATTCCTCTGGTTATTATCTTTCATTAGAGCCTCAGTGATGACTGTATGTTGAATCACTGAGGAGTTTCAGTCATTTGAAGTTTATATATCAGACGTTGTCCAGATGTTGTCCAGATGTGATATTTCTCAAATGAAACTTCAAATTTAATATCTGGAGAACATAGAAAAAATATGTATTCTATGTAGTTACATAGAAATCGACATGATGTTTAGTCAAAGCAATAAGTTTCTTATTTGTGTCACAAACTTAATAGCTGCATACTAATTACAGTTGAAGGATTTTTAACTGCTAAAATAAAAGTATATATAAATATTTTGACATCTTAATATAGAGACCTGTCATGTTCCGTGTTTTTCTGTATATTTATTTCAAGTTATCTGTGTCTGAGTCTCCATGTTGTCCTGTCCTCCCTTTGATTGTTCCCAGGTGTGTCTCATTCCCTGATTACCCCTTATGTATTTATTGTCACCTGTGTCTCTGCGTCTTTGTCGGGTTCTCGTCTAATGTCTATCTACCAGTTTGTTTCTTGTCCTTTCGTTTGCCAGTTGCTACCGGCGTTGAGCCCTGGCTTCCGCTCAGCCGTGCCGCCTGGTTTTAGGACTGTTTTTGTGTTTGAAGTTCTGGATTTTCACCATTAAATCACCATAATCATCTCATCCTGGGTCTGCTGCGTTCACTAGTGATGGGTAAATGAGGCGTCATGTATTGTTTCGACCCATAGCAAAACTGTATCAATACTGCGTCAATACTGTGTCACTGAATACTGACACCTGCTGGACATTAAAAATCCCTACAGGCAAAGCAGTTCACAGACTGATTTGATGACCTAGTCTACACAATAAGATTTAAGTCATTTTATTTTATTGTATATTATATATTGTATTATGTCATATCTTCAGTTATAATCAAAGTATATTTGATATTCTTCAATACAGTCAATAAATAATGTGAACATGTACCAAGTTATGAAAATGAAAGTGAACGTGTTTGGAATGAGGATGCTTGTGAACTGTGTTTTTTTTTTCCACAAATTTTCATTACAAAAAAAATAAGTTTTTCTAATACTTTGAAATTTAGTCTGTTCCGTTTGTTTTGACACAACTTCTCCTGCTGTAGAAAAAAATGAAGTAAAAAATACATTTATATGAAATAATTCATAAAAAGCAACTGAGTAATTTGTAGACTGGCTGTATACCTGAGTTTATCCAGGTGTATCTGGGACTTCATTCTGATGCCCTATGCCTCAGTATTGAGGAGGTGAATTTATTTAAATAAAACAGATTTTAGTGACACTGTATATTGTTCACATAACTTACAGTTTTTCTTTTATATTTTGTACGCAGATCTTTATGGATGTGTTTTGCTGGAAATGTCTTTTTTTGTATTTATTTACAGCGGGATTGTCTTTATTTTCCTTTTTTCTGCCTAAAGATTTTTATTTATGGAGGGTAATGAAATATATAATTTCAAAGGAGAAACATATGCAAAACTTAACCTACAGAACATAATATGAAAGTAAACTAAGAGTCAATTTCAGCTGAATTTGGATTCAGATAGAACGATTAGAAACGGAAAAGAACCGGATGAAACAACAACGAAGTGACAAAAAATACCTTATTT
Organism: Xiphophorus maculatus; assembly: GCF_002775205.1. Taxonomy (NCBI): domain Eukaryota; kingdom Metazoa; phylum Chordata; class Actinopteri; order Cyprinodontiformes; family Poeciliidae; genus Xiphophorus; species Xiphophorus maculatus. The sequence continues at coordinate 8,948,837 of NC_036456.1, forward strand.
TCTGACGTAAGATCAAAATGGTCCCAAACTATGAAACCTTTCGTTTGGCTTGAGGCTCCATAGTTGACGCTGTACCGTAAAAGATCAAGAATTATTTTGGCAAATGCATCCAAGTGCATCCCGCTGACAGATTCGCTTCCATATATACACAGTTTGGCGCACCAGTGTCATTTCGAAACAGTTACTGTATCGGTCACGTGACTTGCTGAAAACAATACGCGCACCCATGGGGGTTTTGGTCTATGACAGGGGTGTCAAACTCCAGTCCTCAAGGGCCGGTGTCCTCCAACTTTTAGATGTGCCTCTGCTGCACCACACCTGAATAGAATAATTAGGTCATTAGCAAGGCTGGGAGAACTGATCTACACAAGGAGGAGGTAATTAAGCCATTTCATTCCAGTGTTTTGTACCTGTGGCACATCTAAAAGCTGTAGGACATCGGCCCTCGAGGACTGGAGTTTGACACCTGTGGTCTATGAGCTTGACACATGAGCCGACGCATCGGTGTTGCCGGACCCATCACATCACCACAGCTTGAGACAAGGCCAAGCTTTTGCATTTACTCCAAATGGTTCAAGAACAGCAGCAGCTTTAATTTGGTTAAACCTTTTCAGGCGTTTTTGATCATTTTGATGTGGCTGTTACAAACTGTGGTTATTGAGTGGTGAGGACGACGCGGTGGACCCAGGTTGTAGAGCAAATGATGATGGTTTTAATGAAGAAATCACAAAATACAAAGTCCAGGCAGCACAGGTGAGCAATAAGGCAAAGAGCTCAAACACTGGTAGCAACTGGAATACAAACTGGACTCGAACGAGGGAAAAGTAGACGACACATGACTTTAGACTTTAGACTAGGACCCGACAGGGAAACACAGATGGGATTAAATACACAAGGAAGGTAATCAGGGAACACAAGAGACAGCTGGGAGCAATAATGGCCAGAGAGACGGGAACTAAATTAACACACAGAGAATAAAACTACATCCTCACAGTGGCCAGTTAGAACATGTTTTACTTTAATTCTGCTGAAAAAAAGTTATCTACTGTTACTTTGAGGAAGTAGTGATGTAACTGTATCAGAGATCATAATATCATAAGAAACTAATATGAGCTTGAGTGAATATTGATGTTATTAAAGGAATCCTGCTGCATTTAGTTTTGCTGATCTATCCTCACAGTTCAGACCAGGTCAAACAAACTTGGATCACAACAATGAGCTGCTTAATCTAAACAAAAAGACATTTAAAGAAGAGAAATCTGACTAAAATAGTTCAACACTCAACTTGTTAACTCCTAGAACTTTTCTGTTTTATTCTTCAGATAAATAACAACTTTGGGAACAATGTGCACATAGCAACACAAACTATAACAGTTGTGGTTTAATTATTGTAACTTGTTAAAGGAAGTGAACAATAAAAATCAGCTCATTTTTTTCTGCAGTTAAAAATTCATAACTCATATTAGGACTAGTCAGTTTTATTCTGGTCTGTCCAAGGAAGAAACTTCATTTAATCCAACATATGAGGAAAATATATTTTCTGCAACCTGTTCAGAAAAAAACAATTAAATCACCTGTTATGGTTTCACTCCACTGTGTTGAAGAATATAAAAGAGTGATCGACTCACTACTGGAGACATGAGAACCGTTTGGTTGTCGAGTCACAAAAACCTTGTTGGAAACTGTTTACATCAGATAAGAAGAGAAAACTCACATCACACGAGAATTTTTAATTTCATGGATTTAGTTTCTAACAGTCTTAAAGAAAAAACTTACACATTATTTGAATGTTGTTCTCCTGGCTTGAATGACTGTAGAATGAGGGATTTCCTCTCTTTCCATCACACTTATAGATTCCTCCTTGTGTCACAGTGATTTCTCTGTTTTCTTCATTATTTCTGCTGAATTCAACAAAAGAAGAATCTGAGGTCCGTCTGAACCATCTGTACTTCCATCCAGCAGAGGGCTCCACTGAGCAGCTCAGAGTCACACTGCTCCCTACTGGTATGGTTGTTGAACCTGCTGTCAATGTGGCCGTGGGTCTGTCTGATGTTAGAAAAACAAATATTATTTGATTTGTCATAAAATACTGCAATTAAAAGCTTATTGTAAAGAGTGATGCTTCTTTCAGATAAAAAATATGTGAAAAAGCTGTAAATGCATTTTATTGTCATCTTTGCTTATTATAGATACTTTTTAGAAATTAATAAAGAAAAATAATTTGTTTGAAATTGTTTCATTAAATAACACGAAAGAGTTCATTCTCTTTTCTGAAAAGATAATGTGGTTAACTCAACAAATAATAAAATCTATATATTCACATTAAGGTAAATAATATTTCCTTTGTTTTGTTGCTCTTGTTTAAACTTGTGGCTCACTTGAGTTTATAAAAATCAAACCCAGTAATTATGTATGTGTCATATTTCAGACACTAATTTATCAACAAAAAAATCTGCTTGAAATTATGAAATAAAATACAGTTAGCAAATACATGTTTTTTTAGGGCTGATATAAAACTTTGTAATTCTTTAAAATATTCAGGTCTTACCTGAGACAGTAACAGTAACAGTTTTACTGCAATTTTCATAAGATGAACCCGTCCAGTGACCACAGCAATGAAATTCACCACTATCATGAGTAGATAGAGCTTCAACTCTGAAATGTTTATCTGACTGAAAGCGAACAAATTGTTGACCATTCCTTTTTAACCGGTATTGCCAGTCAGTGTGTTTTCCATAATTCATGTCACAGATAAATGTAACAAATTCTCCAACATAAAAAGTCGACCAGTTGGGTTCAACAGTCAGCACAGGATCTATAACAGAACCAACATTCAGCAAGTTTGTCTTTTGATTTATAACAAAAACACATCAAGCTAAAAATTAAAAGATAAACACAGAATAATATCTGATATAAAAGATAAACTGGATTCTGTTCCTGAGAGGATAAATGATTAAAATACAGATTAAAAGTTGAAGTTACCGAGAGTTTGTCCACAGCAGAGCAGTGTGTTCAGCACTGAAATAAAGGTTGAAAGTTCATCAGCTTAAATAATAAGTTAATTTAATTAAATCAAAAATATTTGCCAAACCCTCACAATCAGCTCTGACTCTGTTTACCTGTTAAATAAATGCAACTATTATAAATATATTGAGTTTTTATTTGTTCTGATAAGAATAAGATCAAATGTTTTAGTTTATTGTTGATTTTCTGATGAGTTAAAACTTCATTTTATAAACTTCACATCCTGACTGAAGACAGAACATCTGCAGACGTTCTGCACGGCTACGGAAACTTCACACTCATCTCTACTGGTAAAAAACTGATAAAAGTTTTTAATGAATAATTTAAGTTTCTTGTATCAGATCATGTTTAATTTTTCATCTTTGTTATATAATATTTTCATTGCTCCCACATTAGTTGTATGGGATATAAAGCTCTGTGCTAAAGTCTGATTTTACAATAAACAGCTTTTCAAAATGTTTGCACAGAAATGTTTGTGTTAGTAATTTGTCACTGAAATAACCTGTTTGAAGTTGCAGCAAACACATCAAGAACAAATGGTTATACTAAGTAAAGCTACACAAATACAATGGAAGATAAAGTAGATATTACAGCAGACAAGATGTCAAAGACGATGTTCTTCTAATCTGCATCATTCATCCAGATAAAGTGATCTACTTACAGAGTGAGACCAGAACCCTGGGTGAGGTGTTCCCCATCCTGACCTCAACCTGGAACCATGTGTTGCTCTGCTTTGGTCCAATAATCTTCCTTTCATAACATGCTGCCTCTGCAACGTCTCTAGAGAAATGGAGCCGTCTGAAACAGGATCAACGTTTTATCTGAGAATGACGGGACAACGTTTATTTTAAACACTGACATCACTGCACTGAGTTTCTGCTGTGATGTTTCCGCTACAATGATGACAAGTTGTGGTAAAAGAAGCACAGGACATTTTTTTTTTTTTTTTTTACAAAAGGTTTAAATGAAATCATTAGATAAGTTTATTTTTCTTTTGTTTTTAGTGAAAACCATAAAATAAAATTCACTTTGAATAAACTGTAAAGAGCATTATTGTAACACATGAATAGTTTAAATGTTTAATCCACTACTTGGTTTGTGTTGTGTGCGAACTCTCTGACAAACAAACCATAAAATCCCCTTTTCATCTAAACACAAGTGATGGTGAGAATGATCTCACCTATCACAGATATATAAGGTCTTAGGTGTGAATAAACAGACATGAGATCAGACACTGTGAAATAGTTTGGAGTTTAAATAGATTTAACAAGAAACTCTAAAAATGTACGGAGAGTGAAAAAAAGTTTCTGTGTTTCATTTAGCAGCGTCTGTTTGTGAGACAGGAAGAAGGATGGAAAATCTTATTTTCAGCAGAATGATCCTCTAACAATGATATCAGTCAAACCTACACCACACACTGACCTTTAACCTGATCCTAACTTTAGCCTCATCCACAATATGTCATATATTAATTTCTTAGCTCAGCATAAAGAAGCTGTTAGCAGCTCTGCTAACCCAGCATGGGTTTTGGCTGTGAGGTCATGGAAAAGCATTTGGTTTTCTGATGTTACTTAATTTGTAGTTTTCTATAATAAATATTTCACTTTAGTCCAGATCTTCCACCAACAGACAAGGAAACATTACAGAGTGTCCTGCAGAAACTCTATAAATACAATTGCAAATGTGCTGAGCTTCATCTTCAGTGACATCCTGCTCAAGAAGTGTTGACCAGAGAAGCAGAAGTTCTCTTTAATGGTATGAAGACTCAGCACTGCCCTCTTGTGGCAGGCTTTTGAATACAGACTGCAGGCCATTGTTTCAGAATTTAGGTCTGGCACTTCTTTCCTGGTGTTTTAATCTAAATTGTCCATTCAACTGAATCTAAAAATTGTCCCATTTATTTTAGTTTCAGAAGAAATAATGTGTGTTTCAAGACTCTCTGAATTGTTGTTTGTGCTAAGCCAACATGGTTGTTGCAGCTTCAGGCAGCAGCTGTGTTTTCAGTGAGGATGAGGATGTTGAGCATCGAAGACCCCAATGATGAGTAAAAACATTGGACTTGGTGTTCCCTCGCCCGGACGTGGGTCACCAGGGCCCTACTCTGGAGCCAGGCCTGGAGGAGGCAAGTTGCAGCAAACACATCAAGAACGCCTGGTGGCCACCAGGGAGGCAGAGACCAGCTGCCTCCCTGGGTTTGAATAGAAAATTGTAATCCCAGTGGGAGCACCAGAGTACTATCATTGTGTGAATTTGAGCATATTTTAAATTAGTGAAAGTAATTTCATGCGAGTGAGTCTTTTCTAAAGCTGCAGAGGTAGTGAGTCAGAAGCAGAGCAGACTGAAGACACCTTAATCTTTTTTTTTTTTAAATAAAAATCTTTGAATGTTATTCATTCAAAGATTCAATAGATGTTACTATTTAGCTCCATACACTATTTCAGAGTGTTTCGAGCGCTTGGAAGCAACAGGCCATTTTCAGATCAACTGTCTCAAAGCGGTTCAGTGCTACAGGAAGCCTCAGTTTCACCATCAATACCAGAAACCATGGAGGAAACAAGCAGCACAGAGACACATCTACAGACCACCAGCAGTAACTGAAGGCTCTGCAGCTGCTTAAATTCTCAGCACCTTGATGAGGATGATGGAAAACACCTGGGCAGGTGGCCCAGTGGTATCAAACAAAGATCCTCTTAGACAAAGATGACACTCTTGGAAGAAAAAAAACCCCCATCAGAATCCTAATAAAGACTGATACTAGAAAAAGGTGCATCTCATTGGGATTTTCTGAATGTCCATCAAAAAGCAACTAACTGTTACAAGGTGGAAAATAAAACATAACTTTAACATTTTCTCACAAATAAAATTATTGCATTCATGTCAGGCCCCTTCACTATGACGATTATGCTCTGTTAGAGGTGACAAGTGTAGAAATAAAGTCTTCAACGAGGGGGGTCGCGACCCCTGCGCATGAGATTTCTGATTAACTAGTAGACATTAAATATATATATATATTTTTTTTAATTCATTATTATGTCTTTGAATACACGTTAACAGGAATCCAACATGTAAGAAATTGATTTAAAAAGAGGCATAAAATGATGTAGGCCAGTCATAAATGAACACATTCAGCAATCAAAAATCTGTACATTGTGGTAAAAGTTCAGCATTTCTGATTTGGTTTGAATAAACGCACGGTGACTAATCAATCAGCAACAGAATATTTCAGAATTGCAACATAAAAACACATCAAATAAACAAAAATATATGAATTATAATTATATGGTTAAAAAATACTAGGAGTGGGAGATACTGTAAAACATATTATGCATTTGTAAAATAAAGCATAAAAAATATACAAAAATATTTAATGTATTCAAACTTCACCATAGCCTCTGTGAACGACTAATAATTTCTGGAGTTTTTTAAAAATTTTTATTATCAGCATAACTGAAAGTGTTTTTCAGAAAATGTGGGTGTCTAACACAGTTCTGTACAGACTTTTAAAAACACATGAAAAATGTAAGAAAATAAAGGATTTAAGAATGTTGTTGTGAGATTACCTCGTGTAATAAATCCCGTAATAAACCAGTAAAATGTGAAGCTACATGATATCGTTACCCACAGTTGCTCTTGTTCTGATTTCAGAATAAACTTCATCTGCTGCTGCAGGACTTCGCTTTCCTGTGAATGAAGAGGCCATTATTAATTCTTATATACTCAACCAAAGAGACTGCGTGTCAAACACAAGACATGTTAGCAAAAAGAAGGATAAATGCAGACTATATCTTTACCTTTCTGCTTTTTCTGATAGTTCATGTTAGCATAAATTGGAGTTGAGTCTGAAACAGAAAACATCAGAGTAAAGATACAGTGATGTCTGATTTATCAGTTTCTGGTGTTGTCTAGAGTTAGTATGTAGTTAGTCAGGACAGCTGATAATCTGACCTGAAATCAGCTGCAGCGTAAAGACATGAGGACATATTTCACTACCAAGAACTCACAGTTTTCCCTGAAGTTTCTCAGTTCAATCTGGGAGTATGCAGGAGCTCTGGGTTTGTCTGCTACTGAAACATATCATGTTTTTAGATTAGTTAGTGATTCTCTCAAATTAAATAGCACAGAAATGACATGTTGAGCCTTACCATTTCCTGCTAATGTGGAAATATTCACTGAGTCATAGAGATGAACTGACAGAAAAGAAAACAGAGTCAGAAGCTTTTAAAAATTGAAATAGGTGAAATAATTGCAATTCTAGAAAATAAAAATGGACTTTTTCTTTTCATCTTGTTTTTTCAGTCACTTGTGTGGATCTCATTTAAATTAAAGTTTTATTTTTATTACATGGCATAGAGGAGATGTTCTAACTTCTAAATATTACACATATACTGAATGTAGTAGAAAACTGCTAGTAATTTATGATAGAAAGAAAAAGAAAGACTAATTTAACAAAGCACAATAAAAATGAGAAAGAAAAATGCCTTTGCATTATTTAACTTAAGCCTTTATTTTATGCTATAGCATCACAGTACATCTACAATAAAGATTTTTTTTTTAAATGAACAATCAGATCAAGTATGAACAGAAAAATGTCTCACCGTTGTTCCGTCTGCAGGACAAGAACAAGAGCAGGAGGAGAACCAGAAGGATTTTAACAACTGGTTCGATGATCAACAGCACAAGAAATAAAGAGCTGGCAGGACTGGACCCAGTTACTGAAAACAAGAGACATCAACAAGGAAGAAATATTTTTGATCTGCAGATTGTGTGACATTTTCTGCTTGAAGAAAAAGTGACTTTATGCTAAATACTAAAAATCTGCTAGAACATGCTAAAAAAAACAGGATGCTAAAAACATCCTCAGTGTTCACCTTGCTCTTCTACAACATTTCAAGTTTCAATGAATAAATGATTCAAATATTTTAATCCTCCTCACCTCTAACAGACATCCAGCTCCTTGGTGACTCTGTTCCTGAATGTTGACATTTGTAGAAACCTTCATCTGACTTTGACACTGCAGAGATCTTCAGCTCCTCTCTGCCATCATTATTGATGAGTTTATTATTATGATAGAAAAACACATTGGAGAGAAATTTTAGCTTTTTATATCTGCAGCTCAGAGTAACAGGATCTCCCTCAGTCACAGGATGAACAGGGCTCACCAGGATAATAACATCATGATAATCATCTGTAAAACAATCAGAGAAAATTCAGTTCAGGAACATTTCTTTAACCTGTGTCAATAATTTAAATTTAAAGTAAAGTGTAATGTTATGTTTTTGCAGACAGCAAGGTCTGTGTGATCAGATAAAATAAGGTGAACCTAATGGTTCCCACAGTATCCTAATGTATCCTAATGACCATAAATCATATATATATATATATATATATATATATATATATATATATATATATATATATATATATATATATCTGTTGTTCCTGGGGCTACAACAGATCCCAGGAACAACATCAGACATCTCAGTCCAGAAATGTGCAGTCCTTGGCACAGCCAAGATACTGCGCAGAACCCTCAAGCTCCCAGGCCTCTGGTAGAGGACCTCTGAGCTCGTCCTTATTCACCGCGGGTGAATAAGGACGGGTGGGTGAGAAGGGAATTTTTAAATTTTATATATCACTTATCAGACACACACACGTATATACAGTATATGTGTCCGTAGTTCTCTAGATACAAGCCCTGAACAAGAATGTGTGTGTGTTGAACTCTGTGCGGTGCGGAGCAGCTAGGAGCTGCAGGGGAGCCGTAACTGACGGGGAAACGCGGATCGACGTAACACCGCCGCAACACACAAACGTCCCCATTGACTCTCACAGCGTTGTAGTTCCATACGACAGGATTTGTTGCTGCGCGTTTGCGCAGTGTGAAGAAAAGAGGTGATCAGCTGCACATGCAGGCTGCAAAGTGAGATACATGTTTTCGGTTTTTTGGTGGTCAGCAACAAGAGACGGTGACCAGCGATCACCGATCATACACTTTGTCACAGAAATCGGTCGATTGTCATTGGTGCCGATCGATCGGCACACCTCTAGTATTTAGTCATTGCTTTATTTTTTACTAGAAAAGGTCGTCCATCTTTTCCTGAATTCTGATAAAATAGTTGATCTTTGTGGTCTTCTTCCACTTTATCTCATCATATCCTCTAGTCTTTGTTAACCTCAGCTTGAAAGGTAAACAGATCTGTGCTTTTTCAGGAAATGACTTAATTTGGATAAAGCCTCAAAAAAAAAAAAAAAAAAAAAACACAGTTGAAGGAAATTTTTGAAAACAGTTTAGACAATAGAGAAAAAAAACAACATAAGCATAAAAGCAAATGTTTCCTGGAATTATGTCTTTAGGCCAAAAAGGGACACAGTCTTTAAAATGACATAATCTGATTATTCTAACTAGTTAGATAACACAGCTTAACTAACTGTGTTAGTTACTAACACATAGTTCATAACATAACAAAAATATGTTTCACCTATACCAATATGAAAAAATGATCCAGTCAGGAAAAAATTACAAGCATCAATGGCTGCAGATCAGTGTTATGACATCATTATGGGTTAACACAGCAAAATGGCCGCTAGCAACAATTTCTGATTCCTTTTGTGGGTCTCTATCAGCTACGCCCTAAACAGAGCCTAGTGTGTCACTTCCTTTGACCTTAGCTCTGCGCGTCTGTGCACTATGTGTGTGTGTGTGTGTGTGTGTGTGTGTGTGTGTGTGTGTGTGTGTGTGTGTGTGTGTGTGTGTGTGTGTGTGTGCGTGTGTGCGTATGTGTATATGAGCATGCAGGCAGCTAAAAGAGATAGAGGAAAACAAACAAGTTTCATAAAGTAGACAGTGTTTGTGTGGATGGAGGGCGGCCACACACAGTTTATCAGTCTCAGTCTGTGGACTTTCCTGCTCTCTGTATTAAAACTGACGGCTTACTTAGATGGACTAAATCGGCCACATATTCCTATTAAAACAAGTTCTATTTAAAGATCAAGCAAACCTAAATTTCCAGATATTATATCTGAAATCCTCATTATCTGAATCTATATTAGATGCATGAAATCATATGAATTTAATTGGAATATTCTAGATGGATATTTTAGAAAATCTATATTATATGTCTTTTAATTGTGCTTCATCAATAAAGTTTTCAATTTTGTCACTTATAACATCTTTATCTAAATATCTAGACTATACTGCCAGAGAGTCCTATCTGCTCCTGGTAGAGCAGCAGAAAGCAGCGATTCTGTTCAGTTTGCTGCAGACCAACTCAAAACAAATCACAACGTGTTAAAGAAAACTAGTCATCTCTGTTTCTACACTGACACATGTAGTCTTCACTGCTGGAATCAGAAACTCAGACAGTCCAGTCTTTACTGTCTGTCTTGTGTATTATTGACCCAGATCTCCTCCATTCACACGTCCACTCAGTGGTTTCTCCTCCCTGGACCTCACATGTCAGAGTGATCGACTCACCACTGAACATCTGAGGCCAGTTTGGTTACAACAAGTTACAACAACCTTGTTGGAAACTGTTTATCAAATGTGAGCAGAAACATAAAATCAGAGAAAGAGAAAAAAAAGAATTTGGTTTTGGACACTTTTCAAGAAGGAACTCACAGGTTGTTTCAATGGTAACGTCATGGCTTGGAAGGCTGTTGAAGGCAGGATTTTCTCTCACTCCTGCACACCTGTAGATTCCTCCTTGTGTCACAGTGATAACGCTGTTGTCCTCTTTATTTGTTGTGATTTCAGCTTCAGGAGTGTCTGAGGTCCGTCTGAACCATCTGTACTTCCATCCAGCAGAGGGCTCCATTGAGCAGCTCAGTGTCACACTGCCCCCTACTGGTATGGATGTTGGACCTGCTGTCAGTGTAGCTCTGGGTTTCTCCGCTGTTATGAAAATCAACAAATCAAAAAATAGTCAATTTTATTTTAAAAAAATGTCTTCTAACATTTTACAACATATCTCTGTCAAGTTAATTGTATATGTACAAAGCAAATAGGTGGCGAAATGTATTGATTTAACTCCCCTTATGAAAATTAATACAAAGAAATATATTCTTCAGACCCCACGAAATAATACAATAAAACAAAAACAGCAACTGCATTTTTTATCTGAGCTCTCACAGTAAACATTTGTAAATTTTTACAGATTTCTTCTCCTTGTAAATAAATCCATTGTTACATGTAAACTAACAAAACAATAATTGATGGTCATTTATGCTTCTGTTTATGTACACTGTGTTTGCTGTGATTGTTTTGTAATATCTGTATTTTAATTCTGAAAGAAAAAAAAATGCTTGGATACATTTTTCTTCTTTTTTTATGCACCGCTTCACTGCCACCACCAGGTGGCGGAAAATCCAACATTGTCAATTGATTTTATCTCTCCAGCTAGAGAAAAAAATTGGAAGTGTGGTCTGCACATGTTTTCATTTTGTAATTCTAAAAAATTTTATAACCACTAATAATATGTAAAAATCCCTTTAACTTTACCTAAAACAATCAAAGAGACAGTTTCGCTCTTTTTACAGACTCCTCTCCTGCGAGCAAAGCACTGGAATTCAGTTATCTTCACATCTTCTAATGTGTAGCTTTTCTGTGAGTCGTAGGGAAACTTTTCTTGACTCCTCCTGGTAACTTGGTATTTCCAGTTAGTCTCTTTTCCTCCGTTCACGTAACATCTGAAGGTAATAGACTCTCCCAAATAAAACGTGGACCAGTTGGGCTCAGTTGTCAGCACAACATCTACAACACAAACATTTAACAGGTGTAAATGTTAACTTTTACACCTGTTACACAACTTTTAAAGCTGTGAGATCTTAGGGGAGGCTGAGTGTGACATGAAAAAATGCGAACAACAAAGATACTGACTTACCTTGAGCTTGTCCACCCCAACAGAGTATATTCAGGACTAAAAAGAAATTAAAATGTTGTGAACATTAAAGAGAGAAACAAGTTGTCTATTATGGAGAAGATCTCTCTTTTTTGTTCATCAGCATGACATCAGATGGTTAAGCTATTTTGTTTTCTGCCTGATGAGATCATGTTGCACTTCTGCATTTTCCTGAGAAACTTCACATCTTGATTATGAGTCAGAAAACGTCTTAAAATATCCTGCACAGCTCCTGGAAATTCACTCTCACCTCTACTTAAAAATATATTTATTCCAAGTAATAAATTGCACCCTTCGCTACATGTCACATTTTTTATTACTTTTGTTTGTTTGTTGATTAAATATTTGCAGCCATGTTGACAATGCTACATCTAAAGATCTATGAAACATCCCTGAGTTTGACTGATAGTTTTCCAAATCACTTTGTCTGTTCTTAACATTTTGTTAAATTGCAGTTTGTTGTGAAATTACAGCACATTAAGAAATAAACACTTCACGCTAAAAAGACAACTAGAATAGCAGCATAAGGGAAATTGTTGATGTTAATAATGGAGGAGAAAATTTCTGTGGACTGAAATCCAACATCCAGTTTCTCCCACTGATTTTTCCTATCAAAACAAAAAAGTGATCTACTTACACAACAAGTCCAGTGCGTAGAGCATCATCTTCCCCATGTTGAAATTCAGACCAAACAATGTTATTCTCCTTTATCCTTAGTTTTCAGAAGAAGCAAGTTGTAACGTCTGTAGAGACAAAGAACAGAGGGAGTCAGGATATATGTTTCATAACAATATGAAATTTTGTCTGATTTGATTTTAAACTCCCACCTCAAGCCACAGCTGCTTCCTGTCCAGTGATGTGAAGGCGTGGTTAAAGAAAGATGGAGCACTTGGTTTCAGTTCCCAAGTTTTATGTATTAGATATTAACAATCATTAATAAATATAAATTGAGGTAATAACAATTTAAACTAACAACAGACAGCAGGCCACACAGTCATTTCTTTAAGAAGAGGTAGAAGATGAGACTAAAACAAAGCAGATCTCATGTTTTATCAGGATGTTGACAGCAGTCAGTCAGACAGACAGAAAACTGATTTTCAGAGGAACTTAGTATTGAATTAATCACAGCTTGTCTGGTAAACAAGCTACTGATGAATAACTGTGTCTGGTTTTTCCCAAACATGGTGCTGTGTACTACGATAAAACATTTGTACTATAAGCTCATCTAACCAAAGGACTCTATACCAGTAGCTACACAGTTCACCTTGACTCAAGCTAAGTTGTGCCATCAGAGAGAAGCTACTTTTTGACTGACAGCCAATATAGAATGTAATAATTCATGAATATTGTGTGACAGGGAGGTCTAAGGATTGAAATGCATGTAGTTATTTTGCAGGACAAAAACTGGGATTAAATGAGTTAATCCCAGAACATGTGGAGAAAAACAAAAGATGATCCATTGACTGTCCTTCTTACGTTTTAATAGAGAAACCTTGACATCTGCTGGAGGAGCAGAGATATTACACCAATTAGGTAGGAACCCCACAAAGATGCATATCTATTCAAAAACAGTAGAAACATCTGTTTAAGAACATCTGTTTCTCTGTGGCGCCAGTGTATAAATTATTCTCATCTTCTGTGTCAGGATATGTTTTTGTATCTCATCTATTCAATAGTAAATACCTGAAACACCCAAGTTGAAATTATCTGACATTTATTATTTGTGAATTTTTTGCTTTGTTTTTGTACCACAGTGTGGGAAAGTTAATGATGTTTGAAATAAACGTACAAAAGAAAATAAAATCTAACTGTATATGGGTAATAAATGAAATCTAGATTATTTTGCATTTCAATATCAAGTTTATTGTAAAAAGAGCTTTGATTACATGTAAAAAAAATGATATCCTAACTTCTGACTGCACACTCAGCTGCAAAGTAGAAGTTGAGAAGCAACTTCTACTTTGAGAAGCAATGAATGTAACTGTAATCGTTGTCATATTTAGTTTTTAGTGGGCAGACGACTCACTTTAATTTGACAACCACATAGTATATTTGATACATAACAGGTTATTTTCAATGAATATGTGTTTAAAAAGCTACAATAAGTAAAATACAAAGACAAATCAACAGTATTAGTTGTATCAAAAAGGTAAAAGTGTTATTGTAAAAAAAAAACAGATGAGAATTTTATACTTACAAGTTAACAATTGAAAAGTGTAAGAGAATAATTAATTTAGTAAAGACTATTTTGTTCAGCTCAGAAATGAATTTAATATGCAAGGTACCATCACTCATGTAAAATGGAACCTGATTATATAAAAGTTAGTTTAGGAAGCTAAAGCAAAAGAAGAAATAAAACTGATGCAGAATATAAAACAGCAAAGGACCAAATTCAAAATATTAGCAACACCCTGGATCTCCAGATCAATTATATTAAAAATATGTACATTACTGCCTGTCTGGATTTTACAAAGCATTTCTGTTCACACTACTGAGTGTGTCTGATTTTTCTTTTACCTACTTCAGTTTCAGACAATATTTCTGTGTTCAGCTAGTACAGGGTTTATGAAGACTTGTAACCAGAACACATAAGAATGTTATGAGCGTAATCCATATCATAAATCCTATAATAAATCAAAACATCCTGCAGCCTACATGGCAGAGTCGATGTGCAGAGCTGCTCCTGACCTGATGCCAGAATAAACCGTTTTATCTGTGGCTGCAGGACTTCCTGTAAACGAGACGATGATGATGCACATTAGTTATGATAATAAACAACAACAACAACAACATGTCTTTACCTTTTTTCTTTCTATTGGCTCTAGCCTGGTGGTTGATCTCAGCATATGTTGGAGTGACTTCTACAACAGGAAACATTGAAATCATCAATCAGACAAACTAAAAATCTTCAACTCTGTGTCTGATCTATTGTTTTCTACTGGTGATGATATGCAGATGCTAATCATGGCATAGCATGATTTCAAATCCATGTTGACCTGAGGACATTTTTCAGAACCAAGCCTGACAGCTCCCTGTTCTTACTGTCAAAGAAACAGCGCCATCCTCTGGTTCTGAAGGCCTTTATGGTGAGATTATCTCATGATAAACAAAATAAAAATCAAAAACCTAAAACCAGTGTCTGCTATTTGGTTGCATTGTACATTGTTTGTGTTTGGAAATAACTATTTAACTCAAAGTATTTCAGTTCATTCTGAGTTTATCTGCAACTGAAACACATCTGGATTATTTATCAGTCGCTGATCCTCGTTAAATAACACAGTTGTTGCACTTTTAGCTGAATATAAAGTGAGAATCTAAAACAAAGAAACCAATTATAAAACCCCTATTTACACAAGCTAGAAGAAATAAATGCAATTTACCAGACAATTAATTTATTTTACTATTGTTTTTTATCATTTATTTGCTTATTTTTTATCGCCAAATATGTTTCAATTAATGTAAAAATGAAACAAGATTCAATAGCGACATATAGGTATAAGATCAAAGAAATAATGTAAAAGAAATAAAAGTCTAAGAAAAATGGGAACACAATATAAGCAATAATTTTTATTAACTAAAAACTTGTGGAGTTTCTAACCCTGAAGAGGAGAGCTGTATTCATGACCACCAGCCTGGTTGACTCCATCATTTCTGCTGCTCTCTGATTCCTTACATCTACAACATGAACAAGAAAAAATAGTCAGTGAATTTAATACATAAATCAGCAAAAACAATTTGCTATTAATTCAAATAAATTAAAATGTGAGGAACTGACCTGGAGCAGAATAAACCTGTGGAAAAGAGATTTGCAGCTAAATTAACTGGAAAATCATTCTTCTTTCTTTGTGTTATAAAATCAAAGAAAATTTGTCTACTTGGTTAATTTAGCAAAACAAAAAAAAAAAAAAAAGGTCTCACCCTTGGATCGTCTGCAGAAACACAACAAGACGAGGAGAATAATGAGAATAAATCCAACAACTGGTCCAGAGATCAGCAGCACAAGATGTGAAGAACTGGACACAGTTACTGGAAATAAGAAACATTAAGTGGAAACAGATTTTATTCATCTGAAAAAATGTTATTTCCATCTTTAAACACATAAATTCTGAAACATTTTATCTGTTCGTGAACAAATTACCTTGTTATTCCTTCATTTTTTCCGACTTACTTGATTCATTCGTTGTTTGGTCAGACAGAGTTTGAAAACTTGTTGTCATTTATGAGAAAAGGCAGAACTTCTGTCTGTATGCATGTACAGTATATATACATACATATATTTATATATATGTACAGAGATCATGATATCATAAGAAACTAATATGAGCTTGAGTGAATATTGATGTTATTAAAAATAAATCCTGCTGCATTCAGTCTATGGTTACAAACAGGAGAAGTTAGGATGTTGAACCAAATTTCTATGAAGAAGAAATTGTTGATCTTTCCTCACAGCTCAGACCAGGAAGCAGCAAAACTTATATCACAACAAAGATCTACATGATCTAAGCTAACCAAAAAGTAACTATAACGTGACTCTGACTAAAATCGTTCAACACTCAGTAATAAACTTTTTATTAAGTCCTAGAAGTTGTGTGTTTTATTAAACAAAATCTTCTGGGACGAGGTGCACATAGCTGTTATCTTTATCATTTACCATTTACAATTTGTTTGTACAATTAAATCACCTGTTATGGTTTCACTCCACTGTGTTGAAGAATACCAGTCATCTCTGCTTCTACACTGACACATGTAGTTTCCACTGCTGGACTCAGAGACAATGAAAGTCCAGTCTTTACTTTGTGTCTTGTGTATTATTGACCCAGATCTCCTCCATTCACACGTCCACTCAGTGGTTTCTCCTCCCTGGACCTCACATGTCAGAGTGATCGACTCACCACTGAAGATATGAGAACCGTTTGGTTGTCGAGTCACAAAAACCTTGTTGGAAACTGTTTACATCAGATATGGACAGAAAAATTAAATCACATGAGAAATTTTAATTGTATAGTTATAGTTTATAACAGTCTTAAAGAAAACACTTACACATTATTTCAATGTTGTTCTCAAGGCTTGAATGACTGTAGAATGAGGGATTTCCTCTCTTTCCATCACACTTATAGATTCCTCCTTGTGTCACAGTGATTTCTCTGTTTTCTTCATTATTTCTGCTGAATTCAACAAAAGAAGTGTCTGAGGTCCGTCTGAACCATCTGTACTTCCATCCAGCAGAGGGCTCCACTGAGCAGCTCAGTGTCACACTGCCCCCTTCTGGTATGGTTGGTGAACTTGCTGTCAGTTTGGCTCCAGGTTTAGCTCCTGTTAACATGAGTTAAAATTGGTTAATTTTTCTATAATAAAAAAACATACATGACTTGTAGCAGAACAAGCTACAGACTCGTTAACTGAAATAAATGAGTAGATCGGGAAATTACTGAAAATATGTCAACAATGTAGAACTTCATTAATATGAATTATTCTGGTAGTTATTCATCGTTTCAGCCATAGAGATTAACAACCAGCCTCTGATTATTGTGAGACTTTACAAACGTAAACCTGATATAGAAACTTTTCTCTAATAGAAAGTTTGAATCAGTGTGTGCGTTTGTATGTGTGTTTGGGAGTTAAGCATTAATACTGACAACTCAGCTATGGACTAAATCAGCCACATTTTCATTTACAAGTGTCAACTTACTTGATACAGACAGTGTGATGGTTTCACTCCACTGTGTTGAAGAATACCAGTCATCTCTGATTCTACACTGACATATGTAGTTTCCACTGCTGGACTCAGAGACAATGAAAGTCCAGTCTTTACTGTCTGTCTTGTGTATTATTGACCCAGATTTCTTCCATTCACACGTCCACTCAGTGGTTTCTCCTCCCTGGATCTCACATGTCAGAGTGATCGACTCACCACTGAACATCTGAGAACCGTTTGGTTGTTGAGTCACAAAAACCTTGTTGGAAACTGTTTACATCAGATATGGGCAGAAAAATTAAATCACATGAGAATTTTTTATTTCATAGTTTTAGTTTCTAAAAGTCTTAAAGAAAAAACTTACACATTATTTCAATGATGTTCTCAAGGCTTGAATAACTGTAGAATGAGGGATTTCCTCTCTTTCCATCACACTTATAGATTCCTCCTTGTGTCACAGTGATTTCTCTGTTTTCTTCATTATTTATTCTGAATTCAACAAAAGAAGAATCTGAGGTCCGTCTGAACCATCTGTACTTCCATCCAGCAGAGGGCACCACTGAGCAGCTCAGTGTCACACTGCCCCCTACTGGTATGGTTGTTGAACCTGCTGTCAGTTTGGCTCCAGGTTTAGCTGCAGTTAACATGAATTAAAATTGGTTAATTTTTCTATAATAAAAAAACATACATGACTTGTAGCAGAACAAGCTACAAACTCGTTAACTGAAATAAATGAGTAGATCAGGAAATTACTGAAAATATGTCAACAATGTAGAACTTTATTAATATGAATTATTCTGGTAGTTATTCATCGTTTCAGACATTCAGATTAACAACCAGACTCTGATTATTGTGAGACTTCACAAACGTAAACCTGATATAAAAACTTTTTCTAATAGAAAGGTTCAATCAGTGTGTGTGTGTTTGTATGTGTGTGTGGGAGTTAAGCATTAATACTGACAACTCAACTATGGACAAAATCAGCCACATTTTCATTTACAAATGTCAACTTACTTGATACAGACAGTCTGATGGTTTCACTCCACTGTGTTGAAGAATACCAGTCATCTCTGCTTCTACACTGACACATGTAGTTTCCACTGCTGGACTCAGAGACAATGAAAGTCCAGTCTTTACTTTGTGTCCAGTGTATTATTGACCCAGATCTCCTCCATTCACACGTCCACTCAGTGGTTTCTCCTCCCTGGACCTCACATGTCAGAGTGATCGACTCACCACTGAAGATATGAGAACCGTTTGGTTGTCGAGTCACAAAAACCTTGTTGGAAACTGTTTACATCAGATATGGGCAGAAAAATTAAATCACATGAGAAATATTAATTTCATAGTTTTAGTTTCTAACAGTCTTTAAAAAAAACTTACACATTTTTTGAATGATCTTCTCATGGCTTGAATGACTGTAGAATGAGGGATTTCCTCTCTTTCCATCACACTTATAGATTCCTCCTTGTGTCACAGTGATTTCTCTGTTTTCTTCATTATTTCTGCTGAATTCAACAAAAGAAGTGTCTGAGGTCCGCCTGAACCATCTGTACTTCCATCCAGCAGAGGGCTCCACTGAGCAGCTCAGAGTCACACTGCCCCCTACTGGTATGGTTGTTGAACCTGCTGTCAATGTGGCTCTGGGTCTGTCTGATGTTATAAAAACAAATATTTGATTTTATATAAAATACTGCAATTAAAAGCTTATTGTAAAGAGTGATGCTTCTCTCAGATAAGTAAATATGTGAAAAAGCTGTAAATGCATTTTATTGTCATATTTGCTTATTATAGATACTTTTTAGAAATTAATAAAGAAAAATAATTTGTTTGAAATTGTTTCATTAAATAACATGAAAGAGGTCATTCTCATTTCTGAAAAGATAATGTGGTTAACTCAACAAATAAGCAAATCTATATATTCACATTAAGGTAAATAATATTTCCTTTGATTTGCTGCTCTTTTTCTTACTTGTGACTCACTTAAATTTTAAAAAGTTAAACCCAGTAATTATGTTTGTTTCATATTTCAGACACTAATATATCAACAAAAAAATCTGCTTGAAATAATAAAATAAAATACATTTAGCAAATACATGTTTTTTTAGGGCTGATATAAAACTTTGTAATTCTTTAAAATATTCAGTTCTTACCTGAGACAGTAACAGTGACAGTTTTACTGCACTTTGAGTCACATGAACCCGTCCAGTTACCACAGCAATGAAATTCACCACTATAACCAGTAAACAGAGGACCAACTCTGAAATGTTTATCTGACTGATAGAGATAAATTTCTTGATTATTCCTTATTAACCGGTATTGCCAGTCAGTGTCTCTTCCTTCATTCATGTCACAGATAAATGTAACAAACTCTCCAGCATAAAAAGTCGACCAGTTGGGTTCAACAGTCAGCACAGGATCTATAACAGAACCAACATTCAGCAAGTTTGTCTTTTGATTTATAACAAAAACACATCAAGCTAAAAATTAAAAGATAAACACAGAATAATATCTGATATAAAATATAAACTGAATTCTGTTCCTGAGAGGATAAATGATTAAAATACAGATTAAAAGTTGAAGTTACCGAGAGTTTGTCCACAGCAGAGCAGTGTGTTCAGCACTGGAATAAAGGTTGAAAGTTCATCAGCATGAATAATGAATTAATTAAATCAAAAATATTTGCCAAATCCTCACATTCAGCTATGACTCTGTTTACCTGTTAAATAAATGCAACTATTATAAATATATTGAGTTTTTATTTGTTCTGATAGAATTAAGATCAAATGTTTTAGTTTATTGTTGATTTTCTGATGAGTTAAAACTTCATTTTATAAACTTCACATCCTGACTGAAGACAGAACATCTGCAGACGTTCTGCACGGCTACGGAAACTTCACACTCATCTCTACTGGTAAAAAAGTGATAAAAGTTTTTAATGAATAATTTAAGTCTCTTGTATCAGATCATGTTTCATTTTTCTTCTGTGTTATATAATATGTTCATTGCTCCCACATTAGTTGTATGGGATATAAAGTTCTGTGCTAAAGTCTGATTTTACAATAAACAGCTTTTCAAAATGTTTGCACAGAAATGTTTGTGTTAGTAATTTGTCACTGAAATAACCTGTTTGAAGTTGCAGCAAACACATCAAGAACAAATGGTTATACTAAGTAAAGCTACACAAATACAATGGAAGATAAAGTAGATATTACAGCAGACAAGATGTCAAAGACGATGTTCTTCTAATCTGCATCATTCATACAGATAAAGTGATCTACTTACAGAGTGAGACCAGAACCCTGGGTGAGGTGTTCCCCATCCTGACCTCAACCTGGAACCATGTGTTGCTCTGCTTTGGTCCAATAATCTTCCTTTCATAACATGCTGCCTCTGCAACGTCTCTAGAGAAATGGAGCCGTCTGAAACAGGATCAACGTTTTATCTGAGAATGACGGGACAACGTTTATTTTAAACACTGACATCACTGCACTGAGTTTCTGCTGTGATGTTTCCGCTCCAATGATGACAAGTTGTGGTAAAAGAAGCACAGGACTTTTTTTTCTTTTTTTTTTGCAAAAGAGTTAATAAAAAATAAAATCAATAGATAAGCTTCTTCTGCTTTTTTAAAACCATAAAATGAAATTCACTTTAAATAAACTGTAAACAGCATTATTGTAACACATGAATAGTTTAAGTGTTTAATTCACTACTTGGTTTGTGTTGCGTGCGAACTCTCTGGCAAACAAACCATAAAATCCCCTTTTCATCTAAACACAAGTGATGGTGAGAATGATCTCACCTATCACAGATATATAAGGTCTTAGGTGTGAATAAACAGACATGAGATCAGACAGTGTGAAATAGTTTGGAGTTTAACCTGTTGGACCCTAAGGGGGTATAAATAAATTTCTGCCTGACAAAAACACACAAAAGTAAATCACTTATAGCCTCAGAGCTATTAGATTTAAATAGATTTAAGAAGAAACTCTAAAAATGTACGGAGAGTGAAAAAAAGTTTCTGTGTTTCATTTAGCAGCGTCTGTTTGTGATACAAGAAGAAGGATGGAAAATCTTATTTTCAGCAGAATAATCCTCTAACAATGATATCAGTCAAACCTACACCACACACTGACCTTTAACCTGATCCTAACTTTAGCCTCATCTACAATATGTCATATATTAATTTCTTAGCTCAGCATAAAGAAGCCGTTAGCAGCTCTGCTAACCCAGCATGGGTTTTGGCTGTGAGGTCGTGGAAAAGCATTTGGTTTTCTGATGTTACTTAATTTTCAGTTTTCTTTACTAAATATTTCACTTTAGTCCAGATCTTCCACCAAGAGACGAGGAAACATTACAGAGTGTCCTGCAGAAACTCTATAAATACAATTGCAAATGTGCTGAGCTTCATCTTCAGTGACATCCTGCTCAAGAAATGTTGACCAAAGAAGCAGAAGTTCTCTTTAATAGTATGACGACTCAGCACTGCCCTCTTGTGGCAGGCTTTTGAATACAGACTGCAGGCCATTGTTTCAGAGTTTAGGTCTGGCACTTCCTTCCTGGTGTTTTAATCTAAATTGTCCATTCAACTGAATCTAAAAATTGTCCCATTTATTCTAGTTTCAGAAGAAATAATATGTGTTTCAAGACTCTCTGAATTGTTGTTTGTGCTAAGCTAACATGGTTGTTGCAGCTTCAGGCAGCAGCTGTGTTTTCAGTGAGGATGAGGATGTTGAGCTTGATGATGGATGTGTGAGATGTTCTGCTGCCGTTTCCTCCACAGCCAATCAGACTGGATGGAGCAGGTTCATGTGAAGCAGCAGAATCCTGCAGACACACAAGTTTTCTTCCTGGATGGATCACCGGACATTCAGCCCTTTACTGGAACTCTGACAGAAATGACTACTTAATAGCACCATCTGCTGGCCACTATCTGTAAGCACAAGTCACTGACAGAAGAAGGTGGGATTTTTCCCCCCACCAAGATTCACAGATTAAATAAATAATGTTCACTGTTGTTATCAGGAAATGAAGTAAAACACACTTTTCTTTTCTGTTTTTTATTGTTAATATATTACTTTCAATAACTGGAAAATGCATTTTAATTGATTTTGTATCAGGTATTGTATCTCCAACTGCTACTCCACTGTTTTAATTTTTCAACTCTCTAAAAATAACAATATTGTAAAAAATGAATTGATGTTTCTTTTATTTTCCTCCTGATACTTAAAACCTAGAAAGAGCAAAAAACAAAAACTGCTTTCATTAAAGCACTTAGCTTTTCTTTTTTTTTTAAATTAGTCTTCGGTCATCTATTATTTCTTAAAGCAGCCTGCAGGTTTGTCACTCTATACTCTATACAGAACAAATCCTGAACAAATAATAATAAATTAACACACTGTGATAATTGGAGCTGTTTGTCATTGTTGCCGTTTCCTCCACAGCCCAAACACACTGGATGGATCAGGTTCATGTGAAGCAGCAGAATCATGAAGACACACAAGTTTTCTTCCTGCGTCACATTATTGAACTGGCGGCCAGTTTCTGGACCGATAACTTGGAAAACTATGACTTAATGTCTCCATCTGCTGGCCACTAGCTGTAAACACAAGTCAGGGACAGAACACAGCGTCTATTTTTGGTAATGAATCATTTAAATAAATAATGTTTATTGTAGAACAGGGTATTTATGTAAGTGTTTAATTATAATTACTTTTGACAATACTAAAAATTTCAAAATATCCACAACAGCCCTGTGTAGCACTATAAAATATAGTAGTAATATAAAATGTGATTTATTAAAATATTACATTTGATTTACAATTACTGTCAAATTGTTCATTTCCTCATTTGTTTGTGTGAGACAATAAAGAAAATGATCAAACACTACCTACTATTTAATGAATACCTGAATAACGTCTCTGTGTTGTAGAGACTATGTCATTTATTCATGTTTATACATTTATACATCTAGATATTTATGCACATTTCTATAAAAACATACACCAATTTACAAACTGCGTCACAGTCTTGTGACACAGTTTGTAAATTACACAGTTGAGTATTAAATTGCATCTCATGGAACATGAAAAATATGTCATTTGTTAATACTGAACTTTAATCATAAAAATACTCATGTTCCACTACTCACATTTGCTTAAAATTTCAGAAAACCACTTTGAGAAGCAAACAGAAAGACACCAAATTTACAAATTTACCTAATTCATACAGTTAGACGAAAGTTCATCCAAATATTAAAAAAAAAAAAAAAAAAATGTTTGAATTTTAAGGATAAACATATTTTTACATATCCCCCGTGTTTACCATTGTACTGTTGAGAAATTAAAAAGAATTTGAGTAATTTTAATTAACTCAAAACAGGAAAAGTTTTGTTTGATTTCATGAATCATGTATTTTTATACAGAGTGTGTAACTAATATACTCACTCTGTATATTAAAGCAAAGTAAAGCAGAATTACCAGTATAATAAATAACTGGGAATGTTGAGAGGGATTATTTTAACACATACAAAGCAACAGTTAAAATCAGTTTTATGAAAGGTTAATATTTGGCTTGTCACAATAGATCCTACAAAAATGACATGAGTTAGAAGCTGTAGACTGAACTACACCTAGATGGTGTTATTGTTCTCTGGTCCTGAGTTGATTTCTGAATAAACAGCCTCTTCTTTTGCTCCAGGGCGCCCCCTACCTGTGAAAGGACAACGACTGTAAGACTTCAATGTACTTTTTCATACACAAATTACTTTTTTTTTTTACTCGATTTAAACTTTACATTCCTACAATAATTTTTCCTGTAAATTCTTAATTCTAAATACAAGTAGGTAATAAGCACAAATTCACTTTCGGTTTATTTTATTTTTGAATATTGTATCACATGTCTAAATATTTATATTTTTACTTGCATCAAGACGGTTTACAGTGTGTAAAAACATTTAAGCATTTCTATTTTGTCACAAAAAGAAGCTTTGTTTTTGTCAAACATTGGTCGATAGCGATGGAAAGTAAAATATTAAGTTGGAGTTGACTGTACCTTTCATTCCTGATTCCAGACGATAGTAAACAGCGCCCTCTACTGGTTCATTTGGGATACCTGTTCAAATAAACAAGTCACAATTTCTAAAAAAACAAACAAAAAACAAAGTGATCTAAACTAGGCTGATATTTTTCTTCTTTAAGTTGTTTTTGTGACTTACTCTCTTTCCCAAAGTTTTTCAGTTCAATGAGAGAGTAGGTTGCATCTCTGGGTTTGTCTGCCACTGAAACATTTCAGGATTTTTCAGATCAGTTGCCTGCATTTGAACATGCAGCAGTTATATCTGGTGGAAAAGATTCACTTTACCATTTCCACTGGAGTCTGAGAAGTTGACCGACTCGTAGATATGATCGTCACCTACAGTGCAGGAAAAAAAGTGAATAGAATATTGCATTAACTCACACGCAGCCATTTGTTGATTTCACTGAGCAAATTCTAAAGCTTTCCTTACTGAATATGTAAACGCAATCTTATCGATACAAATGATAACATAGCTAAAAATGTCTAGAGTATTAAGGACAAAAATTGTTTAATTTCTGACCATGCAGAGGAGAGCTGCTCTCATTGGTGTCATTCTTGTTGAATCCATTATTTACTCCGCAGCTGATTTTTAACAGCTTCCACCTAAAACAGTGTAAATGGTGTAAATCTTTTCACAAAAATGTATCAATTTTAGATATTTGAGGTGAAGTGATGCGCTTTACTGACCAGCGGCAGCGTAAATCTGTGAACAACAAATATATTCTCTTAATACTTCATCGTTCAAATATTGTTATTATACCTTCACAATGACCAATCTCACCTTTGGACCGCCTGTAGTACCACAGTAACACCAGAAGAAGAACCAGGAGGATTCCACCGACAGGTCCGATGATCATAAGGACATCAGATGAAGAGCTGACAGGAGTGGACACTGTTACTGGAAAGAACAGTGTCATGTTCATTTTGTTGTTTTTTTTTTTACAATCTCATTTACTTCTTACTCAGTTATTAGAAAAATAGAGTTTACATGTAGAACCTAAAATGTAAACTAAAATGAAAATAAAACTCAACAAAAAATGTCTTCAGACACATTTTGTCCCCCAGCTGAGCAGAATCCCCACCTACAACCAACTGATAGATACGTATCCATAGCAACTAAATCTGGACGTCCTCCATGTTCCTTTGAACACACACTATGCAGTTTAAATATAATCATAGAAAGGTTTACAGAAATATATTGAATACCATTATCAATGTTAGGTCTCATTAACATAATGTTGTTTCTATCGCCTAAATGTTCATTTAAAGGGAAAAAAAGTATTTTCTTTAGAAAGAAAGAAAGAAAACATTTTTCCTATTTGCAAATTGTTTCTTTTTGTGGGTAGTCATTTTTTTATTAGGTTTTCATCTCATGTGCAGTCTTTTGACAAAATGTTTTTGTTTATTATGCATTGACTCTTAGATTTACACTACATCAACAACATACTCACCTAATGGAAAACAATGAAAAAACATCTTAAAAGCATTTTCATATATTAGCTTTTTCACTGCAAACTTCTTGACATGCTACTTCAAAGTCATATATTAGTGAAAATATTTAGAACTTTTAGCCATTTATATCATTTCCACATATATCTTTTCTATTGAGAATAAAATGTGCAGCTACAGTTAAAATCAAACAGGAGGGGCCAGCGTGACAGTGCATTTTCAATCAGTGCCACATTTGTTTGCGATGAGGATAAGATTGTTTTCCCATGATTAGACACCAGCAGAGAGAGAGAAAAAAAACACAAATACCTTATCACTTGAATGGAATATAATCAGAATATTTAAACTGTGTTTTGAATTTGCAGAGCACATTTCAGCAACAAGGCAGTTCAAAGGGTTTTGAACTGACTTTTCCGGACGACGCTCAGCTAGTCTTTGGGCTCCGACCAAAACCAGCTGCCTGGTTTTATTACATGTTGGGCTGGTCATGACGAAAAAAAAATATGACTCACCTGACACAGACACTGGGATCTTTTCACTCCACTTTGTCACAGAATGCCAGTCGTCTCTGCGTCTACACTGACACATGTACTCTTCACTACTGGACTCATTAACATTGACAGTCAGATGTTTATCATTTCCCATTTTTACAGTTTTCCCATCTCTCCTCCATTCACACGTCCAATCAGTGGTTTCTCCTCCCTGGACCTCACATGTCAGAGTGATCGACTCACCACTGAACATCTGAGGCCAGTTTGGTTGTCGAGTCACAACAACCTTGTTGGAAACTGTTTCCATCAGATATGGACAGTTGAAAACAAACCAAAACATAAAAATAAATTAAAAACACCTCATGAGTTTAAGCTAAAAAGTAAAGAATAATCAACTGCATTTAAAATAAATAATTGAACTTACAGCTTATTGTGATGCTGACTTCGTCACTTACAAGACTTTGATAGTTTTCATTTCCTCTCATTCCCAGACATCGGTATATTCCTGCTTGTGCTACATTAATATCTCTGTTTTCTTCATCAGTGAGTTGAACTTCAGGTGTGTTTTTGGTCCTTATGTACCATTTGTATTTCCATCCAGCAGAGGGCAGAGAGCAGCTCAGTGTCACACTGCCCCCTACTGGTATGGTTGTAGGACCTGCAGTCAGTGTGGGTTTGGGTTGAGCTGATGTTAATGAAATGAAATAAAAACGTCAGTTAATATGTTTAGTTATTGTTCAGTCAGACTGAGAACAAATATTCAAATGTCTCATCATAATATATGACAAAAATCTATAATTGAGTTTCTCTAATGGGAATCACGTGTTATCTTGAAATAGTTATCTTAATTTAAAAACCCAAATAAAAAAAAGAAAGAAAAAGAAGAGAAAACAAAAGATGACAAACAATTTATGCTATTCTGTGATTAGCTCACCTAATGAAAAATAACTAGGAACAAAAAAAAAGCTAAAGTGATTTTCTGCATATAGATTTAACTTACAGAGGAGTAAACATGTGTATTAGCTACACAACTCTCAACAATGTACAAATCTGGTTGAATAAGATCATTTGGACTCACCAGTAACAGTTAAAGAGACAGTATCACTGCACTTGGTATCACCAGAGCTCTTCCTGAGTCCACAACACTGGTATTCATCACTGTGATCGATTTGGATAGGTAGTAATGTGAAGCTTTTGTACGGGTTGGAGCGAAGAAATTGTTCTCCATTTTTTTTTATCTCATATTCCCAGTCGGTGTCTTTGCCTTCATTCATGTCACAAATGAACGTCACGCTCTCTCCAGGATGAAAAGTCGACCAGTTGGGATCAATAGTCAGAATTGCGCCTAAAACGCAGCACAACACATTTAGCACATTTATCATGCAGTTTATACAGACGTGGTTCATCCTGAGATTATAAATAAATATGAAGAATAAAAGAGAAAATACCTTCAGCATGTCTGCAGCAGAGAAGTGCATTCATCACTAAAATAAAACCTAAAACTTTTGTCATTATTAATGTTAAAAGTTCACAAACAAGCACAGAGTGTTGCTTCGTAACGTCCAGCTCTGACACTAACACGTTCTTTTCATATCACTGAAATTTCCGATCAGTAGCGCTAGTTTCCTGTTCTGTGAGCTCATGGTCACTTTTTTTATCTTCATCTGAGAAACATCATAGCTAAAGAATAAGTACTACCACAAATATTTTGACACTTCCCACACAATGTTTTGACACTTAGTTTAACTTCCTTAAACTAAGGTGACTCATGAAAAGACACCCCAGTTAAACGGTTTTAGGTAACCATTTGTTTAAAGGTCATGTTCAGTTTAGCTTAAATTAAAAGATTCATTTGCTCAAAAACTAGACGAAGATATGATGTGCAAAACAAACAAAAAATTCTCAAAAACCTAATGTAAATAGGAGAGAATGAAGATAACAGATTTTGCAAATTATTACATTAGTGAACGTTCTAATATATAGAATTTTTCTCATTAAATAAAAGATTAGTTTAAAATTTAGTAAAAAAAAACTACAAAAGAAGAGCAGTCAATGCACATACTGTCAAAAGTGAACATTTTGTTCATTTTTTTCTATTTTATCTGCGCCATTCAAACACAGGAAGTGACATCGCTGCACAACAAGCCTGATTTCCTGGCCTGATAATGACATTCTGTGTGTCGGAGGAATATTCTTTACGTTTTATTTTGGCACAAGTTGCACTGAATTGATCAAAACAACCTAAAAAATTGTTTTTTATTTTGGAATTTAAAACCTCCGACTTCAGTCTTTTGTCTTTCACCATGGAGAACTGACACTTCCTGTCCACCTAACAGAAGCCATTTTGGGTTAAACTGCTTAATAAGGCTTTAAGCTTTAGTATAGGGCCTTTAATCAATTGTTTGACATGTTATTTTAATAAGTACACAATAAAATCACAATTTGTTTCACATGTTAACAACCTCATTGTTCATCTTGTTAAATCTTTCTGCAGATTGTGGAATCAATTTTAATACCAGTAAACTGACCAAGCAATGAAAGTCCACATGTAGGTTCATTTTCCACCAGTTTGAAAATAACTTATTCCATTCTTTCTGCTTTTAACTTGTAATGGACTGAATACTCATGTAGATATCATCTTGGACTGGAAACTTAAATACTATTTTCTGTTGACACTGAACAAAACTTTAAAACAGTCCAATCAACATCATTAATGTTTTACACACCATGCATTCATGAACTTTCACTCATTTTATTGAAAACAGGCACCGATATCCAAACTCTGTGACAATTTCGTATTTATTGCAAACATAGCATAACTGTAAAAGCTACAAATCCAGCTACGTAGGAAAGAACGGAGTTTGTAATTTTCATCTTTAATTTTATTTCACAAGAATCTTACAACATTTCAATTTATGAATGTGCGACCTATCCTATTTATGACATGAGCGAAAATGTAAAATTAGAGCGCATCTGATTCTTGAAGAGATATAGCATAATTAAATTATCTTTGGCATCTTAAAGCTGCAGAAATACAATAATCATCACAACATATAATGAAAACAGGGCAGCAGAATTGTCCAGTGTTGTTTCTGATCGTAAAATAATGTGGAGTATCTGTTGCTGCTGGACTCCAATCTCCTGCTGAGAGAGAGAGAGAGCATATATTTATAAAATTATCATGTGCTTTAATTTGTCCAAAAGAAACATCTTGGATAATAAAGTTTTTGCGTGAATGACGAGGATGTTATTTACCTTTTTGTTGTTCGGGTTACTAGTTCTCACCTTCACTGGGGTCTAAAACAGAAACCGGATATCAGAACAGTTTATTATTAAAAGGGGCAGTATTATTTTCCAGGCACACATTGTCATTGTATAACACAATCAAGCAAATATTTTACTTTTAGTTGTTATGAAAACGCATTTACATTTCAAATAAGACTTAAAAGAATTTTGACTTTGTAACTTAAAACCCTGGAATTGGGGCTGTGTCTCTTTAAGAAGCTCCTGCTTTTTCTGAAACCCCGCCTCCAGGAAACTCCGCCTCCTCATAACAACATCGCTTCTCTGTTAACCCTTTAACAACATTTTTATTAGTGTTGAACTGAGAAGTAGCTCATATAATGAGCTCAGGAGGTACCTATTCCAAAACACCCAGTGTTTGCCAATTGCTGCAGGCTAGTTTGAAGGAGCTGAGTGGAGGAGTTGTGGGGGAAGGGCTGCTCTGTGAGGAGGAAGCTCAGAAGTTTGGAAGCTGCAGCTCAGAGGAGGAGCTTCGTCTTGAAGGCGGAGCTAAGTCCACCAGGCATTTTGCACAGCTGAATGGTTGCCATGGGAGATTAAAAGATTTCTCAAACATGCATGAAAGAATCAAGGCAACACTCCAAGTACCGTATTTTCGGGACTGTAGAGCGCACCTCACTATAAGCCGCACAAACAAAGTTTAAAAAAAAAAAAAAAACGTGAAACGTACATATACTGTATATAAGCCACACTGGGTTATAAGCCACTGGTATCTCAGCCGCTTTCGGTTTTCCACACTACTGCAGCGGAGGCCTGCGTCCTTAATAAATCTGCTATTAAGGACGCAGCCCTTAATAGCTCCAACGCCGAACCATGGATTCATTCATGCCAAGCTCAGTGCAGCGGCTATTGATCTGATCGATAGCCTTCAACTTAAAACCGGCATCATATGAACTTTTTCGTGTTGTTTTCATGATGATTGGGTTTGAGTTTGAAAACATTTCTGTGTCGTGCCTGCTGCTAGCATGTGCTTGTTCTAAATGAAAATCAGTACTTTCTTCTTTGTTTTCCAATTTTGACTTCCAATGATTCACTTCGTGCTAAAGAGCCCCCTGGTGGTTGAAGAAAAATACACAGAAAAGCCTCACCAGGCTGTAAGCCGGATGGTTCAAGAATGTGGGGAAAAAAGTAACGGCTTATAGTCCGAAAAATACGATATGTATTTTAACGACAAAATACCATTTTAACAGCTTAAAAAGTCGACTTTACATAAAACTGCCCCTATAAAATCTGAATTGTGATCAATGTCCATCAGAAGGTGCTTGAGAATAACTAGAAAAGTCAAAAGTGGCAAGACAGTTAACCCTCCCAAAAAATAAATAAATAAATGCATTTATAGATAAAAGAATAATAACAATGATAATATCACTGACCTTCATGCTGAGCTTTTATGTCCTGGTCTCACATTAACGTAAACAGAACCTTCCTCTGGATTATGACACCTCTCTGTTAAAATGGCAACATGCATGAAAATTTAAATTTAAATTCACAATCTACTGAATGTTTACTAATAACTCATCTTTGTGAAGAGTTAAAGTTCAGAGTGTTTCACAGCATTGTGAAATTCATGTGTTTCTGAAATATTTCCGCATGTTGAATGAGCCGGCTTTAATCTCCTTAAATAACTTGAATGTTGCAGGTCGGCTTTAAAACATGAACGTTACCATTTCCAGTGGCTCCACTTGGATGTACCGTCTCATACAGAGAGGTGGTGCCTGCAGTAAACAAAAACATTTCAAGATTAAAGTTTGGATCTGAAAGCAATTATATTAATCATATTACTTTTATGTCTTACTCTTTCCATTGAATATAATCGTTTGTAATTTTGAACCATTTGCCCTGAACAAACTCATGCTAATGACATAACTGTATTTTATTATGTAGAGCAGCAGAGCCATGACTTTGGTGCATTAATTATGACAAAACGTTCAGCACAAAAAGTTCAATTATTAGAAATAATTAGCTCCATTTGGACTTTGAGCCTTTAAATATGTCTGTATATTTGCTTTTATAAAGATGAATCAACAAAAACATGAAAACAAATTATTATAAATAATAATGACATTTATTTAGTGACCAACCATGTAGCAGAGAGCTGTAAAGGTGACCTTCAGTCTGATCCACTCCATGATTGGTGGCAGAGCTCTGGCTGCTGAACAATTTAAAAATATTTAAGCGAATTAAAGGTGAAAGAATCAGAAGTTCATGTTTAAAATGAAAAGACAGATATTACAAACTGACCTGATGCAGCATAAAACTGTGGAAGATTGAAAAATGAATTGGCATCATTAACACCAGAATTAAACAGAT
The DNA here is from genome assembly GCF_002775205.1 of Xiphophorus maculatus. Classification (NCBI taxonomy): domain Eukaryota; kingdom Metazoa; phylum Chordata; class Actinopteri; order Cyprinodontiformes; family Poeciliidae; genus Xiphophorus; species Xiphophorus maculatus. The sequence continues at coordinate 8,981,083 of NC_036456.1, forward strand.
GAAATGTATTTAAAAATTACAGATTTATGACACATTTTCTTATTTAATAAAGTATTTTTGGTGATGAAATAATCTGATCCGGTGTGAGAAGAAAATGTTCTCACCATTGGACCGTCTGTAGTGCCACAACAAGAGCAGGAGGACGATGAGAACGATTCCACTAAACGGTCCAACAATTAAGAGCAAAGGAAATGAAGAGCTGACTGGACTGGACACCATTACTGGAAAACATAAGTAATGTATTGTTAGTTATTATTATACCCTAAGACATGATTTCCTACTAAAGAATTTAAATGTGACATCAAGGTTGGACTCAGACATTCTCAGTCTCTGTATTGATTTTTCTCAAGCAGTTCAATGTTTTTACTGTCTAAACTGAATTAAATGGTTTAGATCTGCAGTTAAAAAAAGTCATGAAGCTTTGCTGTAGGAACGCTCACCTGTAAACATCTGTTAGACATGACGATAATGACATCAATAACTGTTTCGATTGCTAAAAATCTTTAAATGAGAAATGAAGCTATAACAGTCACTGTAAACAAGAAACACTAACAATGAATTAAATGTCTTTAGTGCTTTTGTAGCATTTATGCATCTTTTTAATAAAAACATTTGGATTGAAGTTTAAATGTGGAAAATGGACTATATTTTTGGTCACTAACATGTATGCTGACATACTATGATTTCTAATAGTAAATTATAGGGAAGATGGATAAAAACAGGTTTTGTTATCCATATATTCCTTTGATTCCAGGCAAGAGACAAGCAGGAAGTTTTAACCAACACTATTAACTCATTTCTTAGCTAGAATATTTATCAAACTCTGCAAACTGTATTTTTAATGATTACAAAAATAAATATTCAATGATCTACTATAACTTATTAGTACATTCAAGGAGATGCTTATCTGAGTTGGGCTGGCCCCAAAAATATGACTCACCTGACACAGACACTGGGATCTTTTCACTCCACTTTGTCACAGAAAACCAGTCGTCTCTGCGTCTACACTGACACATGTACTCTTCACTACTGGACTCATTAACACTGACAGTCAGGTGTTTATCATTTCCCACTTTTACAGTTTTCCCATCTCTCCTCCATTCACACGTCCACTCAGTGGTTTCTCCTCCCTGGACCTCACATGTCAGAGTGATCGACTCACCACTGAACATCTGAGGCCGGTTTGGTTGTCGAGTCACAACAACCTCATTGGAAACTGTTTCCATCAGATATGGACAGTTGAAAACAAACCAAAACATGAAAATAAATTAAAAACACCTCATGAGTTTAAGCTAAAGAGTAAAGAATAATCAACTGCATTTAAAATAAATAATTGAACTTACAGCTTATTGTGATGCTGACTTCGTCACTTACAAGACTTTGATAGTTTTCATTTGGTCTCATTCCCAGACATCGGTATATTCCTGCTTGTGCTACATTAATATCTCTGTTTTCTTCATCAGTGAGTTGAACTTCAGGTGTGTTTTTGGTCCTTATGTACCATTTGTATTTCCATCCAGCAGAGGGCAGAGAGCAGCTCAGTGTCACACTGCCCCCTACTGGTATGGTTGTAGGACCTGCAGTCTGTGTGGGTTTGGGTTGAGCTGATGTTAATGAAATGAAATAAAAACGTCAGTTAACACGTTTAGTTATTCTTCAGTCAGATTGAGATCAAATATTCAAATGTCTCATCATAATATATGACAAAAATCTATAACTGAGTTTCTCTAATGGGAATCACGTGTTATCTTGAAATAGTTATCTTAATTTAAAGACAGAAATAAAAACAGAGAAAAAACAAAAAAAACAATTTATGCTATTCTGTGATTAGCTCACCTAATGAAAAATAACATTATTGATAAAATAGTAAGTTTAATTGCATTTCATAGAATTTTGTTTTCTGTGGATGGGTGGGTTGAAACTGCTGAGGTTAAAATATAATTTTTCGAGGAACAACAAAAAAGCTTAAATGATTTTCTGCATATAGATTTAACTTACAGAGGAGTAAACATGTGTATTAGCTACACAACTCTCAATAATGTACAAATCTGGTTGAATAAGATCATTTGGACTCACCAGTAACAGTTAAAGAGACAGTATCACTGCACTTGGTATCACCAGAGCTCTTCCTGTGTCCACAGCACTGGTATTCATCACTGTGATCGATTTGGATAGGTAGTAATGTGAAGCTTTTTCGCGGGTTGGAGTGAAGAAATTGTTCTCCATTTTTTTTTATCTCATATTCCCAGTCGGTGTCTTTGCCTTCATTCATGTCACAAATGAACGTCACTCTCTCTCCAGGATGAAAAGTCGACCAGTTGGGATCAATAGTCAGAATTGTGCCTAAAACGCAGCACAACACATTTAGCACATTTATCATGCAGTTTATACAGACGTGGTTCATCCTGAGATTATAAATAAATATGAAGAATAAAAGAGAAAATACCTTCAGCATGTCCGCAGCAGAGAAGCGCATTCATCACTAAAATAAAACCTAAAACTTTTGTCATTATAAATGTTAAAAGTTCACAAACAAGCACAGAGTGTCGCTTCGTAACGTCCAGCTCTGACACTAACACGTTCTTTTCATATCACTGAAATGTCCGATCAGCAGGGCTAGTTTCCTGTTCTGTGAGGTCATGGTCACTTTTTTTATCTTCATCTGAAAAACATCATAGCTAAAGAATAAGTACTACCACAAATATCTTGACACTTCCCACACAGTGTTTTGACACTTAGTTTAACTTCCTTAAACTAAGGTGACTCATGAAAAGACACCCCAGTTAAACGGTTTTAGGTAACCATTTGTTTAAAGGTCATGTTCAGTTTAGCTTAAATTAAAAGATTTATTTGCTCAAAAACTAGAGGAAGATATGATGTGCAGAACAAACAAAAAATTCTCAAAAACCTAATGTATATAGGAGAGAATGAAGATAACAGATTTTGCAAATTATTACATTAGTGAACTTTCTAATATATAGAATTTTTCTCATTAAATAAAAGATTAGTTTAAAATTAAGTAAAAAAAAAAAACTACAAAAGAAGAGCAGTCCATGCACATACTGTCAAAAGTGAACATTTTGTTCATTTTTTTCTATTTTATCTGCGCCATTCAAACACAGGAAGTGACATCGCTGCACAACAAGCCTGATTTCCTGGCCTGATAATGACATTCTGTGTGTCGGAGGAATATTCTTTACGTTTTATTTTGGCACAAGTTGCACTGAATTGATCAAAACAACTTAAAAAATTGTTTTTTATTTTGGAATTTAAAACCTCCGACTTCAGTCTTTTGTCTTTCACCATGGAGAACTGACACTTCCTGTCCACCTAACAGAAGCCATTTTGGGTAAAACTGCTTAATAAGGCTTTACGCTTTAGTGCAGAGCTTTTAATCAATTGTTTGACGTGTTATTTTAATAAGTACACAATAAAATCACAATTTGTTTCACATGTCAACAACCTCATTGTTCATCTTGTTAAATCTTTCTGCTGATTGTGGAATCAATTTTAATACCAGTAAACTGACCAAGCAATGAAAGTCCACATGTAGGATCATTTTCCACCCGTTTGAAAAAACGTATTCCATTCTTTCTGCTTTTAACTTGTAATGGACTGAATACTCATGTAGATATCATCTTGGACTGCAAACTTAAATACTATTTTTTGTTAACACTGAACAAAACTTTAAAACAGTCCAATCAACATCATTAATGTTTTACACACCATGCATTCATGAACTTTCACTCATTTCATTGAAAACAGGCACCGATATCCAAACTCTGTGACAATTTCGTATTTATTGCAAACATAGCATAACTGTAAAAGCTACAAATCCAGCTGCGTAGGTAAAAACGGAGTTTGTAATTTTCATCTTTAATTTTATTACACAAGAATCTTACAACATTTCAATTTATGAATGTGCGACCTATCCTATTTATGACATGAGCGAAAATGTAAAATTAGAGCGCATCTGATTCTTGAAGAGATATAGCATAATTAAATCATCTTTGACATCTTAAAGCTGCAGAAATACAATAATCATCACAACATATAATGAAAACATGGCAGCAGAATTGTCCAGTGTTGTTTCTGACCGTAAAATAATGTGGAGTATCTGTTGCTGCTGGACTCCAATCTCCTGCTGAGAGAGAGAGAGGATATATTCATAAAATTATCATGTGCTTTAATTTGTCCAAAAGAAACATCTTGGATAATAAAGTTTTTGCATGAATGACGAGGATGTTATTTACCTTTTTGTTGTTCGGGTTACTAGTTCTCACCTTCACTGGGGTCTACAATGGAAACCAGAAATCAGAACAGTTTTTATTAAAAGGGGCAGTATTATTTTCCATGCACACATTGTCATTGTATAACACAATATGTTAACATAAAAACGTCAATTATTCAGTCAACACGAGTAGTTATTCATCAGTCTGGCAGACTGCAAATATACAAAGGTGTCATCATCAAGTATCTTATTAATAGTTATCTTAATTTAATTACCCAAACTCTTTGTGCACAAGGATTTCATTTAAAGTAGAATAAACATATAAAGTGACTTTTTAACTCCCTAAAGCAGTCAAGTTGAAAATCCATTTGGACTCACCAGTAACAGTTAAAGAGACAGTATCACTGCACTTGGTATCACCAGAGCTCTTCCTGAGTCCACAACACTGGTATTCACCACTGTGATCGATTTGGATAGGTAGAAATGTGAAGCTTTTGTACGGGTTGGAGCGAAGAAATTGTTCTCCATTTTTTTTTATCTCATATTCCCAGTCGGTGTCTTTGCCTTCATTGATGTCACAAATGAACGTCACTCTGTCTCCAGAATGAAAAGTCGACCAGTTGGGATCAATAGTCAGCACAGCATCTAAAATACAGCAAAACACATTTGGCACATTTATATGCTTATAATAGATTTTCATACATCAAATCAAAGAGGCATGCATATGTACCTCTTTTTGTGTGAATAAATAAAAGAACAATAAAATCAAGATACCTTCAGTATGTGCAGAGCAGAGGAGAGTATTCAGCAGTAAAATAAAGGCTAAAACCTTTGTCATTATCAACAAAAACAAAGTTCAGATAAATGAAAACAGTGCGTTTCACGCTAACATTCAGCACTGAAGCTTGACAGGCACATCCTCTTCATTATAAGTATATCTTATCTGTTTTCCATCAGAATGACATCAGAGGTTTCAGCTGATTTCTCTTCATCTGAGAAAAAAACATCATTCCTAAAATATAAGTACTAACACTTCTCACACAGGTAAAAAAAAAATGAGAGACTCACAAAATTAAGAAAAACGAACGATGTACCAGTACTTTAAATATCCATTTTCTCTGTATCAAGTGAGATTTCTCACAGTGTGTTTATCGGTATGTTCAAGTTCTATAATCCCACAATGGAGGCTGAGAATGGACATATTTTCTCAGAGACTAAAGCAATAGAAATTAATAAAATGTGCTCAAATATTTTAAATAGGAGTTGTGTGTGTGTGTGTCGGGGGGGGGGGGGGGGGGGGGGGCAGCATCACCAAACTGGCCCATTTGCATCATTCAAACACAGGAAGTTAAGCCTGACATATGGAATGGACTGAACTTATATAGCGCTTTTCCAGTCATTTTTGACCACTCAAAGCGCTTTACACTAGAGTCACATTCACGCAGTCGCACTCACAAACACACACACATTTATACACCGATACGCAGATCGGTAGGCAATTTGGGGTTAAGTGCCTTGCCCAGAGGTACATCGACGTGTGGCAGGAGGAAGCTGAAATCGAACCTACAACCTTCCGATCGCAAGACGACTACTCTACCAAAGAGCCACAGTCGCCCATAGGCAGAGAATAACGTCTCAAACCACATAATGACCTTATTTTTTCCGGAGAAATATTTTTTATTTTTTATCTTGACGCAAGTTGCGGCAAATATGCTTAAAAAAAAAAAAAAGAGAGAAAAAAGTGTGTTTTAACGTGGAAAAATAGCACTTCTGTTCACATAACACAAAAACACTTTTCTTATTTATTTTTATATTTCAGGGCAGAGCCTATCATCAGATGTTTTAGTTGTTTTATTTATTAAAAACAAGTGAAATAAAAGTCATATGATTTGTAGTTAAGCACTCCAAAATGATTAAAGCTTCCTGCAGATTGTATTACATGTTGGGCTGGTCCTGATGAAAAAAAAAAATCATGACTCACCTGACACAGACGCTGGGATCTTTTCACTCCACTTTGTCTCAGAATACCAGTCGTCTCTGCGTCTACACTGACACCTGTACTCTTCACTACTGGACTCATTAACACTGACAGTCAGGTGTTTATTATTTCCCACTTTTACAGGTTTCCCATCTCTCCTCCATTCGTACGTCCACTCAATGGTTTCTCCTCCCTGGACCTCACATGTCAGAGTGATCGACTCACCACTGAACATCTGAGGCCAGTTTGGTTGTCGAGTCACAACGACCTCATTGGAAACTGTTTCCATCAGATATGGACAGTTGCAAAACAAACCAAAACATAAAAATAAATTAAAAACACCTCATGAGTTTAAGCTAAAAAGTAAAGAATAATAAACTGCATTTAAAATAAATAATTGAACTTACAGCTTATTGTGATGCTGACTTCGTCACTTACAAGACTTTGATAGTTTTCATTTCCTCTCATTCCCAGACATCGGTATATTCCTCCTTGTGCTACATTAATATCTCTGTTTTCTTCATCAGTGAGTTGAACTTCAGGTGTGTTTTTGGTCTTTCTGAACCATTTGTATTTCCATCCACCAGCAGAGGGCAGATAGCAGCTCAGTGTCACACTGCCCCCTACTGGTATGGTTGTAGGACCTGCAGTCAGTGTGGCTTTGGGTTGAGCTGATGTTAATAAAATGAAATAAAAACGTCAGTTAACACGTTTAGTTATTCTTCAGTCAGATTGAGATCAAATATTCAAATGTCTCATCATAATATATGACAAAAATCTATAATTGAGTTTCTCTAATGGGAATCACATGTTATCTTGAAATAGTTATCTTAATTTAAAGACAGAAATAAAAACAGAGAAAAAACAAAACAAAACAAAAAAAATAATTTATGCTATTCTGTGATTAGCTCACCTAATGAAAAATAACATTATTTATAAAATAGTAAGTTTAATTGCATTTCATAGAATTTTGTTTTCTGTGGATGGGCGGGTTGAAACTGCTGAGGTTAAAATATAATTTTTCGAGGAACAAAAAAAAGCTAAAATGATTTTCTGCATATAGATTTAACTTACAGAGGAGTAAACATGTGTATTAGCTACACAACTCTCAACAATGTACAAATCTGGTTGAATAAGATCATTTGGACTCACCAGTAACAGTTAAAGAGACAGTATCACTGCACTTGGTATCACCGGAGATCTTCCTGAGTCCACAACACTGGTATTCATCACTGTGATCGATTTGGATAGGTTGTAATGTGAAGCTTTTGTGCGGGTTGGAGCGAAGAAATTGTTCTCCATTTTTTTTAATCTCATATTCCCAGTCGGTGTCTTTGCCTTCATTCATGTCACAAATGAACGTCACGCTCTCTCCAGGATGAAAAGTCGACCAGTTGGGATCAATAGTCAGAATTGCGCCTAAAACGCAGCACAACACATTTAGCACATTTATCATGCAGTTTATACAGACGTGCCTCATCATGAGATTATAAATAAATATGAAGAATAAAAGAGAAAATACCTTCAGCATGTCCGCAGCAGAGGAGTGCATTCATCACTAAGATAAAACCTAAAACGTTTGTCATTATTAATGTTAAAAGTTCACAAACAAGCACAGAGTGTCGCTTCGTAACGTCCAGCTCTGACACTAACACGTTCTTTTCATATCACTGAAATGTCCGATCAGCAGCGCTAGTTTCCTGTTCTGTGAGGTCATGGTCATTTTTTTTATCTTCATCTGAGAAACATCATAGCTAAAGAATAAGTACTACCACAAATATTTTGACACTTCCCACACAATGTTTTGACACTTAGTTTAACTTCCTTAAACCAAAGCATAATTAAATCATCTTTGGCATCTTAAAGCTGCAGAAATACAATAATCATCACAACATATAATGAAAACATGGCAGCAGAATTGTCCAGTGTTGTTTCTGATCATAAAATAATGTGGAGTATCTGTTGCTGCTGGACTCCAATCTCCGGCTGAGAGAGAGAGAGAAAGAGAGAGCATCCATTTTCTCTGTATCAAGTGAGATTTCTCACAGTGTGTTTATCGGTATGTTCAAGTTCTATAATCCCACAATGGAGGCTGAGAATCGACATATTTTCTCAGAGACTAGATTAAAGCAATAGAAATTAATAAAACGTGCTCAAATATTTTAAATAGGAGTTGTGTGTGTGTGCGTGTGTGTGTGTGTGTGTGTGGGGGGGGGGGGGGGGGGCAGCAGCACCAAATTGGCCCTTTGTATCATTCAAACACAGGAAGTTAAGCATTTAACCATAAAGCCTGACATAGGCAGAGAATAACGTCTCAAACCACATAATGACCTTATTTTTTCCGGAGAAATATTTTTTATTTTTTATCTTGAAGCAAGTTGCGGCAAATATGCTTAAAAAAAAAAAGAGAGAAAAAGTGTGTTTTAAAGTGGAAAAATAGCACTTCTGTTCACATAACACAAACACACTTTTCTTATTTATTTTTATATTTCAGGGCAGAGTCTATCATCAGATGTTTTAGTTGTTTTATTTATTAAAAACAAGTGAAATAAAAGTCATATGATTTGTAGTTAAGCACTCCAAAAATGATTAAAGCTTCCTGCAGATTGTAGAATAACTTTTCCTACCATGATGTACAATTGTTCTCCAACTTGAAGCAGGGTTGGTGGAGGAGTGATGATTTATGTTTGTTCTGGAGGTTAGTTAGCTTATAAAATCTAAAATGTTTTACATATTTGTTAAAACTGTCACGATGTCCTGACAGTAGAATATGAGACAGATATTCTGTGAAAAATATAAAAATAAATCAAGATAATCTGCCTCCTACCAGTGGTCCTACTGCCATATTCGTCTCTACAATAAATAAATTCAAACATAATTAAATTGAAAAAATTTTTATTAAACATCAACTGTCTCAACCTCACCAGAGCTCTGTCTTTCACTTAAATCAACAGACGTCCTTGATATCAAAACAATCGTTACGGTTTCTTATAAACATTAAATCGCATGTTTTGGCTTTCTTTTTTTTCTGCGTTTTGAGCTCATCGAGTTTCGTAACATTTCCCACTTCTTCATTTTTACATTTCCCACTTCTTCATTTTAGCTTGACCAAAGAACATTTCAACATTTCCTATCAACTTAACTAGAATTTCTCGCCCAATCGACTCCAATCAGCAGGAAATGAAGAACAAATGCGATCAGATATTTCAAGTTTTGGTTGTAAAGTATATTTACACCTTACGATCACTTATGAATGAACTTTTCACTCCTTAGGAGTTGAGTAAAAAAATGTGTTCATGTTACACTGAACTACTGACAAAAGATAAAACAGAAATCTGAAAGGTAAATAAACATGTCAGTGGTTTTGAATTCATTTGAAAGAAAAGTCTGACTCATGAATCCAGAGATACTCGACTTGGTGCCCCAATTCAAGTAAAATAACTTTAACTTTTACTAATAATTCCATTAATTGAAGATAAACACTATCTTACCACTGAATACTTCTTGTGAAAATGTATGTGTGCTTTTCAGTCTCATTGGTGTATTTATATATGTTGTTTGTCACTGTGGTTTCTTCTCTTTTTTTCTCTCTTTCTGCAGAAACAGTTTCCTAATGTGATACATTCTCTCTTCCTTTCTTTCTTTCTTTTTATCTCCCTACTTTCCTTTAAACGTTTTGCCAGTCCTCTCTTCGTTTCTTTTTTCACTTTTTTACCCTTTCGTGTCTCTGTGTCCACTGCATTTGAAATAAAACGCAATGCAATTTCTAACCGAAGAAGAACAACAGTGGAGGAGAGTTTGGCCACTGTACCTTAGGTTTTTATAAATTCTGATGCCTATTTCAACTCATGTCCATCCATCCATCCATTTTATTCTGCTTATCCGAGGTCGGGTCACGGGGGTAGCAGCTTCAAAAGGGAGGCCCAGACTTCCCTCTCCCCGGCCACTTGTTCCTCCGAGGGAATCCCGAGGCGTTCCCAGGCCAGCCGAGAGACATAGTCCCTCCAGCGTGTCCTGGGTCTTCCCCAGGGCCTCCTCCCGGTGGGTCATACCCAGAACGCCTCACCAGGGAGGCGTCCAGGAGGCATCCTGACCAGATGCCAGAGCCACCTCAACTGGCTCCTCTCGACGTGAAGGAGCAGTGGCTCTACTCTGAGTTTCTCCCGAATGACTGAGCTTCTCACTCTATCCCTAAGGGAGAGCCCAGACACCCTACGGAGAAAACCCATTTTGGCCGTTTGTATCCGCAATCTCGTTCTTTCGGTCATGACCCAAAGCTCATGGCCATAGATGAGGGTGGGAACGTAGATCGACTGGCAAATCGAGAGCTTCGCTTTTTGACTCAGCTCTCTCTTCCCCACGATGGACCGGTACAGCGCCCACTTGACGACAGAAGCTGCGCCAATCCGCCTGTCAACCTCCTTCTCCCTTCTTCCCTCATTCATGAAGAAGATCCCAAGATCTCCTCCACTTGGGGCAGGCTCAAGACCATGGCCTCGGATTTGGAGGCACTGATCCCCATCCCGGCCGCTTCACACTCGGCTGCAAACTGCTCCAGCGAGAGCTGCAGATCATGACCTGATGAAGCCAATAGGACCACATCATCCGCAAAAAGCAGAGATCCTAAAACCACCAGAATGGATCCCCTCAACACCTTGGCTGCGCCTAGAAATCCTGTCCATGAAAGTGATGAACAGAATCGGTGACAAAGGGCTGCCCTGGCAGAGTCCAACTCTCACTGGAAACGAGCCCGACTTACTGCCGGCAATGCAGACCAGACTCTGACACCAGTCATACAGGGACCTGACAGCCTGTATCAAAGGGCCCGGTACCCCATACTCCCGGAGAACCCCCCACAGGCCTCCCCGAGGGACACGGTCGAATGCCTTCTCCAAGTCCACAAAACACATGTAGACCGGTTAGGCGAAATCCCATGCACCCTCCAGGACCCTGCCAAGGGGGTAGAGCTGGTCCAGTGTTCCACACTTGTGACCCCTCCATAATTAGAGCACACCCTCCGGTCCCCCTTTTTGAACAGGGGGACCACCACCCCAGTCTGCCAATCCAGGGGAGCTGCCCCTGATGTCCATGCAATATTGCAGAGTCGCGTCAGCCAACACAACCCTACAACATCCAGAGCTTTAAGGAACTCCGGGGGGATCTCATCCACCTCCAGGGCCTTGCCACCGAGGAGCTTTTTAACCACCTCATGACCTCATCCCCAGAGATTGGAGAGCCCAACCCAAAGTCCCCTGGCTCAGTTTCCTCATTGGAAAGCATGTTGGTGGGATTGAGGAGGTCTTCAAAGTATAGGGTTAGGGTTTAACATCACCATCCCCACTATAAACAGTGTGGTGCTGTACTGCTTCCCCCTCCTGAGATGCCGGATGGTGGACCAGAAACTGTTTGTGTAGAAATATACATATTTCTATACCACTACATGTAATTAAAATAAGTCTAATAGCATGAGGACAAGTTACAGTAAAAACAAAGCAAGACAGCTAGAACTAACTGTACCTGTTTTCATGTCGGAGCCAACAGCGCCCTCTTGTGGATCATGTGGATCTTCTGTTGAGATGGTTAAAAAAACACAAACCTGAAGGTTAAACCCCGTTCTGACTGAGTTATGTTCTGCTGCTGTAAATCAAATGTCTTACTCATCGTCCCAACATTTTTCCCTTCAATCTGGGAGTACACAGTGTTTATGGATTTATCTGTAAAGAAAATAATCAAGGATTATACAGTTACACAACATTAGGCCTTCTAGGTGACCAATTGGCAGCATTCTTAACTACTTTACTTTGACAATAATGGTCCACTGATCTTATTGACATCACAAGATTTCGAAGTTACAAAGTTGGGCCTACGGGTAATGGGATTCATTAAAAATGTATTTAAACAATTCCAACAGTACAATGAGGACTTCTTTTTCAGAAAACACACAACAATCTGAGAATGTAAAATGTTATGACTCTTAATTCATCGCAGAGTAAAACCGGAAGGCATGCAGCCAGTAGCTTTACAAGCCCATATTTGTAACCCCTCTCTGACTTTTAGGTTTAGTCCCAACATGGTTGGAGCAATAATATTTTGGAGTGGGTAATTCAGAGTCCTGATGTAATAACTGTGGAGATTCTCTGGAGGGAGCTAAAGATTAGGATTAAGGTGACGACAAGGTGCCATTACAATTTAAATACTCTGAGTTCATCACCATTGATAAATCTTTAAAATAGGAGTGGAAACACACAAAACCTGGTCAGCAAACCATGAGAAGGGTTTTATTATCAGTACCTGCAGATCCTTTTTTCACAATAGTGTAAACAGTGACCACTTCTGGACCAACACAAAGTCCTGTTGAGTCGAAAAAAAACCCCCAAAAAACCCCACCAAAACAAAGATCAAACCAGCTGTATGTAACCAGTATGTAACTTTTTATTAAACTATATATATATATATATATATATATATATATATATATATATATATTTGTGTTTTTATCTACTTAAATAAAAACACACACACACACTCCTACTTATGTCGTGACAATTTAATGTAAGATAGATGAAGTGGAAAAAAAACAAAAAAAAACAAGCTCCTCTGCCTTTTCCCAGTGCTAACACCAAGAATACATCACTGAGTCAGAAACAACCAATCAGAGCTAGGAGGAGGGTCTTAGTGTTGTCAATCGCTCTCTTGCTACCACCAATGCTAATGCTACTTTCACAGCCACAGATGAAGGTGGATGGCCTTTTTTCCAAACAGTATGTTTTTCCACCATCGGCACATTGAGCAGTATTGATTGACAGCACTAAGACCCTCCTCCTAGCTCTGATTGGTTGTTTTTGACTGGGAGCGGTGCATTTTTAGAATAAAATGGGATTTATTAAAATATTACATTTAATTTACAATTAATGTTAAATTGTTCATTTTCTCATTTGTTTGTGCTGCAGTAAAACAATTAAGACCATTAGGAAACACTACTATTTAATGAATATCTGAATTACATCACTGTGTTGTAGAAACTATGTCATTTATTCATGTTTATACATTTGTACATGTATATACTTATGCACATTTCTATAAAAACCGGCTTCAATATACAAACTGCGTCACAGTCTTGTATTTATTATGAACAGCACAGTTGTAAAAGCTATGCTGCTTAAAACCTTTGAAAAGTCTGCTTTAGAAATGTAAAATAAACCCACCGGACAATAAAGACTTGAAATGAAAGATGATAATATTTAGCCTAAGCCAGAGTCCAAGACAGAAACTGGAGCCACATTAGAAGATAAAATGATCAGTAACAATCTAATCAATCAGGTGTTTATCTGACCTTCATGCTGAGCTGTAATTATCTGGTCTCACATTAATGTAAACAGAACCTTCTTCTGGATCAGGAGGTCTAAAGTAGATGTAAAAAAATGTCAAAGAAAAGTTTGTATCTGAATGCAATTATCAATCAATCAATCAATCAAATTTTATTTGTATAGCACATTTCAGCAGCAAGGCATTTCAAAGTGCTTTACATCATATCAAACACAGAATCACAATGCAATATAGAATCAATCATTAAGTCAAGTTCCATCAATAAATTTGTAATTGATTACATTTCAAATACAATTCTAAACAGGTGGGTTTTCAGTTGAGATTTAAAGGAAGTCGGTGTTTCAGCTGTTTTACAGTTTTCTGGAAGTTTGTTCCAGACTTGTGGTGCATAGATGCTGAAAGCTGCTTCTCCTCGTTTGGTTCTGGTTCTGGGGATGCAGAGCAGAACCAGAACCAGAAGACCTGAGAGGTCTGGAAGGTTGATACAATAAAAGCAGATCTTTAATGTATTGTGTTGCTGAGCCGTTCAGTGATTTATAAACTAACAACAGTATTTTAAAGTCTATTCTTTGAGCTATAGGGAGCCAGTGGAGGGACTTTAAAACTTTAAAAGAGACATTGGAAATATTCACCCCCTTACTGATAACCAGGTCCAGTGTGTGTTGCTTGTTTGACATGTTGCGTTAGACCAAAAGTCTGTAAAATATTAGAAAGTTTTTTTGCCCCTCTGTCTTGGGGGTTGTCAACATGAATGTTGAAATCACCGACAATTATTAAACAATCATAATCAATACATATGAGAGATAAAAGCTCATTCAAGTTAGTAAAGAAATTTTCCATGTATGTTGGAGTTTTGTATGAAGTTAGTGTCAAAGTTAGTTTGTGGCCTTTAACCTCAATTCCAAGATACTCAAAACAGGCGAAGTGACCCAAGGAAAGTTTACTACAATTTATGGTATTCTTAAATACTGAAGCCACGCCTCCTCCTTTTTTATGTTTTCTATTCTCACTGAAGAAACTGTAGTTTGGAGGCGGTGATTCAATTAGTACGATCGGTTCATTATTGTCATTCAACCATGTTTCTGTCAGAAACATAACATTGATATTAAGCTCAGTGATGAAATCATTAATGAATAGAGCTTTAGCACAGAGAGATCTGGCATTTAAAAGAGCTAGTTTAAGTGACTTGGAGGCCAAAAGTTCTTCAGTCTGAGGTTTGATTTAGGTCCGCTGAATTTTTGTTTCTGTTTTTTGTAAATTTTCTTCTAGTGATCCGGACAGGTAATGTCCTCTTTCACAGTTAAGTAAATTAATAAGATCTATTTTGTAGATGCTCGGATACTATGTTTATCATTTCATTCCTGATGGGGATAATTGTGAGCTTGTTACAACTTTGAATTGTTTTTATGAACCAAACTCATGGTTATAATATAATTATATGTTGTCATACTGAGCAGCAGAACCATAATATCTGTAGATTAATTCTGACATAAAAATTAAGCTCAGCAAACAAAATATTCAGGTGTTTCACTTTGTTGTTTTGTGTTTGTCAGAAGGAATGACTCTTAAAGTAGACACTTTGATATTTTTATACATTTAATAAAACTGTTTTATTATGAAGAAAAAAGTTACAACAAAGTGATGTTATGTCCAAATTAATACTGATGTTTATTCTGTGACTAACCATGCAGCAGAAAGCTGTAATCACTTTCAGTCTGGTTCACTCCATGATTAGTGGTCGGCCTCTGGCTGCTGCTTTCAGACTGAAATGACCTAAAAATATTAAAGTGGATAAAATTTAACTATGAAACAAAGATCAAGAGTTTATGACTATGATGAAAGAACAGATATTTCATTCTGACCTGATGCAGCTCAAATCTGGAGAAGATAAAAAAAGCCATTTAGATCATCGACAACAGAATTAAATTGATGAACCGAATTTCAAAAGTCATATTTTAATACACGTGATTCAATAACACATTATTTCAGGTTAGAAGCAATAAAATGAGAAGAAAATGTTCTGACCTTTGGACCGTCTGCAGCGCCACAACAAGAGCAGGAGGACAATGAGAACGATTCCACTAACTGGTCCAACGATCAACATCACAGGAAATGAAGAGATGACAGGACTGGATACAGTTACTGGAAAAACAATAAATCATAAAACATTTATTTTAGTCCTCATTTTATTCAACAGCAACAGAAACATTTTATTAGTGTGTTATTAAATTACAAACTGCAGCTTTAACTTGATATTGTTAAATTGTGATTCTATGTAATGAAGTAATAAAAACATCTGTTCAGCTCAGAGGACAGATCTATCCCACCTGGTGGGTTTAACAGGGTGCAGGTCATTTTTCTGACTTTTATTTGTACAATGCACAATATTGTAACGACTATTTTATTGTGTTTATATGTCTATAATTATAAGACATTCCTCTAGTTATTATCTTTCATTAGAGCCTCAGTGATGACTGTATGTTGAATCACTGAGGAGTTTCAGTCATTTGAAGTTTATATATCAGACGTTGTCCAGTTGTTGTCCAGATGTGCCATTTCTCTAATGAAATTTCACATTAAGTATCTGGAGAACATAGAAAAACACTCACACACATGAACATGTCCATTTTTTTTTTTTGCACGATTTTGATCAATTTTTAAATCCACAAACAGAATACTTAATTCTACATTTTCATTTTATTGTCCAGTCCAAACATTCAACACTCAATGTTACATAGAAATAGACATGAAAAGTTTTGGCAAAGCAAAAAGTTTCTAATTTGTTTGTGTCACAAACTTAATATCTGCATATTAATTACAGTTGAAGGATTTTTGACTGCAAAAATAAAAATATATAAACATCTTATTTGACATTTTGACATCGTAAGAGACCAAGCTTTTGCATTTACTCCAAATGGTTCAAGAACAGCAGCTGCTTTAATTTGGTTAAACCTTTTTCAGGCGTTTTTGATCATTTAGATGTGGCTGTTACAAACTGTGGTTATTGAGTGGTGAGGACGACGCGGTGGACCCAGGTTGTAGAGCAAATGATGATGGTTTTAATGAAGAAATCACAAAATACAAAGTCCAGGCAGCACAGGTGAGCAATAAGGCAAAGAGCTCAAACACTGGTAGCAACTGGAATACAAACTGGACTCGAACGAGGGAAAGGTAGACGACACATGACTTTAGACTTTAGACTAGGACCCGACAGGGAAACACAGATGGGATTAAATACACAGGGAAGGTAATCAGGGAACAATAGAGACAGCTGGGAGCAATAATGGCCAGAGAGACAGGAACTAAATTAACACACAGAGAATAAAACCACATCCTCACAGTGGCCAGTTAGAAAATGTTTTACTCTAATTTTGCTGAAAAAAGTTATCTACTGTTATTTTGAGGTAGTAGTGATGTAACTGTATCAGAGATCATAATATCATAAGAAACTAATATGAGTGAATATTGATGTTATTAAAGGAATCCTGCTGCATTTAGTTTTGCTGATCTATCCTCACAGTTCAGACCAGGTCAAACAAACTTGTATCACAACAATGAGCTGCTTAATCTAAACAAAAAGACATTTAAAGAGAAATCTGACTAAAATAGTTCAACACTCAACTTGTTAACTCCTAGAACTTTTCTGTTTTATTCTTTAGATAAATAAACAACTTTGGGAACAATGTGCACATAGCAACACAAACTATAACAGTTGTGGTTTTATTATTGTAACTTGTTAAAGGAAGTGAACAATAAAAATCAGCTCCTTGTTTTCTGCAGTTAAAAATTCATAACTCAAATTAGGCCTAGTCAGTTTTATTCTGGTCTGTCCAGGGAAGAAACTTCATTTAATCCAACATATCAGGAAAACATTTTTTCTACAATCTGTTCAGAAAAAAACAACAATTAAATCACCTGTTATGGTTTCACTCCACTGTGTTGAAGAATACCAGTCATCTCTGATTCTACACTGACACATGTAGTTTCCACTGCTGGACTCAGAGACATTGAAAGTCCAGTCTTACTGTCTGTCCACTGTATTATTGACCCAGATCTCCTCCATTCACACGTCCACTCAGTGGTTTCTCCTCCCTGGACCTCACATGTCAGAGTGATCGACTCACCACTGAAGATATGAGAACCGTTTGGTTGTCGAGTCACAAAAACCTTGTTGGAAACTGTTTACATCAGATATGGGCAGAAAAATTAAATCACATGAGAAATTTTAATTTCATAGTTTTAGTTTCAAACAGTCTTATAGAAAAAACTTACACATTATTTCAATGATGTTCTCAAGGCTTGAATGACTGTAGAATGAGGGATTTTCCTCTCTTTCCATCACACTTATAGATTCCTCCTTGTGTCACAGTTGATTTCTCTGTTTCTTCATTATTTCTGCTGAATTCAACAAAAGAAGAATCTGAGGTCCGCCTGAACCATTTGTACTTCCATCCAGCAGAGGGCTCCACTGAGCAGCTCAGTGTCACACTGCCCCCTACTGGTATGGTTGATGAACCTGCTGTCAGTTTGGCTCCAGGTTTATCTCCCTGTTAACATGAATTAAAATTGGTTAATTTTCAATAATTTAAAAAAACATACAAGTCTTGTAGCAGAACAAGCTACAGACTCGTTAACTGAAATAAATGAGTAGATCGGAAAATTACTGAAAATATGTCAACAATGTAGAACTTCATTAATATGAATTATTCTGGTAGTTATTCATCGTGTTCAGCCATACAGATTAACAACCAGCCTCTGATTATTGTGAGACTTCACAAAAGAAACCTGATATAGAAACTTTTTCTAATAGAAAGGTTCAATCTGTGTGTGTGTGTTTGTAATGTGAGTGTGGGAGTTAAGCATTAATTCTGACAACTCAACTATGGACTAAATCAGCCACATTTTCATTTACAAGTGTCAACTACTTGATACAGACAGTCTGATGGTTTTCACTCCTCTGTGTTGAAGAATACCAGTCATCTCTGCTTCTACACTGAACATGTGTAGTTTCCACTGCTGGACTCAGAGACAATGAAAGTCCAGTCTTTACTGTCTGTCTTGTGTATTATTGACCCAGATCTCCTCCATTCACACGTCCACTCAGTGGTTCCTCCTCCCTGGACCTCACATGTCAGAGTGATCGACTCACCACTGAACATCTGAGGCCAGTTTGGTTGTCGAGTCACAAAAACCTTGTTGGAAACTGTTTACATCAGATAAGAAGAGAAAACTCAAATCACATGAGAAATATTAATTCATACTTTTAGTTTCTAAAAGTCTTTAAAAATCTTACACCTTATTTCAATGATGTTCTCAGGCTTGAATGACTGTAGAATGAGGGATTTCCTCTCTTTCCATCACACTTATAGATTCCTCCTTGTGTCACAGTGATTTCTCTGTTTTCTTCATTATTTGTGTTGAATTCAACAAAAGAAGTGACTGAGGTCCGTCTGAACCATCTGTACTTCCATCCAGCAGAGGGCTCCACTGAGCAGCTCAGTATCACACTGCCCCCTACTGGTATGGTTGTTGAACCTGCTGTCAATGTGGCCATGGGTCTGTCTGATGTTATAAAAACAAATATTTGATTTTATATAAAATACTGCAATTAAAAGCTTATTAAAGAGTGATGCTTCTCTCAGAAAAGTAAATATGTGAAAAATCTGTAAATGCATTTTATTGTCATCTTTGCTTATTATAGATACTTTTTAGAAAGTAAAATAGAAAAAGAATTAGTTTGAAATTGTTTAATTAAATAACATGAAAGAGTTCATTCTCTTTTCTGAAAAGATAATGTGGTTAACTCTACAATTAAGCAAATCTATATTCACATTAAGGTAAATAATATTTTCTTTGTTTTGTTGCTCTTTTTGAAATTTGTGTCTCACTTGACTTTATAAAAATCAAACCCAGTAATTATGTATGTGTCATATTTCAGACACTATTTTATCAACAAAAAAATCTGCTTGAAATAATGAAATAAAATACAGATAGCAAATGCATGTTTTTTTTTAGGGCTGATATAAAACTTTGTAATTCTTTAAAATATTCAGGTCTTACCTGAGACAGTAACAGTGACAGTTTTACTGCACTTATTGTCAGATGAACCCTTCCAGCATACACAGCACTGAAATTCATGTCTATAACTAGTAGATATACGTTGAAAACTGAAACGTTTATCTGACTGATAGGGAACAAATTCTTGACCATTCCTTTAAAGCCGGTATTTCCAGTCAGTGTCTCTTCCTACATTCATGTCACAGATAAATGTAACAATCTCTCCATCATAAAAATTCAACCAGTTGGGTTCAACAGTCAGCACAGGATCTATAACAGAACCAACATTCAGCAAGTTTCTTTTGATTTATAACAAAACACATCAAGATAAAAATTAAAAGATAAACACAGAATAATATCTGATATAAAAGATAAACTGGATTCTGTTCCTGAGAGGATAAATTATTAAAAACAGATTAAAGGCTGAAATTACCAAGAGTTTGTCCACAGCAGAGCAGTGTGTTCAGCACTGAAATAAAGGTTGAAAGTTCATCAGCATAAATAATAAATTAATTAAATTAAATCAAAAATATTTGCCAAACCCTCACACTCAGCTATGACTCTGTTTACCTGTTAAATAAATGCAACTATGATAAATATATTGAGTATTTATTTGTTCTGATAAGAATAAGATCAAATGTTTTAGTTTATTGTTGTTTTTCTGATGAGTTAAAACTTCATTTATAAACTTCACATCCTGACTGAAGACAGAACATCTGCAGACGTTCTGCACGGCTACGGAAACTTCACACTCATCTCTACTGGTAAAAACGGATAAA